>NW_020272857.1:141920-476388 GCF_003268045.1 Sipha flava | reverse complement strand
ATAGGTCAAATATAACATGTTTGTGCAAAAAAAATTTAAAAAATATCTTAATTCGATGCTTGGTCGACAAAGGGTTAATAATTACAGTAAATTAGTAGCTTTAGGAATATAAAAACAGTATAGTTAACAAAACTTTTCACACATCTATCAATATAATTATTCAATTATTATAATTTTTGTATAGTATATTTTAAGTTCAAAGCGTAACTATGAAACTATGAATATATTACACGTCATAAATAATATCTCAATGTTCTTTTTTTTTTGGTCCTGGAGGTGGGTTTGAACGCCTCCTCATCCCGTATGTACGCCGATGATTGTGATTATTTATTATTATCTGCTTAGCTATAAATAATTGCTATAAAGGTAACGAATAAGGCCACTGTATTCGTTATCTGCAAAATTTAAATATAGGCTTTATAATAGATTTTAACATGTTATTCGACATTATACTTGAATAAACTAATTATTGAAATATAATATCACTAATAAGACATAAAATACTAATGATTTTATTTTTAAAGCTTAATTTTGTTAATTTAAAAGAGGAAATATTTTAATATTTTTTATTTGAATAATTGTGTAATGTATAATTTTATATTGATTACCTCTTAGTAGTTAAGACTTAGCTAAACCGTTTACGTATATCAAAAACCATCAGGTACTCGAAAATTTTGGGTAATGGGTACTCACTACCCGAAAACGTTGATTACCTACAAAATCGGGTATTACCCGGATAAATGAGTACCCAGGTACCTGGGTATTAACCACATCAAATCAAGAGCACTAATTTATTATAGTGTAATAATATTAAATGTATACAATTATACTGTTTTTTTCTATGGGTAACAGTGCTTGGCGAGAGAAGTGGGGTGAAGTGGTGTATTTAAGGAAAGGTTATGATTTTCGTAATATTTGTAATCAAAGTTTCGTTTTTTGAAGAAGGTTGTGGTTTGAAATAGGTATGTGATGAGAATTTCATTTTAATGGGAGAGTTGTGATTTTCGTTAGGGGATTGAGGATGCATTGAGGGATACGATTGAAGAGGAGGGATGTAGTTTTGGCTAGACTTGTGTATAATAAGAGTTTTATTTTAAGGGGAAGGTCATGATTTGGGTAGATGTGACTATGGTGAGGGTTACTATTTAATTTTTATTAAACTTCTAATATTTTACAATAAAAAATAGTAATTAAATTTAAAAGTTGAGTTATTATTTGAACATATTTCCACTCTTCATCAACACAAAACTATTGACTTGACGGCATGCAACACGATTTGACGCAACCGGTAGTTCTTTCTTTAAAATAATTTCAAAAATTTCTTCTAAATTTAATTTGCGAAGGCAGTCATTTCATTGCTGATTATTAGGATTGTCCCGATTTTAGCAGGACATTCACGATTTTTAGATTTTTTTATGTTTGTATAGGGTATTTATGTGGGATATTATTTCCCGGAACATTATAAAATAACCATTTTATTTATTTCTAAAATTGTATAAGAAAAATGTTCTAATTTTTTTTAGTTGGCGAGTCAGTTTAAATTTTTATAAAAAACACTGGCATTTAAACATAACAGTTATTTGTAAATAGCATCTTATCAAGAAATACGTAGATAAGTATATTTTATACTATGTTTGTACCTCTACTATATATTTAATATAATATAAAAAAAATCACGTGGTGTTATTATTAGTCTTATTGCGTGGGGTATTGCCACTTAATCAGTTACGTGGTGGACAAGGGTGGCTGACCCTAAATAGTTGGTAAGAAGGCGAAGAAGAATTAGAAAAATATGTGCACAAAATTAATTTCTTACTACATTGTTCAGTAAAAAAAAGTATAAATACTAAAATATAAAATGATAGAATATTTTATTGCTTAGTTTCAACTGATTTTTATTTAATTCGATTTTCATATTTATTATTTTGAATTTGTCTCGCGCTATTTTTTTAAACCCATAAAATGGCTTCCATAAAATATTGTGCACAATAGTTATTGTAAATAAAAACATTTGTTATGTTGGTGTAATTGAGTAATTATTTTATGGTTGGTACTTCATTCATATCACACTTTATCATTAGTATTGTTTCTCACGGTTTTCAGTTATTTTTTGTTGCGTCGGAGTTTCACGTTTTCCTCAAATTATAACTTATTTTGTAAACTTCATATTATTTGAGCGAAAATCGTAATACTATTATTTTTTAGTTTAATATTAAAAGTTGATGAATTGTGATTCACAGTTATGACATTTAAATTACAGTCATCGTAAATTACATTTGTAAGAATGTTTGGTAAGTGATTTCTCAATTTTATTAATAATTATGATATTAGTAAGTGTATAATAAACGTATGTTTAATTATAATTTAGAATAATTACAGTTTTAATTTAAGTATATTTATATTATAAACTGAAAATCTGTTTAATATGTACATTCAACTCATGTTTTTGATATATTATGTAATTCCAGGTTCAGGGTCAGGAGCATTTTCTGGGGGTGCTGGTAATACGTCTGGTTTTGGTCAGTCAGCCTTTGGTAAACCTGCAGCACCTGCTGTCTTTGGACAAACTAATACATCGCTATTTAATCAGACAACACAACCAAATACTGGACTTTTTGGTACTACTGCTGCTGCACCAGCTTTTGGTCAAACACCAACAGCTCAACCGACATTTGGAGGTTAATCATTTTTCTTTCTAAAAAAAAGAGAAACTTAAATACATTTTTATATTAGGTTTCAACACTGGCCAAACATCACTATTTGGAACTCCAACTGCTACACAAGCATCAACTGGTGGAGGATTATTCAGCCAGCAAAATGCTTCAATGGTGGCCAATGCTGGAAGTGGAATATTTGGTTCAAGTAATACTAATACATCATTCGGACAATCAAAACCAGTTGGTACAGGATTCTCTTTTGGAGCTCCTGCTGCACAGCCAACTGGTAATTTATTTGGGACACCTCAAACAAGCACTGCTGGTACAGGAATGTTTGGCACTGCTAATACAGGTATAAAAAATTATTTTACTATAATCATTGTAGTTGTGTATGAATTTATTTAAACTTCTACTCATGTAAAGTGGATAAATTTTAAGAAGGTATAAAAATTATTGAAGTTTTAATTCAGGATTTAGAGCTTTTCACTTTTTTGTTGTTTTTATCACATTATCTGTTTAGTAATATTCTGAAATAAGTTTAAATGTTAAATGCTTGAAATTATTTTCAACATTTAAGACTTGGATTTATGAAGTATTCACATTAATTTTCCAAATTCAAAAAATTAATTTTTTATTTTATTAGTTAATGTGGTTTTTTATGAAGAAGACTATTATTCGATGAATATATTATTTATTTATTAACATTAAATAATGTCTATTGTATTTAATTTAATGATTATAAAACATTTTAAATAAAAGTATCTTAAGTAATTTGTACTTTCTAATTACTACAGGTACATTTGGCTCTACGCCTGGATTTGGGGCATCATCTGCCGGTGGTACAACTATAAAGTTTAACCCTGTAACTGGTACTGATATAATGGTAAAAAATGGTGTTAACCAAACAATTAATACTAGACATCAGTCAATAACTGTTATGAAAGAATATGAATCAAAAATATTTGAAGAACTTAGATATGAAGATTATAGTGCTAATCGAAAAGTTGGTCAACAGGTAATTTAAAAATTTAAACTTAAAATAATGAAATTAATTAATTTTATTATATAATATGATAATTATAATATAATAATACAAGTATAATTACAATTAAATAAATTAATAATACATTAAATGTATTATTAATTAATAATAATATATATATTAGTATACATTTTATACTTTTAAGATATATTTTAACACTAAGCTGTTACCCCTATATTTTACCCCTAGGGCGCGGTCAGCAGTGGATTATTTGGATCTTCTAAGCCTTTATTTAGTTCAACAACAACTACAAATACAGGTTTATTTGGATCCAATGAAAATAAACCACTTTTTGGTTCATCTTCAACAACACCAGGTATGGGAGGTAAGTTTTTACCTCCATTTTTATAATTTGTTTTATACAAGTTTAAATTATTGAAGAATATTTTTATAGACTTAATTATAATCATCGATTTAATTTCAAAATACTAAAATATATAAAATTTATCAAAATTCTGTTACATCTAAAAAAAAAATTTATCAATTTTTAAGTTGTTTTTAATAGGTACACTTATGAATTAATCCATTAATATGCATTATTAATCAAATAGGATTTGGGAATACTGGTACTACCAATGTTTTTGGTGCACAGAATAGTATATTTGGAAAACCACAGCAAACAACTCCAGCGTTTGGTGCCCAAGCACCAACTCAATCATTTGGTATGAATACAACTCAACCTAGTATTTTTGGAGCCAATACAGCCCAGACATCTAAACCATTTGGAGGTAACTTTTATCTTATTTTATTTTAGAACTGGCCGTGGCCCAAGTACAGATAATTTAAGATACAATATAATATACATGATAGTAACATAAATGTTGTATACAAATAACTTATAAGAAAATGTGTAAGAAGGTTTACATTAGTATGATGAAATTACAACTAATAATCAAAAGAGACAGGGTTCTCATTAGCAATGCGCATCATCATTAACATGGGTTGATTATGAGAATAGTTACAAATATTGCAAATAGGGATGTAGAAAGGATAGGGTAAGCGCGAATGACAGCTAGGAACTTTAAAATTTATTTGGCTTAATAATTCAGTGGAGTCTATTGAACCACCAATAAGTTTTCTTAAAAAAGTTAGGTTATCATTACTACGCCGATCCACTAGAGAAGAGCGAATTAATTTGTCAAACACTGGCTCATAATCGTGAGGTAAATGGTTATTTTTAAGTATCCAAGTGGTGAAATTAAGAAACTTGCATTGAACTCTTTCAGTTTCATTAATGTTATTTTAAAGTGTACAGATCCCACACAATAACTACATATTCCAATATTGATCTAACGAGCACATGGTAAAGACCTTTAAGAGAAGTTAGCCTAACCTAACCTATCCTATTTATAATTAATATGGCAAGTAAGTGAGTTATAATGTTAGTGGGCACAATCATGATGACTAAACATTCTTTTAATGTATTTTATATTCTTTAAATGTAGAGATCATTTTGAATATGCAAAACATTAAATATTAACAAAAATACTATAAACTTACAAGTAATTATTTCATATTGTAAATTATAGCAAATTCACTTATTTAAAATAATAATATTTATTAAAGATAAATAACATGAATTATTAGGATTAACAATAATTTAATAGGTAAATATTTTTACTAAAAAAGTTTTAAAAAACTAGGTATTTGGTAACTTACCATAAAGGTTTAAAGTCATGATAATAGGTAAACTAATAAAACCAAATAACCAGTTTTGCGTAACTTAAAACTAAAATATAAGTATTGACATCATAACTAGTTTATTGTATTATGATATTTATATGATTTGTTTAATGTAATACTTTGTAGTTAGGTATAATTGTTTCAAATCTTAGGCTATATTCATTCTAAATTTTTTTCTTTAATTTTTCTTGAACTATGGGATTTTTAGAAAAATACAATATTTCTATAATATTATGATATTTAAGTAGGAAGATTATATTTACAAATATTTTTCTGTATTATTACTTTTAAATGTATTATTTTCAATGTTTAATTTCAATTTGGTTATTTATGTATCTTCATGGAAAACTTTAATAAATTAAACTTTAATATTTACTATTAATATTGCTAAATGTTAATCATAATCTATAAAGACTTGAAATGAGACTGAAAACTAAAATTCTTGACCTTAAAGTACATCATTTTTTAAGTTCGACAAAAAACCAACTTTGTTTTATTTTGTAAATTTCATATGTATTATTTACTCAGTAATATTGTGTCTATCAATCATATTCGTTATTCTAATAGGATTTATAAATTTTAATAGATCAACTGTGTTTATGTTTACTGGATTTTTTTGTTTTATAACTAAACTATATTAAATTATACCACAATGTAGATTTGCATTTACAATTAATGTGATTTATTTTCTATATTTTGCTTAACATATTTAATGTCTAAATTAACTATTCTATTTAAGTTGCAGCCCCTCAAACAAATATATTTGGTAGTACTGCTCCTTCAACTTTTGGTACTCAAACAACTACAGGATTTGGTCAAACTGCTGGATTTGGTCAAACTAATCAGGTTATTATCTTATTTTTATTACTCAAGTTAAATGCACTACATACATTACTTTTTATTTTTTGATTTAGAATAATTTATTTGGTCAGAATAAACCAGGATTTGGTATTGGAGGAACACAAACAACTACTGGTTTTGGTTTTGGAACTAATACATCTACTAGTGCTAATGGTCTTTTTGGAAGTAAACCTGCAAATACTGGTTTTCAAATGACTACTCCAGCTTTTGGAACGAACAATGCTTTTGGAGCTACATCAGCAGCTCAACCAGCTACTGGTAGTTTGTTTGGTTCTAATGCATTTAACAAGACACCAACTACAACATTATTTAATCAACCAGCAAACCAACAAACTGGTAAGTAAAATTACTGTATATTTGGAATTATTCTAAATTTGATAAAGTATTGGGTTTTAAAAATCTGTTAAATTTAAACATTTTTGGGTTTACTTTTAACTAATAATCAAAAATATTTTGTAAATCTCAAAATAATAAACAATAATTCATTTTTATTCATTCAAATCATTATCTTATCCTTACAATTATTTTATTGAACAATAATTTCATTTTTCCTTTTTTTGGACTTTTCATTGTTTTTGGAATACTTGTAGTTTTAACCATTTTTTCTGATAAAATCCACTATTTTATTTTTATAATTTAATTAAATTGAATATTTGAGGAGCTATAAATTATTTTATTATTTTCTGTTCTTTTTTAAATGTATAAAATAATATTTTACTTTAGGTGTATTTAATAATGCTGCAAAACCTGGAGGATTATTTGGACAAGGAACACAAGGAACAGGAATTTTTGGTTCAACTAATACTAATAATTTTGGTACAGGATCTTCATTTTTTGGTACTAATCAACAAGCTGGTGGAATTGGACTTTTTGGAAAGTAATAAAATCAAGATCACTTTATCTCTAAAAACACGTGTACAGCTAAATGTTCTACTTTTATTATTTTCTTTTTAGTACAAACAATGTTCAATTAGCTACAAATCAAGTGTCACAAAGTAATCAAATTCAATTACAACTAGATGCATTAAAAGCAATGCCATATGGTGATTCACCTTTGTTTAAAAGATTTTATAAGGTACCTACAATTAAGATAAAAGTTATTTTGTTGTTTATTTATGGTACTATCTTTTTTTTTTTTAATAGGATGTGTCTAAAGTAGATGATTCATCTCTTGTGCGAACACAAAATGTAACACTTGAGAAGTTTGGTAGTTATAAGGTTTCTCCAATACCAACACCAAAAAGTGCACCCCAAGTTCGTAGAAATTTCCCACAATTTAATCGTAAATCTTTATTTGATGGACTTGAAGAATCTCCTCCATCAATGAAAAATCGAGAGAATAAAATCATAGATAATTCTTTATTGCTTAATGTTTTTTCACCAAGATCAGGCTGCAAAAAATTAATTTTAAAAAAAGACTCTAATGACTGTAGTAAATTAAATAGTGGAAATAGTATGATTATGCATACTAAACCTCTTGCAAAGTAATATATAATTCATTAATTTTATAAATAATATTTCATTTATTTATGATATATTTTCAGATTAGAGTTATATTTTTCAAATAAACAAAGTTCGCCTGAAAAAAATTCACAAAAACTTGATTTATCTATTAATGAAGAAAATAATACAATTGCTCAATTACAAAGCAATCAGCAAGTTAGTTTGAATACTTCAAAAGAGACAGAAGTCAATGATACTCTGAAAAATAATATTAATGGTAAGCAAAAGTACATTTTAGTATGTAAATTGTTTCTTTGAATTTAATAAAAAGATTAGTTGATATTAGTTAATATATATGAAATTCATATGAAGTTTATTAATTTCAAACTTAATATTTATTAGGTTTTTATTTTTTTTTTTTTAACTTTAAATATTACTGGTTTAACATTGTACCTGTATCTAATTTCCAAATGATTTCTAATTTTTTAAATAAATTATTTTTTAAAAAATAATAAACTAAGCCTAGAATTAATGCATAGTTTAACTGCAGTCACTGATAAGTACTGCAGTTCAATTTTGCCCGGCATTGCTAGATCAAATCTGTAATCAAATAATGCGTTACAAAAGACTAGCTCTTATGTTACTCTACTACTATATAAACTCATTGTCACCAGTGTCGGCTAATGTTTATAATTCAATGGCTTAAATTAGTAATCAGGAAAGAAGGGAAAATAAATAACACAATTTGATTGTTATAATTATATTTTGTTGAAAATATTTTAGATTCTGTTATTGATAATCAAGATCCTTTGATTGATCCTAATACTCCTGAAGCTGAAGATCATCCTACTGGAATGAAGTTAAGACGCATTGGATATTATACTATTCCACCTATGAATGAACTGGCTGAATTGGTTAATGAAGATGGATCATGTTTTGTTGATGGATTTACTATAGGTCGATATGATTATGGAAATGTTTTTTTTCCTGATCGTTTTAATGTTGCCGGGTTAGACTTAGACTCTATAGGTAAGAAATATTACAAATTTTATAGAATTTATTACATAATTAATTTGATAAAATATTTATTTTCTCAGTTTATCTATGTTTTACTAAATTATTTTTATACTTATTAATCATTTCTACATAATATTATTAAGTGTATATTTTTGACTGAAATCATTCTTAAATTCTTAAGAAGTACTCTAGAAAAATTCATAAAATTAAGAAAAAAAATTCTGTTGTAAAATATGAAGTTAAAATTGTACATTCAGTTGTAATAAACAAACAAATTATGCAGGATTAATATATATATGTATATATATATTTATAAACAAATATTGTTTAGTTATGAAATAAAATAAAATAATACACTTTTTTTTTTTTAAATTGCTTGAGTAAAAATGAATTTTTTCAGTTAAAAAATAATCAAATAATTATTAAATTGTAATTTCAGTTCACATAAGACATAGAGAAATTATAATTTATCAAGATGATGAAAATAAACCTCCATTAGGCGAGGGATTAAATAGAAAAGCTACTGTTACTCTGGATCGTGTCTGGCCTAATGATAAAACAACTAAGCAACCAATCACAAATCCTGATCGAATTGCTGCTACAAACTTTGTTATAAAACTTCAAAGGGCATGTGCTAAATTAAACTCTCAATTTGTTGATTATCGTTCAGATACAGGGTCTTGGGTCTTTAATGTTGACCATTTCTCAAAGTATGCTCTTATCGACTCAGATGATGAAGACGAAGAAAATGTAGTGGTTAATAATATTGAATCTAAAACTCTTCCAAAACCAATTTCACAAAAACCTAAACTTACAAAACCAGCAGAAAATCTAAGCCCAAAACCAAATGTTTGTATAAGTTTTTGAAAATATGAATGTTAATTTAACCTTTTATTCAAACACATTTCCATAGGTTATGAAACCATTATTAGATCTTTCTGTTGGTCTCGACAGGACTCAATCACCTAATCAGTATTTATTGAAACCAAATATGCAACTTTCAACAATTAATCAACTATCTAATGATTCACGCATTATGCATTATAATGGTATTAACCAGTTTCACACAAATTTATATAATTATTTTATTTAAATAATTATTGTTTAATGTAGACATATATTATTCTTTTAGATAACAATAAAGAAAATAGCATCAGTGTAACTGCTCAATTGTCACAACATATGAATTTACAGCCACATAAGATTCAATGTATGAAAGCTTCATTTGATGACATTTTTTATAATGAATTTGAGCCAATGGAACAAGATGATACTTATGGTAAAATATAATTAGTTAATGTTGAATAGAATCATAAACTATTTTATTAATATATTTTTACAGAACAAAAAGATAAATTTGAAGATAAGTTGGAAAAAATTTTGGAAACCATTCCAGAGTATATAATTAGTCCTAAACATTATGATGGATTTTCCAAGTCTAAGTCCATTATCACTCCAACAGATAATCAAGTGTCTCCAAAATGTTTCATTTCAAAACAAAGTAATATAAATTAATTAAGTATATGTAGTCTACAAATATTTATGACACTTTCTATAATCCTTCAATTTAAATTTTTATATTAAATCTTAAAGATAAAATTTATCTTAACTAAAAACATGTTTTGATAATATTAGGTAAATTATGTTTTTATAAATATTATTTTTTATAATTAATTATAGTACTAGATATTTATTTGTTTCAGTAATTTCAATTTTAAGATATAGTGCATCTAAAAATGTTATTATTTATTGTGAATTATTGGAACTCTTGATATGGTTATATTTTTTTATTAAATCATACAATTTAAGAATGCTAAAAATGAAACTAACTCTTAAGATTATATATATTGTTCAGAGTTTAACATTTAAATTTGAATTGTTAGTTAAACTTATTTTATTTTCCTAATTATTTTTCTAACATTTTATAGAAAAAAAAGTTCAAGTGATTGAAGTTTTAAAACCAGTTTTAACTGCTCCTGTAAGTATTTTTTTATATTTATTTAACATTTAAAAAAGTATTAAAAAAATAGCAATAATAAGTTATTAAGTAATAAATAATAAGTGTAATGATGCACATATAATATTAGTAATGATGGAATTTTGTGTTTATTTATGAATTATAAAATATAAATAGACAAGGTTTAATTTTAATTAGTAAATCATAAATATGGCTACCATGTTATATGCATTATCTAGATTTTTATTCTTATACATTTATTATTACTAAATTATTAATAAAATTAAATTTATAAAAGTAGTAATATATAATAGTTATAGTATAGTTAAATATATAGTAATACTAAATTATTATATTTTATCAAACAATTAATTGGTTATTTTTTATTGCAGCTTCAAGCTCAACGGTTCAACCTAAAATATGGTTCCAGTATTCGTATACCATTTGAAGTGAAATTAAATAACTCTTGTGAATCTAGTAAATTGGCATTGCTAGATACTTCATCACTAAAAATTCCGTGGTCATACAATTTATCATTCATTTCACTGAATACAAAATCTAAAGAAAGTTTTATGTCATCAAAAGGAATAGACATAAGTTACTTAGCAACAGAATTGTCTGGACGTGGAAAAGATGATTATTCTCCCACAGTTGTTCAAAAAATACAAATTTTAACTCCTCTTCCAACTGAGACATTCATTGTAAATCATTTAAGATAAATTCATTATATATTTATATTTATATTAAATATTAATTTAATTTTTTTTTTATTTAGGAATTATTAACAGAACATCTACAAATTTGTATGACAAATAGTAATTGTGATGTTGAAAAAAACTTTCCATATTTTTATCCAACTTCTGGAGTAGATGCATTACATTCACATTGTTATTTATTAGCACAATTTTCGGAACTTCCTGAAGAAAAATGCTATGCACATGTATGGGAATTGATTAAAGCGTTATGGGGCGATCCTGAAAATTTATTTACAAAAGACTGCCCTCAAGAACATGTATACAATATGGCTAGACGTCAAGCTGTGTCTGATTGGCTAGAAACTATATTGGAGAAGATGGAAGATCTTAAATGTACTAATGATTCTATATCCAAAAAAATGTTAAGACTGGTTTCAGCCCACAAAATTATGGAAGCTTGCGATTTAGCTATTTCTAATAGTGAGTAATTATTAAATTCCTGTTTTTTTTTTTATACAAATGTATTTTTATTTCAGATGAATTCAATTTAGCTATGCTATTAGCACAATTAGGCAGTGAAAATTCTGTTAGATGTTGCATTCAACGACAACTTTGGCAATGGTTCAATAGTAAAGCTGATTTATTCATAGATATTGACCATCTTAAACTGTACACCTTGATATCTGGTCAACCTTTATTCGATTCTAACCAAGGAATAGTAAATGTTTGTGAAAATTTAGATTGGATTAGAGCTTTTGCTCTGCACTTGTGGTAATTTTAGTAAATTACGATTTATTATTGCATTGAATTTTTACTACTTGATGTTAAATTTAATTATAGGTACATACAGCCTCCATCTGGTACTATTAGTGATGCATTGGATGCTTACGAAAGTTCATTCGAAAGCGATGACCCATATGCATGTAAACCATACTATTCACATAATGGTTGTACAATAGATAATAATGATATATTTGCAACATTTGATGTTTGTTACCATTTAATGAAACTCTATACAAATTCAGCGTATGAAATTTACAAAATTGTAAATCCTCTTTCACATACGCAAGATCCTTTAGATTATAGTTTTAGCTGGCTTTTGTATAATACATTACAGTCTCTAGGCTATACACAAATGACGGATACATATGCTAATCAGTTACATTCAAATTTTGCTTCACAATTAGTATCACATGGACTATGGCATTGGGCTGTATTCATTCTACTACATATCAAAGATGATCAATTGTAATATATTTAAATTACATTACAATGAATGAGTAAATTAATAGAATAATTATGATATTGTAGAAGAGAAAGCTCAGTTGAAGAGGTAATTGGAAGAAATGTTGATCTCCCTGAAGGTGATATTGAAGACATTATTCTTTCAGAGAAAGAAAAATTTGTAGTTGAAAAATTAAACATTGAACATGAATTAATTTACAATGCTAAGGCTATTTTAGCTGCAACATATAAAAAGTAAAATATTATATATTGTTAACTATTTTTTAAAATCATTTATTTTACTTAAAATTCTTATTTAATGTTTTTAATTGAAAATTCTTTAGGGATTTTAGTATTAAACAATATTTATTTATTTTTAAATGTTAAGGTATTTAGAAGCAACAATTTGTTACCTAAAAGCAAAACGGTGGGAAGAAGCTCATAATGTACTTGTGAGTCATTTACTTGCAGATTTCATTCTACAAAAAGGTATTAGTTCTTGAAATTATTTTGAAAGAATAAACTTTTTTTAATTTAAATTTTAGAAGGCAAAAACACATTGAAACAATTATTGAATTGGTTAATAGAAGGATCCAAGATAAATGATTCAGTACCTACAGTTATGCTAGATAGCTTAACTCTACTAGACTATTTAAAATTTGATGAAAAAGTAAATAAAATGACTTCTGAAAAAGCAGTAACATATATCATATCATTATGTGAGCGAGTATCATATTTCTCCGAAAAGACTATTGAAGAAAGGTAATTTATAAGTATTAAACATATTACTATATTACTTTGTTGGTTAATTATAGGTTTTAATAATAAATTTAATATTTTGAATTATATTTTCTATTGGTTACTTAGCAATAATTAATCTTTTATTATTGAAAAATTTTGTATTTATAAAATCATATATTTTTTAGAATGATTAAAACTGAAGTATCAAGTTCCATAGCTTTGCAAATCGGACAATTAATAACAAAAATTGAACCAGAAAATCGTAAGATTTTAAAATCTTTAGTTCAACCTTTGAACAAGTTAACACTTACTGAAGATTATGCATTAGATGAATTAGTACTCACAATATCTCATTGTATTTAAATGTATTTGAGTTATCTTTTTTCTTTTTTATTGAAATTAAATTTCTGAATTATATCCTGAATTTTAACCTTGAAAATATAATTAAAAAGTTGTAAATATGTATTATAAATATTTTTATTAATAGGTATAAAACAATTGTGTACCACGATTATGTTATTATATTAATATTTATAGTTAAATAAAAAAAAAAAATATGACAGAATTATAAACTTTGATACAAGCAACAATGAAATTTTTTACTAAAATAAAACATGAATTCATATCGTAATTAATAAAAAGTTAAATTAATTTTTGAAAAAGAAGCATTTATTAGTTTCCAATATTTCTGTATTTATAATTTTCATTGTTTAGCTTTAGCTGCTTGACGTCGTTTTACATCCCAGTTATAAACTCTGGCCATATTAACTTCTGTTGTAGTAAACTGATCCCTAATATAAATAACAAATGACAGTTAAACTTCTGCGTTAAATAAATTTTATAAATATTTACTATTTTAAATTAAAAATACCTTAGAAAATCGAGATCATCATCAACCTGTCCCATATTATTAGTAGCTAATTGTATATTTCTTGAAATGAGTTCAGTAGCATCTTCAAGATTATATTCTAGCATGACATTAGCCTTAAAATAAAATTGATATTGTAAGAATTTTTTTTGGTTTTTTAGTTAATTGATAACTAAAAATAATTTTAATTACACCAAGCCAGAGGTACACATTATCAGTTCCTGGTATATGTGCTTTAGCGTAAACATCATCGGATAATAAGAAATCTGTTTTTAACTGTTTTCCTTTATGAGCTTTCATTGTTTTGATCATATCCAATGTATTTTCTAAATCTGGCAATTGTGATTGTAATCTATATAGAAAAAAAGTTTAAATATAAATTTTTATTTAATAGAAAAATATAATGGCAACTAATTACAATTAAAAATGAATATTAATTGAATTATGCCATAGGATATTAGATCTCTAAAGTAATATAAATCCATAACTTAGTTGCACAGGGCTGCTGGGCACCACCTGAAAAGTAAATGGAGCCCTACAATTTAAATTTCAGAGTAAGAGGCATGTATTTTGACTAATGTTTCTCAAATTATAATTTATTCTACAATATTTGGTAAAATATAATATTTCATAATAAAAAAAAAAATAAAACTACTACAATTGACTATAAAAGTACAAATTAAGAATAATTGAAGCTGAGAAAAATATTTAAGATTCAAGTAAAACATATTCATTGGGATCAATATACCACATTGAGGTCCCCATACACTGTAGCGGTGGCGTTAAATTTGTACACACGTATTGTAATGGGAGTCCGCACACTGCTGCAGTAATTTGGCCGCGGTAAAATATTGTTGCTGCGATATTTTAAAAACCGCAGCATGCTTGATTTCACCGTCACTGCTCAGCAGTATTTTCAATTGACTTATCAAATATATACTAATGGTACCTATACTATCTAATATATATGGTGTACATTAGTCGACTAATTATTTCCTAGAAACTATTCAAGTTATAGTTTAATATACCATTTAACTTAATTAAAAATAATCAATAAAATATTATATATATATATAATGAATATGATATATAAATAGTATAAGTACTCAATATAGTATCTACTAACATACTATATAGATAAATCATCAATTTATTTATGACATAGGAATTAATTAATTAACTATAAAATTATTGTATGTAATGTCATTGATTATAAATATTTATAATCAATGGTAATATATAAATATATTATGTTTATACTGGATAAAAATCACCACTGTTACAATGTGTTTAGGTCTGCGATTTTAATATTGTCACCGCCACCGCGGCAGTATGTGGGGACCATTGAAGTTATATTTAATTATTTGTACAATATAATTTATTAAATAGATACACTAACATTTTGTTAAGATAGGGCCCAAAAGTATTATAGGTACACCTGAAATACAGGTTTATGCATGTATATGCTTAGGTACTAAACGGGGTAATAGGTATTATAACACAGAAGATAACAACACTTTATAATAGCCAGTCAAGGTTCATGACAATAATATGCATAGCTCATTAGACACTAGTGCTATAAACCATTTAAATAGTAGTTTTCTACCTTAAATAAGTGTCAGGTAACTTATGCTTGGTTTTAATTTAATGGATAAGCACAGAATAAGATAAATATGACTGTTAACTGTAGCACAATAAGATGTGCAAAAAGGAAATTCTATAAGCATTAATCATCAGAAATATTATGTTTGGATTACTAAACAGTTATTTAACTAATAGTAAATGATTTACATATGTAGTTTTAATGGATTTTTCAGCAAAGTCCCCTACCTTGGAAGGAATATAATTAGAATTAAATTAATGTTAAAATGTAACTGTGTAGTACCTTTTTCTTTTAGTTATTAAATTATATTCAAAAAATTTATATTTGCTATGCTGTTCATCTAATCTTTTGAGTACTTCTTCAACACTACTATTTTCTGATTTTTCCATAAACTTGTCAACATCATCCTGAATAAAATAATGAAATCACTTTTAAAAAATATTTTAATTATAAGGTAAATTAAAAACGTTTTTGTATATACAAACCACAAATACAGCCGACGGTATTCGAGGATTACTTTCCAGTTTGCTACTTTCTTTCTCCATACTTTTTAAACAAAGAAAATACAAGTGAAAAATAAAATAAAATTATATAATCTATAGTAATTTTGTCTAATAAAAATATTTGCAGCCGAACACAACCTTATGATTTAAAAAATAAATTTCCTTTTAAAATTCTAGAAATCACTGGTTCATCAAAAAATTAAAAACGTGATATATCAAATCGTTGAAATTAATTTGTTTCTTCCAGAGCATCGAATTATTCAATCAGTGCCGACCGTACGGTATTTTACTTTTTCTCCGTGTCTCATATGAGGTATGTAGTCAAGGGGGGCAAGGTATTTAAATTTTTTAATTTTTGTTTTATTATCTAATTAGTGATAAAGTATCTTATTGTTTTTGACGTTTTCTATCATATAGGTAGGGAATGTACACAATTTAATTATTAATTTTGTGTATGGTTAGAATGTTAGAACTTAATTTTACAGTATTCATTTTAATTAATTAATGTGCAACTTTAAATCAATAAATCCATTTATTTTATATAAATAAAATAAAACCATTTATTTGATAATTTTAGGTTACTTATAAAATTAAATGTTTCTAGCTTCTATAAAATAAATAAAGAACTATCAATTACTAAACTATTTAGTATTTACCAACTTTAAATATTCACATATAAAAGTCGAAACAGTACGTTGAAAACCGATGACTTAAGAGGGCGCAACAGTGAAAAAAATATGTAATTCACCTATCATAATATCCGCATAACATTTGTCGACTAAGTGTCGACCGTGGTACTCAACGTTTCAAAAAATATTTATTTTGTGATATTTTATACTACATAATGGTTGTGATAATTGACCCATGAAAAAGCCAAGGGGCGCAGATGCCCCTACTTGCCCCCCCTGCGGATACTCTGTACGTAGTCACTTTCGATAACCGTAATATAATTTTGACGACTTTCCATTTACTTGCTTTTGAAATAACATTTTTTTACCAACTATTGTTATTCATTATTTCTTATTGAACTGTTAAAATTGAAGTTTTATTTTTAAGTTCAGAAATATTTTAATATTCGTGTAATGTAATGATAAAGATGGTGAATTAATAAATTAATTTAGTAATTTTAATAGTTGAGTATAAATGTATTTCCTTAACGTCCTTAAATAATCGGCCAACGATAGGACTAAACAACCAGACGAATAGTTGGATCTACTACATTATAATACATGCATTCATTATTTATAAATTTATTTCACTTGGTATTCACAAATTAAACCTCCTGATTAGAACTTTTATAATACATAAACATACTTAGACTAATGTTTAATTTTTATATTATTAATGAAAAGGTTTATTGGGTTTATATTCGTATAATTAATTATTTATTTTAGTTTTTATTTTTTTATTTTTCATAAAAATAATGAACCCCATTAAAAATGTTTGTGTGAATGAGGCTCAGAGCCGTATTTAAGGGGTAATTCAAAGAGGAAATAGTCCCTCTGAAATATTTAAGGGGAGAACAATATTTTTACAGTGATTCTAAATAAAACCAAATTGATTTTTTCGCATTCTCAGTGAAAATGATTTATAAATAAATTAAAGTATATAAAAAATAAATTTTATGCCTACTATAAAATTATTATATTATTTAGGCTGCATCCGAATTGCGTGCTAAAAAATATGAGGACTTTTAGTCAACAATCGAATTGCGTGCGTAAAATTTTGAGTTTTCGACAACCTGCATAGCTGCACGTATGCTGTGAAAAGAACATTGAATTATTTGTAGTTTCCGACCGTCAGTCAGTATTCAGAAACACGACAAACGACCAACGACAAATGATAAAAATGAAAGTTAATGTAATGTACAGTGAAAAAAAAAATTATACATAATTAATGGTTATAAATTTAATTTCAACAAGGTTTTAAATAATAATACTCAGAGATGGGCATGCACAAAACGAATGTGAAATTCGTATTTTAAATTAAATGAAAATAGTGAAATTTTTTGAGCGTTTTAAATCACAGCCATGAAAAAGATAATGTAAATATTTTAATTCGACAAAAATTAAGCAATAAATTAAAACACAAGGCTCTGGATGATCCGTGTGAAAAGCTGTGTATATATACAAAAATAATTATAATTATACATCGAGAATTATGTGAAGGGGATATTGATAGATAGACACCATACGTATAAGAAAAAATATTCACTATGTACGGTCAAGTATTACTTCCAAGTTGCCTACAAATGTAGATGAACTTCATTTGGCTCTAACAAATTTAGGTGAGAGTAAAACAAATCGAAATGAAATATTTTTACTTATAAATAATTCAGAAAAAAATATTGCAGCGTTTTCTATAAAGACTAATCTGAACTATTTAACTGAATATGATGTTTTATATGTTGATGATACTTTTAATAACTGTCCCAATCCATTTTATCAATTATTCATTATTCATGGAGCTAAAAAAAAAATTATTCACCACTAGTTATTTTTTTTATTAACAGGCAAAACTACAGAAATATATAAAAATGCATTTTCCGATTTATTAGATAAAATTAGTGAATTGATTTGACTTTTACACCACGTATAATTTACTCTGATTTTGAACAAGCTATACACTCGGCAATTTCAGAAATTTTTCCAGAAATAGCATGTAAAGACTGTCGTTTTCACTTAGGTCAGACAATGTAGAGAAAAATTCAATCAATTAGGCTAAGTAAACATTTTAAAAAGAAATCAGAAATTTGAAACTTTTTAAATTGTTCTTTGGATTATAATTTTTAAAAAATTTGTAAAAAAAAGTTTACTATTGAAAATGTGCTACTTATATATTGATTGATTTTTATTTCTACCTTTAATTATCATACTAATTATTAAATAATTATTAAGTAAGATTGCGTTGATTGTGCTTTGAAAATTGTCAATCTGTAATCAAATGAATCAACTTAAAAAAATGTAATTAGGTACCTATCGTATTATTGTTCTGTGGTATTATCCGTGCTATCATATAACAATGTTATATAAATATCATGGATATAGATATTATTATTATATTATAGTAATATCATATAGTATTCCTATTAATGTTAAATGCTGTAAACCCATAGTGTAATATAATAAATAAAATATAATAAAATATAATAAATTACTATATGTGTAAACCACAGTACTCCAGATAAGACCGTGCTGTAAATTATAAAAATGATAGCTGTTATCTCATTAGTTTTATAACTTAAACCAAAGATCTTGTACCACAAAATAGATAATGTACTGTATGATATATAAATTGCTGTACTGCAAAAGAAGATGTACTTAATTTCATGTTTTCTAGGTATAATGTTATCTTTTTAATTAAATTTTTCAGATATTTTTAAAGATAAGAAATTCGATTTTTTAGAATTTTAGTATTTAATTATATTAATTGATTTTAATCAAAGAGTTGTTTCTTTTAACATTTTTTAATTTTTATTCTTTTATTTTATTGCCTTCGAATGGATATTTTTTTATATTACATATTTGACACCGTCTAAAAAATCAACGACTATCTTGGGCCATGTCTGAAAATTTAAATGTCAACATTGAAGCGACAGTGGATCCAGAGTTGATCCCATGTGTTGAATCGCTTGAATCAAGCCACAGCGATAAAACTGATCCTGATCATGTGGAACATATAATTCCTGATGTTTGTATTAATAACTCTATGGATATTATTGTACCCATTGAAAGTTGTGTTAAATCTAATTGCTTAATTTTGACCGAAAACAATGTTAAAATTAATGAAGAGGTAGAAGTTGTGAATGTTGAAAATCCAACTGTTGATAAACTATTAGATATCGTCATTGAAAATACTCTAGATCAAATGGGTTTAGATGCAACTGGGACTATGCATAGTACGTCTGTTATGTCTGTTCCTGATGTTCAAAATGAAATCATGGAAATCCATCCTGCTAGTGATGTTATTGACCATGAAGTTACTAATTTTATAACCGAAGAAGATAATATGACTGGTAAATTAAAGTTTCTTATTTTTAATTTTTTTACTATGAAAATATCTAGTTTTAGTGAAATTATTTCACAGATTTGTCTTCAATTGATATGTTAAAATCAATTGAAAATAATGATTCAAATGAATTTAATAATGAAGAAATACCTAAAAATGAAATAGTTATCAATGAAGATAATAACATTTCAGAAAATAATTCTATAAGCAAAGAACATATAGAAAACAGTAATATAGAATTAAGTTCTGAAATATTTCAAGAATCAAATGTTTCAAGTGACTCAAGTGAAAGACCCCTGAAAATAAACACTAGACCACAACGTCAAGCTGCTAAAAAAGCTGAAAATCAAATCAGAGTAATTGAAAAAAACCTATTATTATCATAAATGGTATTAAAAAATAACATAAATGTTAATTTAATTTATCTTTGTGTTAAAGGAAATAGCTAAAGAAATCATCAAGCCTTTAGATATTATTGATGAAAAGGTTATTGATTTAGTTGAAGAATTATCTTCTCCGCTAAAAAAAGTTTGCTGTCAATGTAACAGGGTATTTTTTTTTTTTATTAAAATTTATTGCCTTTATAAATCTACATAAATTTACAATTTTTGTAATTTTTTATACAGTTCCGCTTATGTAAATTTATTGTGAAAAGCCAAAAGTCTATTTATTTATGTCAAGAAGATTGTGTGGAGAATTATCGTAGACAATTTAATCAATGCATTCTTGAAAAGAAATGCCAGCAATGTCTATTAGTAATTTCAGAAATTGAAGATAAGAGTTATTCTTGGCAAACAAAATATTTTTGTTCAGTCGACTGTCTTGGTGAATATTATTTATTTATTAAAATAAGTTTACTCACTTAAAACTACCTATTTTATTATAGATTACATTATTGTTTTTTTACAGCTCATTATCAAAATACAATTTTGAATTCACATTGTGTTCACTGCCAGAAAATTATTAAATCAGAAATTGATTTTGGAAAATATTCTCGATTTATTTCTGGGAAAATATTACTATTTTGTGGGACTGCTTGTTCAGAAAATTATGAAAATAAGTTAAGTTTATGCCAGTTTTGTCAAAAAGAATTACTCAATAGTAATTTTGAGGTAATAATATTTTATAAAATATACAACATTTTTCGTATATTTGTTTATGATGTTTCTATTGAAGGAGTTCTGTTCATCATTTTGTAAAACTAAAGATTATGAATCAAGGAAAAAGCATGCTGAACCAGATAGTTCTGTTGTTGATTATGAGACAAATGATGTTACTCAAGTCATTGGTAAATTCTTTATTTAAGATTGTCTTTAAATCAAATATAGTCTCAAACATTTATACTAAGGATGAGTGAGAATCATAAATCTTGCTCAAAATATGTCAATTTCCAAAGTTCTGATAATTATGTAAATATTCCAAAATGTTTAGATTTAGGAAACAAAATAAAAATAATCCAAAATTAGTACATTTATATTTTCACTATAACTAGTAACTACTATCTTGAATTTTTTTTATATATTTGGCATTGGTTTATTGATGAAAAAACAAAACTAAATATACATTAAATTAACAAAATAACGAGGACTAGGGTAGATAGATTTACAATATACTCTATTATGAATGAATTTGCTATACATTTAATACTCATTAACAATTTTGGGTTATTATTATTATTAGGTCAAAATTGTTACAAGTTTTATTTAAAATTTTTTCTATTTAGTTTTAAATTTTTTTTGGTTTAGTCATAAATTATTGACAGTAATTTAGTATGTGTTTATTTTAATTTTAATAAAATTCAAAGATTATCTTAAATCCTGAATTTTGGGTTAATTTCTCCACTGTTTCATAAATATGTCTTTCTGTTTGTCTTAAATTTATACTATTATCAGTTTTTAGTATATTTATTTTATTTTATTACAGATAAGTGTAATGTTTGCTTTTATAAAATTAATTCATCAACAAATGAAATTCAAATAATTAGTAATACAAACACTAAATTCAAATTTTGTTCAAATGAATGTTTAAACAAATTCATTATCACAAAAAAGAGAACCGTTTCTTGTTCTATATGTAAAGTAAGTTAATTTTATTTGGGTAAGACTAAACTGTATTGTAAACTACATGAAGTATTTTATAGAACACTTAGTAAAAGTAACTAATTCTGAACAAAGCCTGGAATATATTGGTTCTTTAATAATTATATTTTTTTTTCTATGATCAAATTTTTTAATTGTATATCTGCAGTCTGCACCAAAAGTTTCATATTTTATTTAATTAAAAATTAGACTTTTTTTTTAAAAAAAAAACAATTTTCTTATTATTGAAAAATAATCTTGAAAATAATATAAAAGTTTAACTACTTAGAATTGATTTTTTTTTTTTTTTTTTTGATAAATCAAGCAAATTTAAGTAATAGCTCAAAAAATGCATTTGAAGTGCAATAATTTATTATTTTTTTCAAATTGTCTGCAATTAAAATAAGATAATGACATCAAGAATGAATTATGCAAGTTAAATACTGGACTAGACAGAAATAATTAATCTGATGGTATCCTTGGTCGTTATTTTATCTTGGACTTATTTCTTAAATAGCTTTAACTAATACAACAAAATACTCTCAAAAGTAGTATGTTGTTGAATTTTTAAAATATGTCTCAATTTTTTTTTTTTTTTTGTAGATAAAAAAGTTCAGTTTTGACATGATTTCTTCCAAAAATATTTTTTCTAACAATACAGTGTTTACATGTTCTTTAAACTGTATATATCGGCAACAAGAATTACCACAATCAAAGTCAAAAAAGTATTATTAATTACATAATTTTTAGTCTAGAATAATATAATCCTTACCATTAGTTAATTAAATTAAATATGTACGGTTTATATTATAATTATTTTTAGAGTTACTTGTGATAAGTGTGGTTTATTAACTCAAGCACGCTATAAAAATGTTCATAACGGAATTACCTACAGGTTTTGTTCTCAAAATTGTTTTAATTTGTTTCAATCCAACAAAAAGAAAAAATCTAAATCAAAAAATAGAAATGGTAAGTATGCAAAGAAATGAAAATTGATTTAATTAATAAACAAATAAGTATTTACTTTAATAAATAATTTTGGTTTTAATGTAATTTTATTAGAAAAACAATCATCAATTTTACGAGTATCCACTAGGCAGTCAGCTCGTAAAGAAGAAGATAACTTATCTGATGTAAATGAAAATTATATATAATTTATAAAATTTTTGTATCAAGTAACCATTATTAAATTGTATGTATTTTTTAGAGTGATGGAGTACACAATTCTTTGCTAAAAACTTCTAAAGCAAAAAATAAAGTTTGTAGAAAAATAAGTTACATAGATAAAAATGTACCATGTAAAGTTGATAAAGAAGTACAAACAGGTAGAAAACATCAGTTTTATAAGTTTTTATAAAACGGTGTGATTACTTATTTATACTTATTTATTTTTTTCAGATCAGACCGGTAGTAAAGGAGTGATAATACCAGTTCCAGTACCAGTTTACATTCCAATGCCTGTGCATATGTATGTTATGCCTTATCCAGTACCGGTGCCATTCCCTATACCTTTGCCAATTCCAATTTTTATTCCTACCACTAAAAATACTACTAAAGGAATCATGAAGGATATTAAAGTAATCCAAAATATTTAATTAATTATGTCAAAATACATTTAATTGAATATTACATTTCTAGAAAATAAGAGAAGAAACACCAGATGATCCATTTGAAGCAGAACTCTTGTTGATGGCAGGAATGGTAGCTGATGTTGAAAAAAATGCCAACAGTTCATCATCTGATAGTGAAAATGATATATCAAACAATAGTAATAAATCTATTTTGAATTGTAAATTAAATTTTTTTGTATAAAATATGTTTTCTAGATTACAATGATGATACAAAAGTTGTTTCATCAAGTGCTCGAAATCATAATTCTTTTGGAGATGATGTTCTTGCAATGGCTTTAAATATGGCAGGAGCAGATACAGAAAGTCTTGAAGGGCCAGATGAGATATCTACCATTACATCTAATAATCAAATGATTGATGACGTTGAAGCAAATTTGGTGTCTTCTACTATTATGCCTCAAACACCTGATCCAATAGAAAGTATGTTTATTGTTTTAAGTTAAAAAAAATTATATTATTAAGAAAAAATCTAATATTTTAAAGATATAACTCAAGAAAACATGATATCTTCACCTCAAGATATTCTTTGTCGTCCTCCAAGGAAACGAGGACCTCGCTCACAATCTCAGCGTAGCTCAAATTCAAAACGTTCTCGTAAAACTGAATATCCACAAACTTCATGTTTCCAATCATCTGAAGGGTTATTACAACAAGGAATGCAAAATCCTCTTTATTCCATGCCTATATCTATAAATCAAGCTGATATAATCAAGCCAGATGCAAACATGTGCCTTAAGTACACATTAGGAGTTAATGCCTGGCGGCAGTGGGCTTGTATGAAAAGTATAGAATTTGAAAAGACATTATCTAGTAATGTTTGTACTGTAAAAAAAACAAACATATTTAAGTTAGATCTTCTACAGTTAACTGCTAGTGAACTGAATTATTGTTTATGTTTGTTTGTGAAAGAAGTACGCAAACCAAATGGAAATGAATATGCACCAGACACGATTTACTATCTTTGTTTAGGCGTTCAACAATATTTATTTGAAAATGGACGTATTGACAATATATTTACTGATATTTCATATGAACAATTTACTAACACTTTAAATGAAACAGCTAAAAAATTCCCTGAGATCTATAACGATACAAGTAATTTAAATAATTTTTAAAATATTACTTTTGTATAATAATAAATGTTTCATTACAGAATTTATTGTTACACGTGTTGAAGAAGAGTATCTTTGGGAAAGTAAACAACTAGGAGCACATTCTCCTTATGTATTATTGTGTACATTAATATTTTTCAATACCAAACATTTTAATTTAACTGTAAGACATATATAACCATTTATCATTATTATCATGAATTAAAAATATTGTATGTATTATTATTTAGAGTGTTGAAGAGCATATGCAATTGTCATTTTCACATATTATGAAACATTGGAAAAGAAATCCTAACCAGCCATCAACATCTGGAGTTAAAGCACCAGGAACTTATAGAAATGTATTGTTGCGCTTTTACCCTCCACAAGCTTCTATTGGTATGTATGATAAATATTATACAGTAATTTCTCGTTATCCGTGGAGGTTACATTCCAGCAAAGTTACGCAGATAACGAGACCTTAAAGCAATGTAAAAAAGGAAGTTGGGTCATTTTTTTTTTATTTTAAAAATCACAATAATGCTAATAAATATTTTCTACAGTTACGTAATATACATATTTATTTAATGAATAGGACCACTTTCCATAACACTGCGTCATATTGTTTTACTATTTTTTGTACTACTCGTAGAATAGATATTTTTATTTTGTATTCTCTATCAAGTGACAATAAAAAGTACAAAATACTAAAATAAAGTTACTTTTTAATTAATCCAAAATGTCTTTAATAGCAACTGATAACTGAACAATTGACAATTATTAACCATACATTTGTAAATACCTTATGTGGCTTATTTGTAATAAGTACATACATAGTTGTATATTTATACTTCGCTACATAATAACAGTTGTTTACAAAAATGAATCTATTAAATTATCTACAGAGTTTTTATAATATCGATGAGACATAATTGTATAACTAACCTCAGATAATCGAAAAACCAGACAAAAATCCATGGATATCGAGAGAATACTCTATATTACTTTACTAATAATGAGTAGAGGTAAAGTAATTAAAAATAAAACTAAAATATCTTTAACTGTTTTGTTTATCTATAGACTCTCCCAATTCTCGTAAGAAAAAAGTATATGAGCAGCACGAAAATGAAGAAAATCCATTGAGATGCCCTGTAAAACTGTATGAATTCTACTTATCTAAATGGTTATTATACAGTTTTTAAAGCAATTTTGAATGAAAGTGCTTATATAATATTGTTATATAGATGAATATATGTACATTTTTTTTTTATTCAACAGCCCAGAAAGTGTTAAAACAAGAAATGATTTGTTTTACTTAACACCTGAAAGATCTTGTGTACCTGATAGTCCTGTGTGGTATTCAACATGTGCATTGAATAAAGAATCACTTGAAAAAATGCTCAATCGAGTTAAAATGGTAAAAGAAATTAATGTAGCTTTGTTATCATCGTAGATGAATTTGATTTATAAATTGTTATTTGTAAAAGGTTTGATCGTTAAGACTTTTCTTCATGTCATATTAAACTTTTATAGTAAATCTGTACAGATTTATAAATGTTAAATATTAATAGTAATTTAATTGTAATAAACATTACATTAATTTGTAATAAAAATTATATTTTTAAAATATTCCCCTATATGATATGTAACTTTTATTTTGTTATTTAAACTTATTATTAAATCCTAATTTAATTTTTATGTAAAAAAAAAAAAACATAATTGTTAATTGTACCAAAAATTTTAAATTAAATTGTTGATGAATTTAAAAATATATTTAATTATGTAATAACATTATATTATCTTGTAATCAAAACGTATTTTTAGAACTTAAAATTTTCATTCAAATAAATTAAATAAAAACAGCTGAAATATACTGGTTTAAAAATTATTGGTTTTTTTTATCTGATTTCTGAAAAAAGTATTTATTGAAAGAAACTACAAATTGCATGATATGAAACTAAATTATGTTATTTAGAGGTATATAAAAAAAGCTGAGAAACTTGAATTTCTTATAATTTTTCTACAATAAATCAAAAATTTCATATAAATGATACCTCTTCATTTGTTAATGAATTTCTTTATGTATTTTCGTTGTTATTGGATTGAGGATATTATTTAACTATTTATACTTTCTATTTTCTACCAAAACTTGTCCTTTAGATTTTATGTGATTTAATAAAAATAATTGTGGCTCATCAATCGATAACCAAAAACACAAATATATTTTAAAAATATAATTTTTCGAATTTTTAGATGTTTTTCTGTATCTATAATCGAACATTTTTTAACGCCGATTATCAACCTCTGTGAGGATACTTATAGAATCTGTTTTCTTAATTTAATGAAAATGCTTTCTTATCATACTCTTAAATAAATATTAAGTTTGCAGTTAAATTATTTGGCTACCAATTTTGTGTTTTTGACTTATGTGTTATTTGATTGATTCTCAAAGGACAAACTAATTATTTATTTTTCTAGTATGAAATTTAAAAATTAACCCAACTTCATTGAATTAGCGTTTAAGATCACCTTTCAACTGTAATACATAAATTGTACTATAGGTATGGTAAAATTACGTTATTCAAATATTTCCAGTATAATTTTTTGATGCTAGTATAAGTTTATCAAAAAACATTAGGTTAAAAAAACAATACTTTTTTAATAACAAATTATAAGAAACAGTACGTTTATTTCAACGAAAATAAATATAATATTGCACATCATAAATTATTAAAACTACAAACATAAAAATTTCAGGCATAGATATCATTTGTATGAATTTTGCCAAATTTGTAACAAAAGTATTCCCGAATGGAACCTATAAAAAACTACTAGTGGCAATGATATCCTGGACAAGAGTCCCCAGGACAGTAACCCCATAAAACGTAATTGCCGTTCTTGACTTATCCAGCTCTGCGTAATGAACGAATCAAACATCCACAAAGCAATATTGCTACACAACAAATAGGTGATAATCTGTCGGCACAAACAACAAAATAGGTTATTTTAATGTATTGTAAAATTAATTGAACGTTTTTGTCATCTAATTAGATAAATTAAGGGACATCGTTTTAAAATGCTGCTGACAGCTGTTATTTTTTAAAATAACATTGAAATTTAATTATATTTTATAATTTATTTCGTATAAGTACTTACACTGAATATTAGAATAAACTCAATAGTAAGTCATACTGACTTATGGATGCGAACCAAGACGACTAGGTATGAACACAACAGAACAAAGACACAGTATGTTTAAAAATAGGATTTAATGGATGATAGGTGGGCCAACTTTAGCTGTTAACACTGGTTATAATGAAGTTGTTCAATAAAGAGCTATTGGAGGGAACAGAGATGCCTTTAGTTAAAAGTTACTAGATATTAGCTATTAGAGGTCAGAAGTTTCAATAGCTTGGAAATAGAACTCACGGAAATGATAATAACATAGTTCAAGGAATTATGTCCTGGAAACAAAAAAAAAGGCCATGATAATAGAAAAAAGAAGGATGAATGTGATGGAGAATCTTGAAAAATAGGAGTAGACAGTTGGAAAAATATAATTTAGGGTCGAAAGAAGTGGCGTGAAGTTGTGATGGTGGGAAATACCTTTGTGGAGTAATATAAGTCAGGAGAAGAAGAGGAGAAGTACGTTGATCACTGTAAAAGTAATATAATATACATCATTAGAATTCTTGCTGCTGTAGTACTGTTTTTGTATGTAGTATAAGATAAAGTCGTTTACTGCGCATGTGCTCGATTTTTCTCAGCGACGGAGTGGATTTTATTTCGGTTTTCATTAACGGATTGAGCGTTACACGGGAAAGGTTTGGATGCATTATTTATAGTTAGAAATATTGTTAAAAAACGAAGTTCGTAGTTCAGAAAAACAATCGTAATCAGTCGATGTTACGATAAAGCGCAATTATAACGTAGGTAAACCTATTGTATGTTCGTCTTTAAAAAATTATCTAAAAAATAAATAAAAATATCTAAAATTGTCTATGTTCGAAAAAGGAACGCGTCTACTTCTGTAGTTGCCAGTATGTTATATTATAGTTATTGATCGTATCAACTGTACCTGACGCCCTGGTTTGGTGAATAATTGATGCCTGGACCAAGAGCTCCTCCTGTACGTTTCTGCTGTCAGTGAGCTCTGGACGGCTACTTGCACGAGTTGCAGCACGTTGACGGCGGTCAACATGGTGTCCACTTTTTGTTCTGAGCTGCCAGGCGTTGAGGTCGCTGCGCCGACAGCGCCCACCATTATGCTGAACGTCGCGTACAGGATGATGCCGGCGCTGGACACCGTGGCCAACATGGAGTCCAATGTGGCCAGCCGGTTGCCGTTGTGGCAGAGCTTGCGCACCTGATATAGGCCTACGCAGCCCAAGAGCGTGCCAGTTGACAAAATTGCGGCCAGCGTGGTGGACGTCATCCAGAACAGCGTGTCCGACGCGAAGTCCGTGTCATCTTTGACCACCAGAAATATGATAACCACCACGATCACCATGACCAATGTCAACAAGCCGAGGAACAAGCCCTTGTTGGCGCCCGAGAAGCTCGTGCCCTGAGACACGTACAGCCGACTCAGTTGAGCGTCCTTCTGGTCCTTGGACATCGTCAACGGCTTCGGCTCTCGTTTCGACTGTTTTGTTTGAAAAACGCCCACGTTCTGTCCCATCACGTACGTCACTCCGGCAGCTATCAAACTATACACAAATACAACATGGGGTACGTGTACGACATATATAGATGTATAAATAGTCGGTTCTTAAGGGAAACAAATAAAACAATGTTCGAGAAATCGAAATCAATTCGAGACGTCCGGTCTTATTCATTGTGTTCATTGTTTTGAGTGCAACGAGAGTTTTGACGGGAATACAACGTTATTGGAGTTAGTGACAGATGGAATTTATTCAGATTATTATTAGTTAACGTAATTGCATTATGAGATGCTGAACAGTTCCTATATGCTCGGACAAATAATATATTACGGCTAATATCTATTTCAACAAGTATTTAGTTGTGTGAATAAAAATAATAGTAAAAACGCGTGTCTAATATCGATATTTTGTTTTCGCATCCTTTGTAATTCGTTTAGCTACATATGTACCATATTTGTGTGCATTGCACACGGTCGGAGCGGCATACATTTTAGTTAATTTCCGAGGACAAAGTTGAATAATTTTTTTTTTCGTTGTGTTTCGTATAAGTTTTAAATGTTTGATAGCCGTTCTATTCACGTATACTCAAATATGGGTTTACACTTATATTCAGATTAATATAGGCGATTTTATCTTCTCTTGTCCCAATAGATTACACGCATGTGTAAGTGTTAGATATTTTTAGTTTAAAGGAGTATATGAATTTCTACTTTCCAGTAGTTTAAGAGATACGATTCTGATTATCCTCTTTAATCACAATTAACTTTATGTCTTTATAGCTATCGGCTATCGTGCATATAATTGAGTAGGTTTTTTAAAGATCTGCGCCGTTGACCGTTGAGTACCAAAAAAATACATTAGGTATCTTACCTAAACTGAACGATGAACGGGTAAAGATATGGCATGGATGAAGTCAACAATTGACCCAGCGAATTGGTGTTTAGACATTGATGGAGTGTTACTACTTGTGCCACATGATTTTCGGACACCGGCTGGTAGACTGTATTTTTCAATGTCCCGTTATAATCTGCAACGCACAACAAACGAGATCATAATTATACTAGAATTGCTATATTATTCGACATTTTGAAATAAGGCAAATGCCAAAGGCATATACGAGTCTTACACTCATATGCATATTAATAATTTACACGTTATCGGCTTAGAACTAAACGATTAGCTTTATGTATAGGATTTAATCAAACTTAAAGGTTTGATCGACACGTTTTATTGGCTACATCTCATAGAATTATAGAGAATTGATTTTATATATTTATTTTAAAGCTGTTTGTATAAATATAGTGTTTTTTTTGGGACCGCTTATACCAAGTATTGTAAATATCATTTACTTTAATGTTAATAAAAATTAAAGAAAAAACTAAACCAGGTAAATACATGTATATATGCTGCGTGTGTAATATGAAAGTAAATCGTTTTTATATATATATTTTAACTTATGTTAATAGTAAACGTATAATATATATATATATATATATATATAGATTAGTAATGATTTTTCATTAAATGAAAATAAATTGCCTGAACTTTGTAAATCGTGTAGAGAAAGGTATTGTACACAAACTTAATATAAATAATTTATATATGAAAATGTTATACAAATTAATTTAGTTCATGTACGTTCTTACGAAGAGGGATATGGGGGATGGATGGCCCTATTGCCCTTTTTTTTTAAGTAAGATGGATTTTCATGATTAACTGATAAGTGATATTTTATATTTTGATGAAAATTAAATAAATAAATACTCGTATTTTTTAACTCTATATAATTTTCTATGCGAATATGCAATTGTTATACAAATAACAGATTACAGACCACAATTACAGATTAATATCTGTAATCTCATATTATATCGATGTAAAATGTAAACAATAAATTAGTCTCACCATTGATTTTATAATATACATTATATATATTATAAAATCAATGATCTCATTATACCATCGATTACACAAGTGATGACATATTTCTGTTTATTAATTGTTTTTTTTGCGATTTATATAGTGCATTGACGAGTTACGACCGATGATTGCTTGTATTTTTTATTTTTGATCAAAATGACATGAAGTAATTCAAGTATATCAAATTTTTTTTTAAAAAATTAAAAATGAATTATCATAACTTCATATTTTTGAAAATTTGATGTCATTCATAGAATCGTCTTAATGGCTTAGCATCGTTGAATGTCCACAGGGAAATTCCAATTGATGGCAAAGAAGTTCTTGATATAATAGCTCAAAAATCAAGAAAACTCGATATTATTTTATAAATTTAATATTTTAATTAAGAATATAATATTTTTTAATTTTCATTTAATATATGTTGTTTTTATACAAAAAAGGGGGTGCGAGGCTTGGTCCTCACGGCTCACCTTTTAATACATTTTAATGGTTACAACTTGTTTGCGCACATTTACCTTTTTTACAACTCGTTTGCGCAAAAATGCACAATTGGATTGCGCACATATATTTTGGCTACCTGTGACGAAAATCCCTAATGTCAGAACTCGTTTGCTTATTATCGTTGATTATTTTACTCCTCGTGATTATGAGAGTTTGTTACTTTTATTATTTAGTTTGAGTTATTAACAATAACACTCACAGGACATTTTTTCTTAGTGCATCTAAAATTTGAATATTCACTCATTAAAACACGGTATTCACTAAATTTATAATTATCAATATTAAAACATTGTTTTCCTCACCGAGATTCAAAAATATTAGAAATTTCTACGTCATATTAAAGTTTACGTCACCAACACACTAGTCACCAATGTACCATCAATATCCATAGTCCATACCTACTGAAACTTTACGTGTTATATGTGTGGATGTGTCGTTGTACGCAAACGAGTTATTTATTTTCAGGTAAAAAATTTTGAATGTGCGCAAACGAGTGCAGTGCATTTTAACCTCTCCACCAATAAATAATTCTGAGAACGCCTCTGATTTAGTTTATACATAATATTATTCTGTGTGTACGTTTATAATTTAGCAAGTTATGTTTTTGCTGTTTACAGTGTGGGAATTATAATGTTTTATATTTTTTATCATTTATGTATAATTACTCAATATAAATATTTAGGTACCTGCATTAATATCTCGTGTGTGTCTTGTTGTGATAAACCTGGGAAATCCTCGCAGCTGTAAGGGTGTAGGAATGTCAGATTCATAAGTCGTTGTCGGCATACCTATAATGTTCGATGTTTGTGCTAAATGGATGAAGTAAATCCATTCAATACCACTTTCCCAGATTACTAATCGCACCCATAAAGCAATGTTTGTAGCAGCTAAATGCATGAATCCGAATCTGGCCGCAAGGCCAAACTTTTCTACCAATACCTAAACATATACATGGTGAGTTAAGATACATTTTCTATTTTACTACTTTATAACTGTTTGATCACAGTGAAAGGATTTTACAGTAACAGTTGTTAAAATGATTTTAATTTAGTTTATATTTAAACTAAAAACTACGCTGTATATTATAGAAAACGTGTTGAATGTTGTTGGAACAATTATATTGCGTAAACATCTCATAATACACATGTTGTAAACTATTTAGGCAATTTCTAACAATAAAACAGATCATTTATTTTTCTTAGACTATACATGATGTTACTTTAATCTTTTAACAAGTGGTGCGTGATTCCTGTACACGATGTTCACCGTCATGGATCATGGTTGAAATATATATATATATATATATGCATATATATAACGTAAACGGATTTAAGAATCGTATGAACAAAATTAATTTATTATAATGTCACGTTCTAAAATCTCCAATGATATAAAGTAAAACAACTCAATTTCTTAAAAGGGAATTATTAAAATAATAATAATAAATGTACTTTATTTTCTGTATTCTATATAACCTCTATCTTCATCTTCTACATTTTATCATACTTATATCAGTTTTATTTATTTATATTTACTTCTATTTTGCCTAACTTATATCCATCGTGCATTGATTGATGAAGCCGGTGACGTGTTTGAGGAATCTAAGTCATATGTATTCATACATACTATACAGTCTCTGCTTATAAATTAATTTAAATAAATTAAAATTTTATAGGTAACTTAAAAATAAGATTCAGGTTTTCATATGTTTGAGTCCATTAAATTAAATTAATTGGACACAACCTATAATAATACATTTGTTTTCATCTAAAATTAATTTTCTTTTTCCTCTCTATATCTTTTCCATTATTTTATTCTACTTTCTTCTTTCAATGTACATAATATACTTAATATTTATTAGGTAACTATTGTTATTTATGATTAATTTTATAGTTCTAAACTTCCTACATTTGCGATATGAATTTCGTTATATTTAAAAGTAATTGCAATTGTATTTTATAAATAAGTATTTTAAAACCAATTTAAGTTAAATATTTATTAACGATGATAACGAATTAGTGAAGATAAAATTACCTGTGAGTTTATGAAAAGAAAATGCATTTGTAAAAATGTAAATAGTCCGTGTAGAACAGGATGCACGAATATGACATCGTTTAGACAGCTTATATCCATCATTGAGTACATGGCCATTTCTAAGCCATTGAATACGAGCGTTCCTAAGCCAAACACTAAAAACAATTCATTGTTAATGTATAAATGTTATTAAATTAATATAATTTAAAAATACGAGGAATTAAAAAATATGTTCAAATAAATTTATTCATTGGTAAATTTGAATAAGATTATAAAATAATTATATATTATACAGCAAACATAATTTATGTTATCAATTAATAAGAAAAAAATCATATTATATAAATTCAATAACATTTTTTCCAATATAATTAACACTATTGTTAAACTTACCCAAAGCTCCGACTCTCAAATAGAAACTGGTATCTGAAGTTTTCGAACGTGATATATGTGCTCGCTTTAAAGAGCTGAATTGCTTCAAAGAATTAAAGCGATTTAATGTAAAGACGCCTGGTGATGATGAGCCAGATGTAACGATTTCAGATTCGTCTGACGTTAAGCTAACACACGAATCGATTAACACCCATATGTAAATGCATATAATCACGGCTATACTTCCCAAGTACAAGTACATGAGGTAAATTCCTTGAATTGATAATAATTGTACAGGATTGTCCATTACTTCTATTAAACAAATGGCAAACATAAGGATAACCAGCATTATACCGTATAATGAACTGAGTGACACCCAAAAATGGTGACTGTAAAAAACACCAAAAATATATATTTATACCACAATTTGTCAAATGCAAGCCGTTAGCGATTATCGTTTATCATGTACTTACAAAGATTCAGTGTGTAGAAGCATGTCAGACCCTTTACTTGTTAAGAGGTTTATTAGGGTTCGACTGCTTTTGAGTTTTGGTTCTTCTAAACCTCTACACATTTTAGATGATCTTTGCACTAATTTACGATTTATAGGTGAAAAATTATCATCTAGACTATCTTGTTCTGTTAGTTCACATATACTATGCACTAAAAAAATAAATTATATTAATGTAATTCGTCGGATATTGTGGATACGTTTTAAGTATTTAAATATTGATAGTAAAATAGTAAGAACTAAATTAAAAATAACAAGCTACACATTATAAAATCTGTTTTATGAGATAAAATAATTAGATAGACCGATGAGTTTTTTAAAAGGTGGAGACGTCGCAATCGGAAAAATATTTTTAACAAAGATTTGTCCGGTCTGAGTACTGTCTGCTATATAATGTTTATTAAATTGTTATATATTTTCACAGGAAACAGAAATAAAATTTTAACTCAGTAAATAAATGCAACATTATTTTTAGAGTTTTTATTACTCCTATGAAACTACTGAGAAATCGAAGAATAATATTTTGAAAGTAAATATATTTGAATATCCAATTTCATGAAAACTTGTTCGTGAACTGTTGAGATATTTTAAATATTCAAAAACGTTTTAAAACCAATAAACTCGCATTGTTAGTAATATATTTTAAATTTGTCATAATTCAAATACTATTATCAAAATTCTAGTCTTATTTAATAATTCATTTTTATCTATTCTTACGACAGTCAAAATAAATTTATCTAAAAGGATTCCGTAATTCAGGATTTAGAAAAAATATATTTAAGTAAATTTTTATTTGTAGTTAAAATAGGTTTAATCCTCATAGAATAATGAGTGTAAGCGCTGAAGTTGTTTATTCCATTTAAAAACTATAAAATAGTACAAGTATATCATAGTAATAATGACACTAGCAGCAATAAGTGCTTGGTTTTCCTTTTCAGAACTAACATCCAAATAATTGCGTGTGTTTCAGTCGTTCCAGATTACTTGTAACTAAATACATACAATGCTGTCAGTATAAAATTTGTGATGACATTAAACTATGCATTAGACAGGTTGGTACCTAGTTCTGTCGTTGTATGTAGACTACGTGGTAAAATATAAGTCATATAGAATAATGTTTAACCATAAACAGAGATTAACTAGACCATAATAAATAAATTGTCATAATCATAATTACCTATATTTTTCAATTGTTGAATTATATATAATATACCAACTATGGTAAAGAAAACCTATTCATAATTTGTTTAGTTTGAAAATATATTAGTTTAAATAAAGTATATTTTTATCATTTAACTACTTATATATAAATATTACCATTTATTTATACATATATTAATATAAGATTCTTCCAGTTTTTATGTTGTACGAAAATGTAACTCTGAAAGTGAGAAGTATTTCTAGATGATTACTGATTAAAATACAATATATATGTTGTTTTGAATTTTAGTATAATTGTTTGCATTAATTTATAAATACAAGAATATGCAATATAAAAGCTCATACAATAATTAGTAGATGAAAATATAAATTTATAGTTGGCAATTTTTATTTGAGAATATGAAACGGCAATTACGTATAATTAAGTAATAATGCATATAATGCATTTTCAACGAATGAAAATCTAAAAATATGCATAAATAAGTTAACAGATATATATATAATTGTTTTGTTTAATATTAAAGGACATCGAAACATAATATTTCCAATAATTAGTAATTTTTTTTTTTATATATATACAATTTTAATCCATATAAAATATACAGTATACAATATTAAATATACATTTAAAGAATTATATTGCGAGTTGTTGGGTGAAGAAGATTATGAATCATTTTTTAAGCATTAAAATCTAAACCTTAATATGTATATACTATTTTAACAGCACATAATACAAGTTTATAGCACTGTGGTTTTTTTCTTATTCTATGTTGATTATATCAGAAAACATCTATTGTATTTTCACTAATTATTATATCATTATAATGTAGGTTCATTTAAAATAATGTATACAATGCACATGATGTATAAGCGTATACCTACGTCAGTCCAAAAGTTTGATACAATAACAATAATAATTTCTCTGTGTTATTAAGCCTATTCCAACGTATTTTTTCCGGAAATACAAGTAATCTGCTGATGCAATTGTACTTTTCGTTCCAGTCCTTAAATTTTTACTTTCTTACTTTACATTGATGTGAGAGATATCTAGTGATTAAAAGATAATGGGTAGTGGTTTACTCATGTATTATGTTAACGATTTGTATTGATAACGTAATCTGTACATTATAACTACTGTTATAGTTCTTCTACAAATCATTATTTATGTTGTTAAAAATTAACATTTCATTTACGATATATGGTTCATACAAAAAATACAAACAAATGTGTTACTGAATTCTTAATTGAATATTATAAAGTTTACCAGAAATATTTTTTTACGAGTTTTTTTTATAATTATTTGAAGCGTGAAATACATATCATGTACACGTTTATGTAATAAATACCAAATTTTTTACACAATGAATAAAATATAAAATCAGTAATAAATATTTAGATTATAATATATCTTAACACTAGAATTAAATTATGTATATTAATTATACTATATGATTATAATAATAATCATGAACGTTGATTAGATCTTGATTTTGGAATTCGTGTATGCACATTAAATTTAGAAGCAAATAAATGATGACCCATCTGGTTAACCATTCATCTAATGGAATTACTAAAACACTATTTAAATAAAAATTAAAGACACAGAAAATAATACAATTTATATTTATACAGTACACTTATCTATATGTAAGTCCTTTTTTTTTAATAAAAAAAATTATTGTTATGTTAACTATTGGGTGGATTTAAAGTGTGATGATAGCCAATTTATAATATATGTATAGATAATACGTATATTATAATATGTTCAATATTACAGTATAAGGTTGACAAATATAACTATGTATTTAATCAATAAACATAAATTTATACCCAAAAGGATTGTTAAATTGTACTTTTTACCTAAATTCAAATGGTCAAATTGCATTCGGGTAAAACACAGATGACGGTCGAACTAAACGTAGGATTAAAAAGGTGATATCTATACTTTTAAAAATACCACTATTGATATATTATGTAAATCTAATTATAATGTATTTTTAAAGACTAATATACGTAATAATGAATCGTTCGAATCAGAATATTATACTAGAAAATGGATTTGTATATTCGACAAAATTATGGTTGTAACAAAAACTGTATGTAAATAGAGATATTTGTATTATTTTATATATTTTATATACTTTTTTGTATTGTAAAAAATATATCACTCATTAAAAATTACATTTTTTATTCCAACAGTGTTCTTGAAGATTGATGATAACCTGTTTCTGAGTTGAATGCGATTCAATTTAAATAAGTATAATTCGAATTTACCTAGAAGATGATCTAAATTACATTTTTTCCCTAAAGATCTTTTAAAAGAAAATCATAGGAATATGTAATTGTATACTCATATAACATAAATCGTATTAGATAGGAAATAACTGATGCAGTGATTGCTGAAACTATAGAAAAACAAAATTGCTACACTTATACTTTGTAGATATGCCTCTGATAGTTTATACGACATTAAACTTTCTTCTTTGTATACAAATAATTAAAAATATAAAAAATAAATAATGGCAGAGCCAAATCTTTTAAAATTATAATTCTAGTTAAATTGAGTAAAATGGAGTTATAGGGATTAAATTTTTAAATATTAAGGTTTAAATGTATTTGATTTATTAAAAAAAAAGTGATTACAGTTTTAAGCTTTTTACTTAGTATTTTTTTTTCATGTCGGAAAAATTATTGAGAAAATTGAAAAATTACTGGTTCAATGTATCCTAAGTAACAGGTATAATATTAGTTTCCTAAATCTGTTAGAACAGATGTTCTGTTTGATCTTCGAATAAGTGTTTATAGAAAAAAAAATATCAATGCAAAACAGTAGCACAACCAGGATTTTTTTTAAGGGGGGGGGGTCCAAAAATTCAATTATTTTAAAGTAGCCAGCAAATTTAATTATTATTTTATGGTTTGATTAATGTAAATATTGTAATTATAATGTAACATTTAATGATAATTAAATGTATTATGTAAAAAAAAGATAAAATGTATGTACAAGATTATAAATTGAAATCTAAACAATGTTTTGTATAGTTTAAATGTTATATTACTTCTTCAGGTGTTACACTAACTTCGTAGTGGACATCGAGAGTAGCTTATACATTGATTCTTTCTGATGTGGAATTTCTTAAATAAATCTTCGAATCAATTATTCAATATTGTTAAACATTATTATTTTAGAAAGATACAGCACAATTCAAGGGTAGGGGTCCAGCCCCAGAGACTCTCCTGGTTGCGTCACTGATGCAAAATCAAAAACATTTTTATTTCGTTTAGAATTTAAAATGTTACAAGTTTAACTTTACGTTAAAATATTTCTGAATGACATTCGTGTAGTTCAATCAGCAAACATAATATAAATTCTCATACTAAAATTATAAATAGGTAAGCGATTATAGATATTTACGCAAATTATATAGGTACTATAAATATGTAATCAAAATAATCACTCAACGAATTAAAATGGTCGATGTATAAATAATTAATATTAATACTAATATATATATTCATATTGGGTTTTCACTTCAAATAATTACTAGTTAACATAGAATTTGAGATTCGTATGTAAGTTTATATAGTTATATATCTATATATATCTATATATATATTTGTATTATTAATTAAGTGCCTTCAATTAGTGGCTTCTTCTCAAATTAACTTCATGCCATTATTTTAAAAAAATATCACAAATCCTTAATTTAAATACTTACCGATAGATATTTTCTCAGATTCTAATAATAATAATAATAATAAATTTCAATATGAATCAGGTTTCAGCAGTATTTATAATATTACACAGTTCAATTAAAGTATTCGTAACTGAAGACTATAAAGTGATGAATTGCATTTTAGAGGCCGCATGTGTCTATACAATTTATCCAATCAACAAATTAAAATTTATTGAAAAATTTTCAAAAAAATAATGAAAAATCAAAATCTGGAAAAATGATCTTGAAAAATTTTTCTTAAATAATCGAGGTATGTTATTGTATAATGAGCGATAAAAAAGCAATCCAAATAATTACAATTTATAAATAGTGCATTGAAGTCATCGTAGAACTTGCCATGGTCTATCAAGAAATTAAATAATAATATCACATTCATTATTACAAATATGTCGTGCATTATTCTTTTTTTTTTTACAATAACCCATTTAAATTATTGCTTTGATTTTACAGTTTGTACGAAAACAATCTGTTTCAGTTTATTTCTTTGGACCCATAGCGTACAATGTAATATTCAAGATGTTAACTCGCGTTTACTGCACTATGGAAAATATAAAATACAACGGTTTAATGGTGGAAAAGGATTAGAGAAATCTTCATAAAAACCTTCATCGTACTCGATATCGGTAAGTCGTTTATTAGAAAAAAAATTACGGATTTCTAATAATTATAATATTCCAAGCCCCACGTATAATTGGATTGATTTATCTGGTTGTTGACTGATTTATTGTACGTTTATGGTTGGAAAACGAAACGTTGTTACGAAAAGCTTGCAATTGAGTACTAGAATATCATAAGACGTTTGAACGTTTGAGACTAAGAGTATTTTAAACGGTGATGGAAAATCGGCATAAGCCGAACACGCGATTTACGTGCGGTGCAGCACCCACCTGCGGCGCCCTCCGAAGCGGAGTTATTGTTATTGACATTAGCCTGGTGCTGCGCCAACCTCCAGTTCTCGCGTCCCACGGTTTCCGGCGGCGAGCGGACACTTCTCCGGGTACCGGTGGCCGTGCGCCCGGAAACCACGGCCACCACGTCTTCCGCGGCCGACGTCGAGGCCTTCTGGAGCGGTGGTGCCATGATCGTGACGTCGACGTCGGCTATCCCGCGTACAGTCATAATGTCACTACGGCGCACCGACGGCGGTGGTGACGGTACCAATGCGCGCGTTGGTGCAAAGCGCGGGGACGAACATAGTGCGGACGGGCTGTCGCGGGCGGACTGACGTTTGCGCGCGCCAACACCGCGGAGACGGGCACGCGACCCGGAGATTCGCCTCTCACACCCCTCCCACTAGCTCCCCGCGAGCACACCGCTTGTAGCGAAAGTACGCGAAAAATCGGTCTTCCTTCTTCTTCGCCTTGTTTCCGCAGCAGCAGCTGCTCGTTAAAAATCGTACCGAGTCGTCTGTGCTACACGTTACTGTTATCGGCTGTAGTACACGTGTTGTTATTACGCGACGGCGCTACATCGGGACGAGAAACATACTAATTATATCGCGTGGCGCGCGCGTACACACTATGCGAACGGCTCGCACGTGTTCGGGTTTGTGTTGATGATTTACACTGTGGCGGACCCGGACATCTCGGCGAGGCCATTTCGGCGTGCATTCAATTCTTTTAGACTTATATTCTTTAATTTGATTTTTATTATAAACGTGTTGTATGCCGGTATAGTATATGATTCTGAACACGCTACATAAATGATATTTGTGTAAATTATATTATGCGATACGGCATCGGCCAACAATAATAATGATAATAATGATTATCCCTCTATATATCTAACTTAATATAAATAAAATTAAAATAAACTAATGATAACTAATATTATGGGCTATCCCCCCTTAAAAAATTAATGATGTCACGATTGTTATAATTATTTACAAGTTTTTTTTTATTCTTTTATCTACATCGATATACTTCTTTTTTTCCGTGGGGGACTTTTTCCAGTTTAAAATTGATTATAGAATGTATCACGACCAGATTGTACTTTTCTTAAACGAGAAATTAATGTTCATAAAGTTGGATGCTGCACACCCATTTGTAAATTAAGTCGTCTGTTGGCTGCCTCGGATATAGTTGTTAGTTCTGATTTAAAAATCAAATTAAAAGATTTAAGTTTAAAAGAACTGAATGCACGCCGAAATGGATCTACGCCGAAATGGGTTCACGCCAAAATGGTTTATGCCGAAATGGCTACGCCGAGATGGCCACGCCGAGATGTCCTATACCGACACAGTGGCGGTTCCAGAGACTTGTTCGGGGGAAGGGGAAGGGATGCTAAGTTATAATTTTCACAAAACTTAATAACAAATACAAAAACAACAATTTTTACCACACAAATTTCAGTCTTCTATTTTTATAAAGTAGTTTTTATACATGTTTTTCAATAGTATAGTATTATGTTTTTTTTTTGTTTATCTGTTTGTAATTTTTTCTTATCAATATAATATTTTTAGAAATACAGGCTTGGGGGCAAGGCTCTAGCCCCCCTCTGAAACCGCCCCTGGATGTACAGTTGTGTGTTATGACATTGCGGTGATCATTTCCGTACAGGTGCTACATAGATCGTTAAGAATGACAGAAATAGATAATAAATATTAGAATATACGTCAGCCGGCTACCGCTGTAGAACCGATCGCATGATTATATTCTAATAACGCGTGTGCGCACTTACTGTGTGTGTACGTATAGCGCCGGCGATCACTGGCGTAGCGTCCCACGTGGTCGTTTGTCACGCGCACCACAACAATACGTGTCTGGTCGCACGTGAACCGATGGACCAGCGCTGCGTGTCGGTGCGATATGATTTGCGACGTGTACAACGTGGTCGCGGATGTCTTCCGTGTCGTTGTCGTGCAGGTGTCGCGACGTGTGCACCGCCATCACTGCCGTCGAACGCGACCGGATAGGGTTTTCCTGTGCTCCCGACGACCGGTTAACCAAACCGGTCGTGGCCCGCGCGTTTGGAGATCCGGCGGCATTTGGGTGTCGAGCGCAGCGCGTGCGCGTGAGTTTTATTGCCCCGGTTGTCGGGGAAAGCGTTCGCCCGGCGCCGCGATACCAGTGGTGAGAGGGGGGGGGCGACTTAGCGGATCTGCTCTGCATACGTTTGACGAAGCGCTGCTACGGCCGTGGCCCACATCCGTACGGAGACAAGACGTTCCGTTCTTGTTTACGTCGTTCGGCACCGCGATTTGTCTTTCCCGTACGGTATTAAAATACAGTTGTACACCACATTACTACCTGTCACGTGTTCTGATACCGACTGGTCCAGTGGATGATGTTTACAGGGTACTCGGGGCAACGACCTATCCGAGGACAGGCGGTCTTCTCATCACGTCGCGTACGTAGTGCTTGGAGACACATTTCGACCCACTTCTTCCATACCCTAAAATATACACCAATATTCCTAAGACTTGTAATTCTTCTACAATCATATTCCTCCTGATCGTTTATCGTTTTGTTTGCACGTAATACATAGGTGCACTACCGGAGTGTCGATACTCCGGATCCGACCGTCTAACTCGACTCATCCGACCCTAAAAAAAAAACCAAGTCACCCTTTACAAATTAGTTTGGATAATCACCGTTTCATGTCGATTCTTGACAGTAGTCATAGTATTAGGCATAGGTTGAGTGTTGAACCCGACATGGTAATGTAGAATCTAAATAAACTGGTTATTGAATTTTAAGTTAGAAAAAATCAGGAGAAGTATTATTTTACGTTTCTATGTGCATATAAAACCAAGATGGGTGATCAAAATATGAACGAAGTAGCCAATTTTACTTGTTCAAGATCATTAAAAACCAGACGATAATTTTCTCATCATAAATTTCTTCATAAAACCGTAAATAGAGTTATTTACTGTTCTGAATTTTTACAATAAATTGATCTGAAAGTATACTTATTAATTCTAAGCACAATCCCCCCTGTGTCTTAATTCAGTTTAAAAAAATTATTTTACTGATTGTTCAGTACTGTTGTAGGTGCCTACTGGCTTACCACTAAATATAATTTATTAAAAAAATATTGATTTTTTTTTTTCATTCTCTGCTAAAAAATCATGTACTTATTAATCATTTTAGTATATAAATATAAAAATGTTATGTTATTTACTTACAAACAGTAATCATGCCTCTTTGGATGTTATAACTTTTAATTTAAATTAATTAAATTAATAAAAAGCACTTCGAATGTTGTCAACGATCCGTACACACATTGTTGGGTTGAGCTATCTAATTGGCTCATAGAGTTTGAATACAATCCGAACCGGAAACCGTGATAAATTAACAACATGTTTTTAACTTACCCTGTATACCGCGTAACAAATACGATTGGCACACGGGCGTGCGAGAGTGAAAACGGAATTTAAATTTTTTTTTCGTTTTATGATATTTATATTATAGTAAATAATACGACTTTCGGACGTGTTTATGTACGAAAGCAATGCGTATATACCAAGAAAAAACGGCATACAGATGTCAATTTTTATTAATCGAGTATCGATGTGGTTATTAGAAATTAATAAACGTTTTTGAAAGGATGGTTACATGTTTGCCGGTGAATATTCATCGAAAACGATGGCCAATAAAAGAAAAAAATCTAAACATTCTGTAGTCTATAATGATACAAATAATAATGTGTTAACAAATTGTTCACTAGTATTGTGCGATGATATTTTGATTGAATATACGTATTATATTAATTTCTATTTCCACTTCCAACACACGAGTGCTGAGATTCAGTATTAATTTCTGTAGATCACGTTATTAATACGATAATAACTACATAATAAATAATAATACATGGAATATCTTACCTAAGAATCAACACATTCGAGTAAAACGCGTAAACATACTAAGTATTTATAATAATATACTATTGAGATTTTAATTTGAACATTTTAACAAGACGTAAGTATATATATTATGTAGATACGTATATTTATATTTACAGAACGTCTAATTATTCGTTCTAAACACGTTTAGATCGATGCACAGAAAAATCATCAACACTAACATGTATTAAATCATTATCTCGCACGAAATATGTATTAATTGTGGATATAATTACAGGTTTGATTGGGCTATGTACTAGATTTTTGAAAAACTGAGACTTTATGTAAAATAACATTCAATTCATTAAACAATAATATGGAATTATTAAAATAATGACATTGGAAATGTTAGTAAATATATTTACCGTTTCTAGTAAACATTTGTCAATAAATAACACGGCGAGTATGATTGCTGAATCATAATATATTAATACTATTGTTAAAATGAAAATGAATTATGGTTATTCTTATCTCGGCACCTACTTTAAATTAGTGGACACCGTATGGAAAAGTGAACATTTGTTTTACTCCGTGTACTACGTTAAAGTACAATGGTATATGTTTTTATATACGTTTTAAATTAGTATATTTTTTCCACCATTTCACTCTTGTAATTTATGTATTTTTTCCAGAGAATTATAATGCTTTATAATTATACTGGAGGATTACTTAAAGGTTCAAGATGAAATAATACTACTCAGACATCAGTGAAATGGTTTCATTGCACTTTTTATGGTGCTGTAAAGCTAGGAAATACGGTGGGTAAGTTCCGTGCACATGTCGATTGACACAAAAACAAATCATTTTCAAAATATTTATTGTATCTTATAATTATTGCATTATTATAAATTAGTTAATAATTTTACTATAGTTTATAAAATAATAAAGTAATAAATACCTATAATAAATTAATGTATACGTCTTATACATACTTTTACAGCCTAACATCTACTAAAATACTGAAAATTTCTACTACACTCACTATACTTCATCTAAATTTATTTTTATTGCTTTGAGAAGAGTTAACATATTATTTTATTTGTAAACTGGTCATTGCAATAAAAATAATCCTAAATTACCTGTATTTTAAGCTTCTAAGAATTATTAAAAACATAATGTGAAAGTAGATTGAAAAGTTTTTAAGGATGTTTTCTTTTATTTTTATAATTAAAATATCTAACCACTTTGATTATGATACATCTATACCGATGTGGTATTACAAATGTATTCTTTAATATACAATTTAACGACTTCAATTATACAGCCAATGCAGACACCTAAGTGAAAATGTAACCTATATTTTATACCCATTATAAATCAATAGTAAATGTAAAGAGTAAAAGTTTACGAAATGTTATAGTTCAATGTTTCGTAAATATATTAATTCGATAAATCAACTTTATTCTTTCCTTTAAAAAACGAGTTTGAGTCAATAGCCATCTAAATAAGCTATTAATAATTAAAATAAGTTGAACCAAACTGAAAAAAAAATACCAAAAATCCAAACATGAAAAATAAAACTGTATACATTTGTATTGTGAATTACAGGTAGGTAATGACTAATGATCTTACAGTTAATGATAAGATCAAGTTTTGATGTTTTCTGATTTTCTAAAATTCAGAGTTTATTAATTAACCGTGGGTACTCGGATATTAAGAAAACTAGTTAACGGTGTCGCATTATCGTATTAATGAACGTTTCTGTTGTACATCAAACTATCTAATTTATACAAATGTATTAAAATAGTCAATATAATTATCAGGTACTTGTGTTTTTACTCTATTTTATAAAATGTTTGTTTATTATATATAATAATTGGAATAATCGGTAAAACGTTTATCCTCCTGGCTACAATATAACAATAACAACACGTTTTGGTAAATCGTATGGTAAATGAATAAATAAAAACAAATTTGTGACTACAATTTTTTATTCCGCCAAATTACACGTGACGCGTCGTGTTCGAACTATAAATACAATATACCGTCACCGTCAATATCTATCCCCGCGCAAGTGCTTACGGTTATAATCGATTGCGATGGCCGAAAAAACAATGAATCAACCATTAGCGACGAAAAAAGTTCGGGCTGATCGTCCGCGGGTCTTGTCGCTGGTGAGAAAGAATTTGTGTCGCAAGGACGCTTCAACGGAATCGATTGGGCGCGGTTCCAGTACGTTTTCGGCGGAGAGCAGCGGTAACGAAGAGATCTTGATCGACGGTGGCCACGATATCTTGAGCGACAGCGGAACCGGCGGCGACGGCTTCGACGTCGTGGCCGATGATCGCGCGCGGGTGTCCGTAAAAAACAACCGGCTCTTCATATTGGAGGCGCTCATGAAAATCAACGCGGCCGCGCGCAAACAGCTGAACCAGCTGTCCACGGCCACCGACGTCTCATACGCGCACCGGAAACGGTTCACTGCCGAGTTGCGGTCGATCATGGCCCAAGTGAACGTGCGTCTGTTTGAGGTAATGGACATGCCGCCCGGCAGCTCGTTCACGGCCATGTACGCCAGTCTGTACGCGTTGGAGGCGCAGTTCGACGATGTCAGGAAGCGCGTGGCGGACATCTCGCTGCCGTCGTCCGCGGCCCGCCCTAGAAACTGCCGCGAGGCCGTTACAGCGGCGCTATGCGATTGGTTCTCGAATTTCATCACGTGCTTCCAGTTCCGCTGGTAAGCCCGTTTGACCTGAGCCTCCGACGGACCGGCGTGTAGGGGATCCGTAGCTGGAGATTGGGCACAAACTTTAGGGGCGCCATTTCAGTTTTTTTTTTTTTTTGAGGGTTTGCAAGCAATTAAAGAGGCCAATTTTTTCCCACCACCACGCCAAACATTTATGATTAGCAGTGATTACTGATTAGCCACGGTGCATGTACAATGTTAAAGATTGGAAAACTGATGGCCAAGGTGGTAAGGCTGTGTATCAGTGACGCCTAGGCCAATAGCCAAATATTGAAAATGAAAAAATTCAGGGTCTGCGAGTGCACACTTCACCCGACAAATTTCTTAAAATATTAAACTCAGCACGTGGCCGTTGAATAATTGGTAGCAACGAATATCAATTAATATGACCGTTTCAGCCAAACAGATCGCACGTTAGATCAATGTTTATAAGCGTGGCCTGAACACAACATAATTTTCTAATTGTTTTTAGGGTATTCAACTGCGCCAGTTACATCTACTTATAGGTATGTTACTTGACTCAATACGAACGTTAAGTGTAGTGTTCAATTATTTCACGGAAAATTGAATTCGATAAATTTTCAGAATAAAAATTAAATGCATATACTTTTTGGAAATATCTGAGAAAAAACCATCAACTGTAAACGAGGTTCGAAGAATAAAAAAAAAAAAAAAAATAGTAGATAAATATTTTTAGTAGATACAATTTAATTGTGAGCAAGAGTTAAACTATTTGATTTAACTCGTACAGAGTGACATTAGAAAAAAGTAGAATTTGAATTAATTTTTTGCTTGAGTTTGTTATATTTAACGAAGAGTTAGGTATACGAACGTATCAAGAATTCTCACATTCCCTGCAGGATCACGTCAAATTGCGTGTAGCATTGGCCAATAGCTACAAAATGACAGGACCTGATACACAGCATGAAAGGGTTTATCAGTGTTTATTTAAATAATTATCTTAGGCTATATACTATAGATAGATTTTATTGCTGATATTAGCGACAAGTCTCTTGATTATGTGTTTAAAGTGCGCATGCGCGATGCGATTCCTCGTCAAATTATCAGAAAGGTTTGGCACGCCCTCGTCGACCGGAAGAACGCCGACCAATCAATGCACCTAATCAAGAGACCCGTGGCTTGTATTAGCAGCAACTTTATTCCATCGACTAAACGGGAATGTAATTCACCCATAGTATATGATGTAAGATTATTATTCATAATTCCAAACATATCGGAAATCAGCTTGGATCATACACTAAAAATGGAGCTATTCCCATTCAATTAATGGAATAAAGTTGTTGCCAATATAAGCGAGACAGGTCTCTCAATTAGGTGCTGGATGTACGGCGGGCGTGCCAAACCGTGCCGATAATTGTACAAGGAATCACATTACGCATACACTCTTTAAACACATAACGAAGAGACTCGCCGCTGATATCGGAAACAAAAAAATACACAGTGGCTCTGTCTGTAGTACATGATCTAAGGAAACCAGTAATCAAAAGATCAAATCAATAATCAATAAAAAAATAAAATATACATTTGTTTTGTGGACAATAAAATGACAATAAAATTCATTGTTTTAAAAATATTGACCGTGAAACAATTTTACTATTTTTTTTTTTAAGTATTTTGTTATAATTGGTTTGATAACTATAGTTTATATGATTTTCTTAGAATAACATGTTTAATTTTTTGATAAAAAAATTTTCTATTTCGGGTCTCGGAGTTTCGCCATGTTCTGTGATTATGCGACAATCTTTAATACAATCGTATATACTAAGGTTACTTAAAATTTTGTTTTAGCTGCTAAAATATTATCTATTATTTTTATATTTTTATCCTTTAATCAAAAAAAATCACTTTTATATAATAAATTTTTAAAAAAATTACAAAATATACAAGTTAATATGAAAATTTTAATGTTTCGTAATCGAAAATCGAATCATTGATTTCATATTTAAACAAATATAAGTTTATAAAAGAGGGTAAGCGGGATTAATATTAACTAATTAGTTAATAAGTCTACGTAATTATCTAATTTATACTAGATTATTACAATAGTTAAAATAACTATCGGTTACTCTTATACTAGTTATTAAATCAATAATTCGATTTTTAAGTGCCATATATTAAAATGTTCTTAATAAATTGTAACAAATATTATATACTTTGTTATTGTATAAAAATTAAATATTCAATAGTTATTTTTCTCAGTTGGATAAAGGATGAAAATATACATTTTATTATAAATAATTAATATGACTCCTTCTATTGAACTATATTAAAACAACTTCTAAAAACTTATTCTAAAATATCTACGGAAATATGTCTACTTACATATCACTTTGGATTATCCTGGATTACTATATTTGATAGGAAAACTAAATTTATTAGTGAAGCGATTATAGATATTTACAAATAAATATGTACAACATTTAAAATAATTAATATTGTACATTTTTATTTAAAATAATTAATAAAATAAAACAATAATTATTATATAGTAAAATACTTTAGCATATTGTACCTTACATTTTTATTTAATATAAATTTACTTAATTATGTCATATCTGTAGTATTATTTTAATCTTTGGTTAATCAAATTATATATAAAAAAAAAAAAAAAAACATAAAATATAATATTTTTAAATAGTATTTATTTTTATTGATACAATAGTGATTGAGAAACATTAATTAATATGTAAATATAATATGTGTTTTATGATAATTATGATTATATTTAATTTTATTACGTATAATCTTTTTAAAAAACAATATAAATATGAAGTCAAGTCACTACGCTGAGATGCATAAGAATAATCATGCATAATTTTAAATAAATATAGATCATAACGAATTGTTATACCTATAGGTAAATGTATAAATGTAAAAAAAATGTAACATTTCTTCATATGTTCAGCGTTCAATTGCCACCACAAATTATCATTAGTTAATTTGGACTTTTACTAATATTATTTTCAAAAGCAATGAGTTTTAATTTATAGATATTTTTCTCTAGTTTATCAAATCAAACATTTGCTTCATCGCTTGTATTTATTATACAGGGTTATGTTATATGACCAAATGTAGTTTTAATTATTTCATAATATTTTGTTTGTAAAAATTGCTATTTAATAACTATTAATTATACATATGACAGTATGGTTATAAAATATGCCACCAACTCGAGGAAAATAATGTTAACATTTAATATTTATTAAATAACATAAACATTTTAATATAAATAATAATAGTTTATATTTAAAGAAAAAATGCTTAACACGAGTAACAGTAAGTCAAAATCAAATATTTTGGGCTTTGCATATGCACATATTACGATTGTTATCGTGTACAGTTCATTGTCGGTTTTCAATTCGGCTTTTCTCTAATTAAAAATACGGTTTAGCCAAAACGATTTTCTAACATAAACTACAATAATGTAATATAAAAATATAATTCGCGTGTTGTAAGTGAAATTACGTACCATAACTGATCTTTAAGTGTAATACGAAAATAAACAGTTTAATAAAACGGCTTTAATAATTTATCTTAAAAACAAAGATAAGTATTATAATAAATATAGTATTACGAGATTTAATATAAATTCATAACATTGTTTTTATACATATGTTATGGTGCAAAATAAATGTTTACTTAATTGAGCTATTAAAAAACACGCACGCATTCAACGGAAAGAAAATAGAATAAAATATATATTTATTGAATTTTTAATTTAACAATATATATATATATATATATCAATAAATGAAGGTATCGCTCGAAGACAGTAGGAGATAAATTCCAGACTAGATGTCGACGTGCGGTTAATATTATAATATTATGCATTATTTAGTATGGTATTTATGGTGTCCGTCACTTTTAACGTATATATCTCAGAATACATCATATTTTGAAAATGTTTTGAAAAAGTTTATTGAAAATTAAGTATATTATATATCTTATTATTTTAAATTATATTATATTACTGTAATCCATACAAATATATTGTGAATTGGACTTTTGTCCGTATTAATAAGTAAATAAATAAATAAATAAATAAATAAATAAATTATATAAAACAATATATTGTATATAGTTATAAAGTGTCATAATTAAAAAAAAAAAATTGATTTATTTCCTTTTTATTGTCGAGCGACACCTTCAGTACAGTAGTCTGTTTGGGCTATAATGGTAATAATAATAAAGCGCTTATTTTAGTTTTTTTTCTTTGTTCTCGTAAAATATGTTCGCGTTTTTTCGAAAACATCTCGTCTAATGCTGTATATTAAGGAAGAAACCCATTGCTGTATAAACGGCAGCAGTTGCTATTATCGTGACGAATATCGTATACGAAGACCCGTTTGAGATGATGTTTGTTGAACCATTGCACATGTCAGAGGTACACGAGCAATGGGTCACGTCGATGTCGTGGGATCCAAGCCTACTATAACAGTCCTGGTCATCGTGCACAGGATCTTCCACGTAACCACAATCCCGAACTATTCGAATATTGCTGTGGACTGTTGAAGAAAAAAAAAATAATAAAAAACAATGGAAATTATTATATCATACGTAATAGATTGAGATTGCGAATTGCTAATAATAAATATTGCGTCAAACGAAAAGTCGAAAATATTAATAATTTAGCGCATATTTTTAATGGAAATCGGTTATAACCGTACATTTTCACTAAACACGATAAATCGATTAGTTAGAATGAAATATCGCGAACCCGGTATAAATCCGTGAACGAACTACGAAATGTTAGTTTGTTTAATACACACATATTGTATTGGTACGGAATAAAAACAACCAGTTTTTTTTACAAATCGCTTCTAGGCAAATGATTTCTAATGGAAATATCATTACACTTTTCGTCACGAAAGGTGCATTTACAAACGTTTTAATAATAAACGCTAACTATGAAATAATATATACTAACTGCGTTGGACGGTTTTTCGGCATATCACCGGTTCTTTTCCCTGCAAATGACTAGGCACTTCCGTTAAGTTGCAATCAACTAAACCGATTGTGTATGGGTTGAATGGATCTCCACATCTCGGATCGTATTTTGAATTGCACTTGTAGCATATTATAGACTTTGTACCTGTACAAAAAACGTTATTTGTATAATATTTACAACAGTTTCAAGAAAAATGTATTTATTTTTCAGAGCAACACTGATGGTGATCATTGAATTTATTATTTATAATGAATTTTAATAGTCATCATAACATATCGTAGGGACAGTTTGTTTATGAAGTGTATGAGAATTTTAACATTCATATTAACAGAACTTTGGGGAACTTCGATGAACTCACCTAAAATTTGGGTGCTTAAAATGATTTAGACTTACAGATCACAAAAACGTATAGTGTATGGAGAAAACTAGTCAGCTAACTAATAATAACTTAATAGTAACTTAGTTGATATTTTATGGAACATAAAAGTGACGTTGGATAGTTAAAAATATATTTTATATATTTTTAGCTTATAATTAAATGTTTACAGAGTACTGACTATGAGTTTCGTAATATTTATTATTTTATTTGTATTACAATTATTACATTATGCCATTTCAAGTATTTTTAGCGAATTAAATTATATTTATTTTAATAATTCGATGTTTTAGTCAATATTATTAAGATCAACATTACTTATGAGTATATGTTTATATAAAATTTATCTACCTTATAAGTGTGGGAAGTAAGCAGTAAAATTAATTAATTTTCATATAGTCAATAAATTTTGATAATATTTTCCAATTTTTAGAAAAGTAGTTTAAAAAATGTAAAATATAATTCACCTATTTAAAGGTGTTTAATAAAATCCTGGAAAATATTCTGAATGAAACCAACCAGACAAAATAATTAGTTCTATTAGCGGATAATCAGTGGAAATATAGTACGAATTTTGTTTCTTTTCATTAATTGGTATAAAACTTATTCATTAGTACTTATATAATTTACTTTTTTTACTTTATCGGTCCTTATTTAATAATCCTAAGTTGGTTGAGTATATTATTATTTATTCTTACAATGTTTTTTTTTAATATATCTACGTAAATAATTTTTGAGAAATAGAATAAAAACTCTTAAATGTTTTAATGATCGCTATTTATTACTTAAAGTACAGATTTTAGTATACAAGAATAATAAGTTTTAAAATTAATAATTTTAGTAAACATTTTTTTGGTTGATAAAACGGGCAATTGTAAACTCCTTTAAAAAGTGTAAAAAGTTTAAAAAGTTTAAAAAGTAAATTCTCCTAAAAGCATTTTTTCTACTGAATTATACGTATGTAAACTCCCCTAAAAATATTTTGCTACTGAATCATACGTATGTAAACATTGTAAGTTCCCTTGAAACATATTGCTATTGAATTTATTATTAGTTTGATTTTATTGGCCGTCTTTACGACTACATTTACCTTCGCGTACATGTATTATGAACATCTATGGTATGATCCACCTTTTCAAATTATAGGGTTTTAAAATAATAATATTTCAAATTTTATAGTGGTAAAATGCATTAGTATGTTCTTCAAAAAACAGGTTTGTTTTTTAACAGTTTATTCGTTATTTAGAAACATATTCATTGTACAGAGATAAATTTACTCACAATTTACAATGGAGACCAAGGTTTGCAAAAATATTTTGTTAAACATAAAATGACGTTAAATAGAAGTTTGTTATAGGGCAGTTTCAATTTTAAGTTTAGGGGAGTTTACATGCGTCCGATAAAACCACTCGACGGCTTTTTTTTATTATAATGATTAATGATCTTTAACAATATATTTTAGAGGTGTAAATAAATAATAAATATTAATGAATAATATTTTAGTAAATGTATACAAAAAAATGTTTGGGTTTCACTCCCAGTGGAGAGGTCCCGACCTTAGTCTAATATTTTATATTAAGTCATATGGTTTTTGTCGTTTGAAACGCCTTATATTTTGAGAGTATACATATTAATAATATTTTCAAAAATAGTGGAAAATTCTACAGGAAAGTAATTATAAAATAAATACATTTTAATTATTTAATATATTGTTATAATTTAGGAAATATTTTAAAATTTTAAACGATCGTTTAGTTTGTTGAGCAGTATTTTTAACATACACCCATTGTTTCTAACTCTAGTTAAACATTATTGAAATCATAATCTGTTAAAAAAAAAAAAAATGTAATCCAAGACTTCTAAGAAAAATAATCACTTACATTTTTATTGTTTTAGATATAATTTTGCTACACATCTTTGTGTCATAATATGACTTTCAAACCAGAATTATTTTATAATTATTTATAACTGCTTTTAAATTCAAAATATTATAATTTAAAAATAATAAAATAAATAATAATAAAATTAAATAATAAATAAATAATAAAAATAAAAAAACTATTATAATTGTAAAATTTCCCGTGGTCAATTTGATATTCTGTTCTTTCGTACATACAGTTCGTCTATTTGTGGTAAAAATCATAAATTGTATTTTGCAAGAATATTCAATATAATTTCACTATACGTATGAAATCCAAAGCTGAATGATGTATATTATTTTTATATTCCTCTCTCACGTTTTTATTACTTATTTTACATAAAAAAATCATATTTTTTCATAGCATATAAATAAATGTTCTGGTTGACTGATCTCAAGTACCAGTTATAACCAGTGGCTAAAAAATTAACGGTTATTAATAAACGGTATCGCTTTTTAACACATAATTAATTGTTCTTGAGTTAATAACTGTTTGTTTTATTAATAATTTGATATCTAATTAGACATAATATCAAAAGTAACTGGACCATATAGTCTATTATTTAATTTGTTATATGTAGGTACTTATTTATACACTCTGTGTACAATATTATCAGGCAGGTATATCATAATATTATTTGATACACAAAAGAATTACATAGAAACTTTCTAATTAATTTCATTCGAAATATTATGGACATTAACACTTTTAATTTTTAATGTAATCAACTATAAAATGCGTGTAGTTCTTAAACAAATAATTTCAACAAATTTGAAATTCACTGTACTAGTTCATTGCAGTATAGTAAAATTTGTTATACATTGTGTGTATATATATAATATATATATATATTACACATTTTAGGTAAGTATGTAATAAAAACGAGAAACTTTTGGCTTCTTGTATAAAATATTTTATAATATGTCATGTGACCAATTAATATCAATTTAAAATATATCCTTTTTATTTTGCATAAATAAATACATTAAAATATAACGAAAACCTATAGTTAATTTTCAATGAACAATATAAAATAGCTTATTAGAATAATTACTCGTAGAATATTATTCAAACGCATTTATGAATATTATATATATTTGTTTATATTTTTATATATGTTTATATATATTAAAAACATTAATTTATGAATTCAACACTGAATATTCGTACAGTATAAATTAAAATTAAAATTAAAATTATTCATGACTGCATACTCAACACGTATTGGTATAGGTATTGGTTAAATTTAACAACTTGTTTGTAAAAACAAACTTTTAGTTATTAATTGTACCCACCCAAAACTTTTTCTAACCTTAATAAAATATTCATACGTTTTAAAGTACCTAAAACCTTATGTTATCGTATTTAATAATATTTTTTCCTTAACATGTAATTATATACTGCAATTCTATAAGTGGAAAATAGAATATATTTAAGGATAATGTAATCACATTAATAATTTAAATTTAATAATATTTTTATCTATCTATTTCAATAAAAAAAACTAATATATTATAAATTATTATATTTTGTTATTTATGACTTTATAATAGTTATGCTATTATGTCATGAATATGTGGTCTTGACACCTTCAAAATTGTACTCCAAATAATTATTTCAGTGTTATGAAAAGTTTTTTGCGTACAAAGTAATCAAATAATATTAAAATCAAAATATTAAAGATGATACCTACACTATACGTACCATGTACCATTTACGTCATATTGCAAAATATTACCTAAATCTTATAAAATTAAATAAGTAATACATTTCTACACGTGTGATTTGTACTAATTATATAATAATTGATTTTTTATATTTAGCTTTATAGATGTAACTCTAATATTTTAAATGTATAATTAAACAAAATGCATATTTTTTTTTTTAAATTAAAATGTTTAAAATACAGTCAAATACACTATAAATGATTATTTTATATTTTTTTGCTGTTATCAAACTTATAATCAATTTTTTCTTAAAGATAGGCCCAGTATTTACATTAAACTTCGCTAAGGAATGTTTTTTTGAATGCATCAATTTTAAATTTTTAAATTAATAAAAATGAAAACAACTAAAATTAACACGATAATGAATAAACATTTGGTACCGATACCTTACCGGAATTTAATTATATAATTTTGATTCTTAAAGTAAATAAAAAAATTATTTTTATCTTGAAAAATTTGAAAAATATATATTAAAATGTATATATTACAATTATTGATAAGAAAAATTATTACTACATATTGGTATGATGAAATAATGTGATACGTGAAGAGAAATACCTTATACATGTCTGTTTCTAGTGAAAAATTAATTCCGGATATTATTTTATATTTTCACTTGATAGTGAGAAAATGTTTTCTATTTACCTTTGATAGATATCAAGGAAAATTAAATAAGATGGTAACATTGATCTCATCTCATTGAAAATAAATACTTAAAAATATCAAAATTAAATATAAATTTTTTTGAAGGTTTTATCATATTTAATCGATAAGTATAAACAACTTTTAATATTATAAATTAATATTAGTTTATAAAAATAACATTTTTAATGAATTGTTCTCTCTTATTTTTTTTATGAATACTATTTGTACCATAGTTGGAATTTCTAAACATTTTTATTTTACAATAAATATGAAAATATATTCCATTGTATACAAAAAGTGCAGCATGAAATTATTTCTTCTATTGTGTTGTATAAGTTACAAATTATTATAATGTAGAGTTGTCAACTTTATTATTAATATCATCAAATTATGATTAATAATCTATCAAACAAAAATATTTATTTTTAAAATTTATAGAAGCTTACTGCAGTTATCACTTATTAATAATTACTAACTGGGTAAATACCACCAGTAAAATACGTTTCGTCATTTGATGATTGATTATTAAACACATTATTAGAAAACTTATGTAATACAAACTGTATTGATAAAATCAATAGTATAATTTTAATTTTTTGATTTACATCGTGTTAAAAATAATATATATGTTTTTGATTTTACTGTAATTTTTCTTAAAAATCCTATTTCACAATAGTTGAAAGTAGAAAAATAGATTCTGTAAATAAAAGTATATTATGTATTATACACATAATAACAGACATCGTAAAAAACATAGCACTCGATATTGACAGTTGATATGTGTTCTGTTGTAATTTATTAAATCCGGCTGATTTGTCATTTAATAAAAAAAAGTTATGGCATTTATATTTTAATACATTTTAATCCACTTTTAGGTATCCAGTAATTGCGTGGTATTAAGTTTACAAAACGTGTTGGTACGAAAAAATAATTAACATTATAAACTTGTTCTACGACATTTACAATGCGGTTTATTATCAAAGAATCTCAAATGTTGCCAGTTTGTAGTTTTGTTCACAAAAAATGCCCCTTTCCAACATATATTAACGTGAATATTGTTATAATTAAAATTATTTATTATTTATACTTCCTATGTATACATCTATTTCTTGCTTGCCGTTATTTTATAGGAATGAATGTAATCGATCCATTAAGTATAAAATAATAATCTGTTATATGATGATAATAATAATAATAAGGTAGTATACTCGTATGTATATATATTCTGGTGAACGAGAATTAGGGTCATTTCAAGCTTATAACAGAGACCTTATATAATACTCTCCAAGTGCCCCATATATAGTATGTATTGCGATGTTTTCCGATTCCGGTATAGGAATACGAATTGCATTTGTACGGCTTTACGGCGAGCGGTGTTTATAAAAAACCAGTTTCTAGGGTGAATCCGCTGATAAATTACGCGATAAAACCCACCCGAAAGAACTTTGACACGTATACTTTCGCGTATAAACCACTCGAAAACAAACCGAATCAATAACGTTTGGCGCCGTAAAATCGGAACAAGCGGTTAAAACGAAAAAAAAAAAAAAATCTTCATCTTCGGATTCCGTCGGGAAACATGCGACTCGCAGCACGAGACACAATTGTGAATGTATACAAATGCATTGCTGTTTCGTCTATGAAAATTTTCGATTTTAATGACGTAGTCGTATTGTATAGAACGACAGCATGTTAGAAAAACATATAATTCCCTTTGCGTATGTAATAAAACCAGATACGTATTTTACATTAATCGTTTTTTATTGCCACCCTCGGTAGTAGTGTATGCTTATTATATAGATACAGAGTGGTTTTTTTTCTACGTCTAGCATTCACTTTCTCAATCGATCAATATGTGTTTTTTTTGATTGATTTGATTATTCTTACATTAGAATAATTTAATTTATATTTTTTAAATGTTAACGTATATTTTAATGTTATAAAGAAACGTTCTGTTACGTAAATGTCGTGTTACGAATCTCGAGCCGGTTGGTAATTATTATTAAATATTTTAAGATTCGAGATGCATGTATTGTCGATAGACGCCACTTGCTGGCTCTTTAATGTTATCTAATACGTCGATCTATTTTTGCTATCATTTAACCTATTTGCACATATTGTATAATATTCTTATTATTTTAAATACCGCAGATCGTATAATAAAGATTTTCATGTTCAGATAGAATAGTAAAGTAATGCATTGACATTTTAGATGGGTGTATGTAACGATAATTTTAAAGTACATGAAAATAGTTACTTATTCAAAAAACCCATGGATTTTTTGAGGAAAATGTGCGGAGAACAATCACCCTGTACAGGGTAGCGCGTATATCGACAGCACGCGCTAACCTTATTAGTACGACCAGTACGATTCAACGATACGTGTAAATATATCCAATCGGATGAATTACTTTATGCACATATTGTTAGCATATCGCATATTATGTATTACAATTTATAGTAAATGCGTTGAACGTGCGTATAATGACAACAACAATAACGGAATAAGAGTGTACGCATGATATCATTTATAAACGTAGTATAGTATATTGCTTCTTAAGTTTATAACAATATATATTAAATTCGAGACGTCATATTAAACACAATGCAATATATTATATATGTACGCGGTCGTATCTTGTTATTTCAATGCGTGTGTGGCACCGAATCGCCATGGTAATGAGCCATAATAATATTATTTCGGTAACATGTTAAAATCGATTTGACACCGAGACCGGCTGCAAGTAATGTCATCGTCATTTGCTCGTGCAGTATGACAAGCAATAAGAATTTCTTTACGAATATTACAACACGAGCGCGATCCAGACGACGAAAAATCGTGTCGACACGTCGGGCAATAAACCGTAATATATCGAATTTGCAAATATTTTGGGGGGAAAGAAATCGATAACATGACCGTTGTTGTTTTTATACGATGCGTTTGTATACGTACTATATTATGTTGGCTCCTTTACACATTGTCTTCGTCGAGCAAGCAACTTAGGCGATTGCCTAGGGCCTCCGCACTTAAAATTAATTCGAGGCCCAAAATTTGTCAAGTTAGAATAGTTAAGTATATTAAGGTCTAAGGAAATTGTACTGCATTTGCCTAGGACCTCGCAAAAGCTTACGACGGCACTGCCCCTACGGATCGCGACGGACACGATTCGCACGATATAACAAATCGATTTATAATGTAACAAACGATAATAAAAATAATAAGTAAAAGGTACAAATCGAATAAGTACGTAGTTTTGGACAAGAAGCGGGTGCGATCCTACGTGTTACGTTAGTATATTACAATTTATCGTTTCGTAACGAAATATAATAAAGTTTGTACCTACATTACACAGTACACTATTAATAGAAAATGCATTAGTGGCAATCGTGGGCGTAGCAGACGCGTGTTTAACAACATAAGCTGTGCGAGATTATCCGCTAAATAAAATTCTAAATAATGTGTGACAAATACCTTTAACGACGAAAGCGAAAAGTACGAACAAAACGGCGGCGATGCACGCGGCGCATTTAGCGCCATTCATATTTCCGGCGGAACAATCGGACGTGAAATGCACTTGCTCGCGCGCGAATGTGTGTGTTACGAATTTGTATATGCGTGTGTGTATGCGCGTGTGTGTGTGTGTGTGTGTGTGTGTGTGTCTGTGTGTGCGTGCGTGCGTGAACGTGTACGTGTACGCGACTGTTATACACTGAATATGTGTTTACAAACTTTCGCGCGCGCGCTAGTGTATTTATAAACGCGCGCGCGCGCGAGCGCCCGTTCGCGGCGAACAGGGATGTACCCGACGAAAAATAAAAAATTAAAACACGATTACGACTGGACTGCTGTTGCTACGGTCAGGGTGATAAGCCCTACGCGCACGAGGTCGCTGGGCGCGTTTTAGGGACGCCGCGAAGACGACGCCTGGCGAGTCGATTCGCCGGGGGTGGGAGGGATTTCTGGGTGAGACCTCTCTCAATCGTACCAACGTTTGCAGCGATGGTGCGCTCACCCCTCTGATCAGGGGCACGGCTGCGTGGTCTGAATTTTGAATTTATTTTTCGACCCCGTTGTCTCATTATAAACATTATTTACTCAGCTTACCTGGCCATACGAGTTCGTTTCGTTTTTAATTTAAGGTGTAAGCAACGTGTTTTTATTGATATATTCACGTTTTATCCTCGTCACTTGTCTTACGCGTTTTCTTTTTTTCCCCAGATCACAAATGTTCGCATATCACAAAAGGTTGCTTCAAAACTGTTATAAAATACGTTATCATATCGTTATAACACTATTTTTTTATTTTCAAACACAACATCCGTACTCCTATGATGGAATAGTAATAGTAGAAAATAGAAATAATACACAATGAACACTTATAAGTACTAAAATTTATTTTATTTCAATTGGAAATAAATACTTTGCGCTACTGTCAATAATACATAATATAAACATAATATAATTATAATGTTCTTAAATAACTCATATTTTAAGATTAAAAACAAAATCGTTAGTACATGCAAGTGTTGGAACGGACAAATGTTATAATATTATGAATAATTATTGTCGATTGTCGATTTGTTTTTCGCAGTAAACGTATTGAAAATTAAAAATATATCTTCAGTTTAACTGTTAATATAATTTGTGCATAATATGTTAATATTATGTACACACCTAGAGTTAAAAATAACTATAAAAAGTAAAACACTGCTAAAGTCGATGGACGCTGTAGTAGAAGTTTTATGTTCAACAACGAAAATTAATATTTAAAATATAATAAGTTTGTTGTCTATTTTTCGATCCATTATGTATATTGTTACATGATTGTATCTTAGTGTTTTGACGCAAATATTTAAGTGCATAATTCATCACCATTATGTGAACAAAGTTGCGATCATGTTTGCCAGACGGGCTTTTTTTTTTTGTATTTATGTACAGCTGTAAAAGTGTAAAAGTTATGGGCGTTTTGCCGAATAGTAAGAAAGCTCGTTACACTGGGATAGAGCACGGCGCGTATATATAATGTAAGCGGATACATACGATAAATATAAAGTTCACAGAGTCTTTAAAATTTTACGTGACAGTACACATATATCTAAGAAATAGTTTAAATTAAAAAAGTATTTTTTTGTTTTTTTAAATTTTTAAACGATTAATATAAGACGAATTTTTCGAACGAAATTATATTTTCATCACTGAAAACGATGATTATAATTTATAAACTCTATCTATTCTACCTTGTATGTTGTATTATTAGTATTCATCGAGGGTATGAAAAGATAATGCCGAGTTTTTTACAGTATCAGGTTCCCATGCAATGTGTATCATAATATATTTATACTTAAGTATAAAATTGTTGGTTTTCAGTACTCTATATAACCATATAAAATTGAATAGAAAAAATAGTACCATTCTTGTTGTTTTTTATGTACAATTTAGTGATTTTAATGCAATCTATCTCTAATAACTAGTACGATTCATAACTTATGATTAATATTAAATTTATTAGAACTGAGTTACAAATTGTATGGATATTAACTTTTAAACCGATTAGAAAATATATTTTACTTATTTTTAACCAATTTTAACTCATCAACTTTTGTCTTTGTATCGGTTTTTCATTCGCTTCGGTGCGGCATTGTCTGCGCTGAAGCGCTTGATTAGACCCATAATACAAGCAATAAGTACATCGAGTACGCTATTAACCGATTTTAACGATTATTTTCCTATCGTATAGATTATTACGTAATTCCGTAGGGTGACCCTTGTCCAGTGCAGGATATATTACTGAAATAACAATCAAAACGTGTGCATTTAATAAACTATAAAGCTATACTATAGATTTACATCGAAGCGATACGTGCATCCTATAAACCACTAGTAGACTATGCAGAATAAAAATATTTTATAAACAAAGTCCAAAAGGAAATGAGATATTTTACGTATCTTCCCATGGTTCATAATATAGTATGTTAAGTGTACTTCATATTGTATCATTGTACATATTATACCTTTTACTAGTGGATTGCTTAACTTGTGCAGTACATAAAAAAATTATAAACGCATGGTATAATATATGTAAATGTTATAGGATCAATTTTTTCAGCGTGTGCGACAATTGTACAATAGACGATTTAATATTCAGAAATCAAATTGCAGGATTTCAGTCAAAATGTACTTCCTACCAGGGAAAAATCTAAAGATTATTTAAGAATTTAAGGGAGAGCGAATAGGAATATTTATAATCGATTTATAAATGAAATATAATGATAATAATGATATATATTATAAAAACTTGACCGTTGAGCAATTTAAAAGCCCAAGGAGTAAGCGATCGCCTCTTCACTCACTCCCACAAATCTACTTTGCTTCCTACATACATATTATGTACCTAGGAAGGTAGTTTAAGGTTAAAAATCGTTCAAACCATAATTTTACTTCAAGACCTTTTTTTCATACCTAATACCTCTTTGTCAAATAATTTATTGTCAATAAAACTCTGTTTAATGAATATAAATTAAATTAATGTCAAGTCGGTTGTTTACCTGTAAACTTAAATACGGACAAAAATAACGTTTATTAAAGTATAATAAATTCAATTCAAAATAAACACTAGTAATTTTCTAAGTAGTTTTCACTAGTATTTTTTAATAATTAGAAATATATATATTTAAAACATTTAAATATGTTCAATATCAAGAATATTTTTTATATAAAGTGAATAATAACTTATGATTAAAAACATGGAATAAACTTAAAATGTGCCAACCATCAACTTTTTAATTTTGATATAAATTTAATAATTTTGGTCTGATTAAGTTTATATGTTAAAATTTTGCTTTTCTTATTATGCTATCTTCTTTTTCTTAGGATATGAGGTCACTAGGACCATCCCTTCAAACACTCATTCCTCATGTTATCTCTGCTATATGATAAAAATATAATACAAATATTATTTAGATTTCGGAAAATACAAGGGCTAGGATATTAACTATGTACTTGTTATTATAAAACTCATTCGGCTTAATTTTGTCTATTGAAAATGTTTGACTATTTTTGTATAGTTATTCAATATTTGATTACCGAAAGTAAAATATAAAAATATATATTTGGTCAACAATACATTTTTAATTCAATTGGAACTTCTTTAAAACTGAAAAACTTTAATTTAATAAGAAGTTTTAATAAGTCTGTACTGCATTTAAGTTATATTCATTGATTAAATATATAATGTTCAACATATATTTTAATCGATGGTATTTAAATTTAAAATGTATATCTTAAAAATTTAAAAAATAGAACCTACATTAAAACTTTAATTATTTGTTATTGTGATTCATAACAATACGTTTTTTACTATATTTTATGGTAGTTTTATTATTGTTCTTAGGTTCTTTATTGTTCCTACATCTAGTAAAACATAATTCTTTTATTTTATTTGATCTCTAAAATACAATTTGGATATTAAATTATGAAATAATTTATATATATATTATATATATTATATATATATATAATTAAAATAAAAGTAACTGTTACATTTCAATGTATTATTTTTTTCTAGGCTTGTTCCGCAAAACTAAAAAATTAATTACTGGCATGTTATACGTATATTTAATGAAATTGTATGTTACATTACCAATATTTTATAATAAAGTCATAAATAATTATCACAAGTGATAAAAATCAAAATATTATTTTTTAGTATTGTAATACTAAAATATAATAATTGGCTTCTAAATGCCAGAGTGTACAGTTATTTACCACGGTTACTACGCTAAAGTTTCTACAAAAATAATATAATAAATATTTAAAATGAAATACGGCGTATAATATAATTTATATATCTATATATATAATATAATATATCATATATGAAAGGTGTTTGATGAGTAAATGTTGGAACCAAGATAGAAAACACTTGAGTATAACAGTAGGAAATGTATACAATACAGAATATAATTAATAGCCATGGATCAAATATAAGTACAGAATGATGGGACACTGAAGACTATGCCCGAACCTCGTTTATTCTTACTATACAACTATATAATGTAACGGATGATTAATGTGATTATTATTACAGAAGTAACATTGTAAGTTTTGCACGTATTTTCATAAGGTACTAGCTGAATTACCCATTGATGCTTGGTTATGGTAAAAAAAACTGATTGTTGAATAATTAAATAAATAAATAATTTATTAAATAAATATAAATTATAAATATTGTTATAATAATGTGCAATTAAGGTTTAGGAAAAACATATAATTGAAATATTTAAATGTTTTAAGTTTTAATTAAATTTTTAGATAAACACAAGACATTTACATACGGGAAAGCTGCTAAAATTTCATTTGATACAAAAAATGTATAAGCAAATGAAAATTTCAATGACTTTGTGTATTATTATTGTAGAATTTCTTTATAAACTATACGTATATATATTTCTTTGTTTTTTTTTTTTTTTTTTTGTTTGGTATAATTTGTACTTTTAACTTTTCAAAAGATCTAACTCTGAACATGACGACATAAAGTTCACCATTACCATATACAGGTCGGTTTAAATACATACCTACTTTATCCAATGTTTGACCTTGTGCTTTGTTGATTGTTCTAGCAAAATCTATTGAATCTTGAATACAAGTCGTAAGTATAAGTAACTAATATGTTATGTTAAAACACAATGATGCTAAGATTTAAACATTTTCCTGTAATAAAATATATATATTAAAAAAAAAAACTTTCATCCAGCTTTATTCTTAAAGAAACCTATCCTATTTTGTTTTCCACAATTTCAATGTTTTCAAAATAATACACAATATTTTTATTACTCACCAATTTACATGCATACACATGTTTTTATGTAAAATATTATAATATGTAACTATAAAATCTAATTTAAATAATTAGATTGAAAATGCAATTAAATACAATTTGAATCACTAAGAGCTGTTATACTCGTAATTCTGATTTTTAACTGCAAAAATACGTTGCTTGTCAAACAAAGATTGAATTATTCTAATCATACCAAACAACGATCAATAAATTTTATTACTATGTTCGTATACCCGAATACATTTGAATTATATAACCGAGTCCTATAGAAAATATTTTGATGAGTCATACTATAGAGTTAGTAATTCGAGCACCTACACGGTGATTAGTTTTTTACATTATTAAAATACTTTTTATTTATTCAAACATATTATTGATTGTAAATATTTATATGGTATTGTATTCATCAAATAATGTATGAAAAAATAATTATTACTAGATTCATATGTATGGTTCAAAATCAATTGATTACCCTTCAAATGTTGAAGTACAAAACAAATAAAACCATTAATATTCATAGAAACAATTAATGTCATCATAAGATAAACTTTTACAATTTTATAAATATTTTTCATATTGCTTATACTTCACAATAGATATTGGGACTAGATATTAATAAAAAAAACTATTATTTAAATGTACAGGAAGTTAAATTATATTTGTAAAGATTGTCACTGATACACGTTGAAAAAAAACAATTGAAGTAATTAAAAAATCTGTATATATTTTTAACAATCTCAAAGAAATTTAAAATTAATATTAATATTAATTCTTTATGCTTTCTTATTCTTTTTTTTTGTTCTAAACACTACTGAGGAAATCGAAAAACTTTCGTGTTAAAACTTTTATTTGAGTCTAATTTTCAATAAACTAAAATATTAAATATAGTTACACTATTAGTCTTACAACTATAAAGTATATACAAAAAATTAGTTTGTATTTCAGACATAATTTTTGGAATAATGTATACTTAAACAGAGTTGTTATTTTACATATTTTTTTTTTTTTATGATGTCAAGTTTTTATTTAACTGTTTTGAACGAACTTTAAATGGTTTTAAAAAAGTTTAAAAATAGATGATTCCTGATCTGTGATTTACTAATAATATCTTATGAAGCATCAAAGCATTGTGCACATGCTCACTAGCGACGCACAGTTGTCCTAAATATTAATTTAGCTTGCAAAAATTAAATTTTTTTTTAAAAATTAAGCTTTTTATGTTTAACTTTTTAGCCTGAATATATCCATATAAATCCTTTTAATCTAATTATTAAACATTAATTGCTATTTGAAATCTATTTATATTTATACTACTACATATATACTATTATAAAGAGGTAAGATTTATGAGGTTGTATAGTGGATTAACTGAACCGATTTGGAAATTATTTTACGAATAGAAAGCCACATTAATTGTGAGTGTCATAGTTATATATTAACCCGAAAAATGAAAAGACTTTTTCATGGTAGTCAAATTTTCACAGTAAGTCGGAGAAAAAACGTCGAACGAAAATGTTTCTTACGACCGCTTCCTGAACGATGAGATAAATATTATTAAGTTCTAGAGAAAATTTGTAGAGTTTGATAATGTCTACAAAAAAAACCAGCGACAGCATACATCTAATTTTTATATTTAAGTCACAAAAACTTAACCTTTTTCTTGAAAAATTGATTACATTTTAATTTGTGAAATTTATTCTCTTAATATTATTGTTAGAAGAAGCAAAATAAAACAAAATATTTTGAGAACTCTATAGGCAGATAGAGGCAAAAAAAGTTATTCAAATAAAATAAATTTAAATATATTTTGTTTTGTAGTTAATATTATTAAATTATTAATTAAACCTTTTTTAAATATGTATAATACTTACACAAATTAAAATCAAACTAAAATTGCGTAACCTCACGTACTTTAAAAATTATTAAGTTAAAAAAATTCACTTACCTTCAACATTGACCTCCATGTTAAAATATATTGGCAAAAAAAATTCCAACAATTCACTCAATTTGTCTAATTTAAGAGTATTATAATTGTTTAAATATATGTACCTACTATCTTTTGCTTAATGTTATTTTGTTTTTCTTTATGTTTATATGTATACAACTTATTGGTTATACTAATATTACATTTATATTTTTAAGTACTTTTACAGTTATACTTAATATTCAATATACCTAATACTAAACTATTTGCATATACCCATCATCAGTAGCGCACAAGATTTTTTGGAGAGAGTCATGTGCTTATAACAACTTTATAAATTGGGGAATCTTTTAGAACTCTATGCAGAAATATAGTAAGACTTGTAATATTGAATAATTATTTTACTTGGAAGATGATTTCGGTATGCATCACTGCTCACTTTAACTTTTCAATCAACATTCGATGTTCAATTTGTTCAACATAAGGTATTACACCTGTTTCTATACACTCAGAAAAGCATCAATATAGTATAATTTATTTACTCTCTTACTACCGCAAGATAATATTATTTACAGCTGGTGCAATGTACTTTTATAAATTAAATATGAGCGTTTGTATAGGATAAAACAAATAAAAAATATAATCGAAATAAAGAGTTAAAAAAATGTATATAATATATTTATAAATAAATATTTTCATTAAATTATTTTTGTTAATTTTAATGGAATAAACAAATATTTTTAGTCAATATAAATGTTTTAGATATTAATTGTATTGAATAAATTAAGAATATTATAACGATTTAGCTAACTATTAGTCAATAATATACTAATTGTTAATATTATGTGTTTAGTTTATATAGATGGCCAGAGATTTATACAATTTATAAAATGTATTTTACCGTTGTAACGATATGAGTAAAATTATTTACCAATACATTCTAAGAAAAAGTTTGCTACGATTGGGTTGTATTAATGTTGTAGATATAAAAATATGTACACAATATATTTTATACAGTCTTTTATATACCAATATGTATTATACTTGAATTTTTGTAGGAAACCCATTTTAGTAAAAGTCTATACATCACGTTTGGCTAACGCATACAATTCGTTTTCTTCTGTATCACTGCTACTTCTGCGTGATAAACTCAACTTACTAGCTTCTTCGCTAGAGTCATCATCTTCTTCTTCCTCTTCGATGACACTTGACTGGATCCACTGTTTGATGCGTTCTTTCTTCGTCGCTCTATCAACGACGACAGTCTCGATGCCACAGTTGGAAAAGGCCAGCAAGAATTTCTTGTTCTCCTCCTGATCTGTTTGATAACTGTACAGAGACGGACTTAGCTCGTCAATATCGTCTGAAATAGCTGTAAGCAGAATAAGCAGTGTCGATCACAAATTTCGAATTTAAATATATACTTCAGTGTTTGTCAATTATATATTATATACTATTGTGATATCCCAAAATGCTATTATTTCCATTTTTTCTTCTTTATTTGATTATTTCGTTTTTTTATAGATGTATAAACGTAATTAAAATATTATAATAAAAACGAATTCATGAGTAAAACTAATGAATCATGAAAATAGTGTAACAAGTAATAAATGAAAAATAGTTTTGATACAATATTCTCTCAATTTATGAAATGCTAGTGTAAATGCCCCCCCCCCCCCCCCAGGAGAAATATTCAAATAATTCAAAGTTAAACTTAAGAGAATAAAACAACCAACACGGAAAAACCGGAAGTCTGCATCGAAAAAACATGGCAATCATTTAAAAAATCCATTACAGAAGTTGCCAAAAATAAACTAGGACAGATTACCAAAACAAAAAAAAAACTATGGATGACTGACAAGATTTTTAACTTAATGAATGAAAGAAGATCGTAATAAAATATAAATGACCAACAATATAAACAAATCCACAAACAAATAAAAAGAGAAATAAGAACTGCAAAAGAACAACATTTCGCAAAACAAATGAATGTAAAGAAAATGAAAATTATATGATGGTTGGTGATAGTTTCAATTTACATAAAAAATTAAAGGAACAGCTAAAATAGTATCAAAATCCGCTGAAAGCACTTTAACAGATATAGATGGGAATCTAATAACAAATCTAGAGAATAAATTTGAGATATGGCAACAATATTAAGAAAAAGAACTTTTCCACGATATACGACCAGAAAAATACAAAATAACGTTCGATGGTAGTGGACAGCTGATATTGGTAACCGAAGTGCAGAATGCCATAAATAAATCAAAAAACAGAAAAGCAGAAGGTCCTGATAAACTACCAACAGAATTATTTAAGACTTTGACCAATTCCACTTGCATCACACGTTTAACAGAACTATTCAATACTATATACGACACTGGTCATATACCAAATGACTGGCTACAATCCACATTTGTAGCAATACCTAAAAAGCCAAATGCAAAGAAATGCAATGAATATAGAACAATCAGTCTTATGAGCCACACACTAAAAATATTCTTGAAAATTATTCACGCCAGAATTTACAAAACAGCAGAGAAACATATGAGTCAAGAACAATTTGGGTTCCGTAACGGACTTGGAACTAAAGAATCTTTATTTAGCATATAAATACTTGTACAACGATACCGTGATATCAATCAAAAAGTATATTTGTGGTTTATCGATGTCGAGAAAGCATTTGACAAAGTGAAGCATGAAAAACTGATTAAAATTCTACGAAAAATTGGTATAGATGGAATAGACCTACAATTCATAACAAACTTATATTGGCATAAACAAGCTAAAATCAGAATAAACAATACACTCTTTAATGACTTCAGAATTAGGAGAGGAGTTCGACAAGGATGTATCCTTTCGCCAATATTTTTCAATCTATATTCAGAAGAAATTATGTCAGAAGCATTGGAAGATACGGAAGAAGGTTTTATCATAAATAGGAAGGTTATTAACAACCTGAGATATGCAGATGACACTGTACTGATAGCTAGCAGCATAGAAGACCTACAAACGATATTAAATAAAGTAGTAACAGCTAATGAGAACTTAGACCTAAATTTAAATGCCCGAAAAACCGAATATATGGTAATTGATAAAGAACAATATCCGACAAATGTCCTTAGACTCAAAAATGTCCCCTTAGATAAAGTACAAAAAATAACTTATCTTGGACAGTCATTAATAGATGACTGGGATCATTCTCACGAAATAAAATGCCATATAGAAAAGGCCAGAGCGGTTTTTGTGAAAATGAAAAATATTTTCTGTAGTTATCAAATTAGCATGAATATCCGAATTAGAATGATTCGTTGCTATGTATTCACCGTACTTCTTTACGGAGTAGAGACTTGGACTCTATCAAAAGTTTCGATTAATCGAATTCAAGCATTTGAGATGTGGATATACCGCCGAATATAAAAAATTAGTTGGTGCGATCACACAAAAAATATCAATGTACTAGAAAGAATGAATAAAGAACTTGAAATAGTGAAAACAATAAAATCACGAAAACTTCAGTATCTAGGACATGTTATGCGACATTCAGAAAAATATAATTTACTACAATTAATAATTCAGGGTAAAATAGTAGGAAAAAGGAGCTGTGGAAGACCTCAAATGTCTTGGTTGGACAACCTCCGAAAATGGTTCAATACATCAACAATATCTTTATTCAGAACAGCCATTAATAAAGATCAAATTGCTAACATGATTGCTAACGTTCGTTAACGAATATGGCACTCGAAGAAGAAGTAAATGCATACAAATAAATAATGACGTTCGTAAGTGTTGTCTTACCGAATTCCTCTAAATTAAAAATATGTTTTTCTTTTTTAGACGAACTAGAATGTTCGTTTATCAAACTCATATTTAAATGAAACTATTATAATATTAATCAAAATTATTAAAGCAAAATTATATTTTAAAAACAAATAGATTTAACGGGGGGGGGGGGGGAAAAAAGAGGTGGAGATTTTCCGTAAAAAAAAAAAAAAAAAAAAAAAGACATCAAAATTTAGATAAAAACGAAAATAATTATTTGTTATTATTTTCTGGTTTTAAAATATAAGTTTATCTCATGTTTATAAATTTATATCAAAACTGTTAGTAACCAAAGTAACAATGATTTAGAATAATCATTACCTAGCTATTTTATTCACAGTACGGACGTTCAATATAAATACCTGTTTTTAGTATTAGGAAATATTAAATTATTAAGTTTTTTTGGATTTATTTATTTTATACAATATAAATTACTAGACAAAGAATGTAAAAGTAAATAATGATTAATTCAATGCTTCAATTAATAATTAAATGTTGGAATTGTAATTACAAAATACCGAAAAAAATATTTTATTTTATAATTAAATTAATTGTTAATTGACTAAAAAAAATGTACAAGTCAATTTTGAAAATGCCGCCACTACTAAAGTGCCGCTGTAAGCAGGTGCCTAGCTTGCCTATACCTTGAGCTGGCCCTGACTCTACCAACAGTCGTTCATTCTTATATGATTATATTTTTTTATTTTTTTAAATTTTTTTAAAAAGACATTAACAATCTGTATATATAAAAAACCAATAAGTAAATATGATGACAATATTACTAGACGTGACAGGCACGAGGGAAGGGTGCGACCAGTGACACTGCTTCCAAATTATGAACTTAGAGGGGAGGTAAAATTGTTCAGTAGGTACTAAGTATTATTTAATAAATCGCACGGCCATTTACATTTAAGACGACGGAGAGGGCTGTCAAGTATTGTGCAAGAAGAGAGTTCAGATATTAGAGGGTTAGAGTGGTTAAAGGTGTTTTTATGGAATTTTTTATAATGATAAAAGGCAAATGAGAATATTGGTGGTAAGTTAAAGTTATGGTGTAGGGTGCGGTTACTAAAGTGCTAGGGAGCATTGGAGAGGGCATGAAGAGTTATTGATTGGAACGCTTGAAATTTGATTAGGTTTGAGTTTTTCGAGATACCCCACAGTTGAATTCCATATGTCATTGCGAGACGTAAAATTTGTAAATTAGTAGTTCATTAATAAGAAAGGTTTTGGATCGGAGGAGTGATTTTAATTTGTCAAGCCTGAGGTTAAGCGAAGTTATTTGAGCTTTGATGTGATCAGCCCAAATTAATCTTTGGTCAATAGTGAGATTTAGGTAATTGACAGATTTTTCCATTGGAATCATTTGATTATTTATGTAAACAAATGTGATTATATGATATTAAAAAAAATATTAAAAAATTATATTATTGAACATTATGAACCCGCATTAAATATCGTTATTTTAGTTATTTTATTAATTTTATTTTGTAAATATATTTTCATTATAACTAGGGCTTGGGACTTCTAGGAGTTTGCATGTTTTTAAATAATCATCAAAAACATAGCTAAGTTATATAGAAATTTGTTTCATAGCAATACAAGTTCATATTTAAAATTTATAGTTGTTTTGCATATTTGACCGTTTTTTATTTATAAGTGCATATTTGACAATTATTTATACGAAGGAGTAAATTTTTTAATTTATAAAAATTATGGATTTATTTCTTCATCCATCACTTGGCTTGAAATCCAATGTATGGCACTTACTGAATCCATTAAAATAATTAAAACTACAAAAGAAAATATACATTCTAAAAAAATTGAAGGATTTGCACATGCTAAGGCAATTGATGACAAAATTAAAAAAAGTTTTGGAGAAAAAGGTTGAATTTTATCAACTACAAAAAATATCGAAAATTATAAATGGAAAAAAATGAATCTATGGAAGGATTGCCTGCAGATATTAGTAGTAGTTACCTACCACTTTTTAAGTTTGCACCAATAAGTTCCGTAAACGTAGAACGTTCCTTTTCTAAATATAAAAATATTTTGGCTGATAGCAGGCGGTCATTTAAATTTCCCAACTTAAGAAAATATCTTATAGTTCAATATAATGCTCGAATCTCGGACAAAATATCCAAGGACAAAATATCCTATACTAAAATATCCAAGTTAAAACATCCATGGTTAAAATATTCAGGGATAAAATAATTAATATATAGGACAAAATATCCAAATAAAAAAATAATAAAAATCTGTGTATCTGTACATAATTTTTTTATTTTTTCATTTATTTTTTATTTAGATCCATTGTTCATTTTTAAATCAAAATTAACATTATTTAATATTTTATAATATAGTAATAAAATAATATCAGTAAAAATTAAACTATGTTACGTTATAATGCACTACATGAAACTAAAGATATAATTATTATATAACACAACATGTTATTTTTATTATTATTATTTTATAACTGTATTATAAAGTATTATTAATGTTAAATGTTATTAAAATGTGATCTAAAAATGAACAATAATGTATTTAAATAAAACAAATTATACAGCTATTTTCGTAGTTTAATTTTTACTAATATTATTTTATTACTATATTATAAAATATTAAATAATGTTAATTTTGTTTTAAAAAATGAGCAATGCATCTAAATAAAAAATAAAAATAAAAAATAAAAAAATTATGTATAGATATACAGATTTTTATAATTTTTTTATTTGGATATTTTGTCCAATACATTATTTATTTTATCCCTGGATATTTTATCCGTTAGATATTTTAACCTTGGATGTTTTGACTTGGATATTTTAGTACAGGATATTTTGTTCTAGATTCAATTATAACATATTTATCACTATATGTTGTCAATTTAAACAAATATGATAAAAAAAAAATTATAGGTGCTCTATTATAATATTGTTTTATTTTGAAGTACATTTTTGTTGCGCGGTAAAACTTCAATTCCTTCCATTATGCAGCATAGAGAATATTTAACAAATATTTCACTTAAATGTAATAAAAATAATTTTAGGTGAAAATACCTTTACTTTTGTCCAACATGTATTTAGACAGCCACCGTTCGTCAATAAAATTTTGTATTTCGTCCAATACACTAGGCCTGGTCTGTACATTGGGTTGTAGGAACTTTCGAAACATTCTTTGGGCGTTGGACGTCAACATCTTGAACAGTTTAGGCCTCCGGAACGGACTCATTATGCCGTTGCTAGACAACCAATAAACGTAACTGACAAACCTCGGATCCTCAGAACTGGCTTTCTGCCACGGCAAGCAGCCCGTCAAACACACGAACAGTACGACCGAAAACTGCCAAACGTCATGTGAAGTTTCTACTCTAAATAAAGAAAGATTGATTATAATATATAACATTATAATAATAATATAAAATTGCGCGTATATCATCACGTAACAGTTATAGACGTCGTCGACATACTTGTATTTGTGTTCGGTATCTATGGCCAGGATTTCGGGAGGCATGTACGGAATCCATTCGTTTCGACGCGTTACCCAGCTGCCGTTTTTTCTTGTCTCGCCGAAATCGCATAGCTTTATTCTGGAAAAGTCGCTTTTAAAAACTAAAATATTGTCCAGTTTGATGTCTCTGTGGACCAGGTCGTAACTGTGTATGTACTGGATCGCAGAAACCAGCTATATAATATACAAACAAAGGTATGCGTATATAACACAAAATATTGATCGCGTCACAAAGTGAATATTATAATTGACAATACGTGCAACATTGAACATATGTTAATAATTAAAAACAGTATAATACACAGCAGACGATACTGTGAATGTTATGTTGTATGTATAGACTCGTGTAAATATTGCTAAAAAATTGCCTCAATGTTATCGCACCCAAAATGTCTTAGTTTTACCGGAATTTCCTGTGCAACCATCACGCATGAAATTATACCTGAACAACGTACAACGTAACTTCGTAATAATACATGTACACGCCGAGTTACGTATCGATTTATCGCAGTTTAAACGTATAAATATAGATCGCTCAGTCAAAACAAATTCTAAAACAAAAAATAGCACATTCTGCACGCCGAGTATCATTATGACCTATTGAGCCGTGCAGGCTTCTTAAGAAATATATATGTACGTGTATACACATAAAGTTTTCATAGTATAACGTAAAAACACTATAAACCAGTGGTGGTCCTTGACAAATTCCAAAGAGGGAAGAGGTGAAACATTTTTCATATCAAATAAAATCCTTAAAAATAGTAGTCATAAAAAAAATGGTTTGTTAAATTTAAAAATGTATTTCATGTAATATTACAAAATAAAAGTTCTTTTTCGGACTTATAATAAAATACTTAAAATAATTTAAAATATAGATATATTATCAGGTTTTTGTTGTAATATAATATAGACCAAGGAGGCGGTGATCCCCTCCTCGTAGGACCACCACTGCTACAGACCGGCCGACGGCAATTGTTGATACTAAGTTTACTTGCCCATTGGCAAGGCATTAGCGTTTACGGATGAACTGCAACTGCATCCGCGTACATTCATACGTTATACCAATAAAAAAGATCGGTAAAAATAGTGGTATACAAAATTGTGGCCAAACTTGTAACCACGTGGAAGATCGACAGTCGGGTTATACAGGTTATATATGTAGACGCGCGCACATGCGTTCACATATTATCCATTATTTAAATTGCGACCTATACGAGTCCTAACTATCATGAAAATTTCGTGGAAAAAAAATATATCCACGACGTTTTTGGTGGCGTTTTCATCTGTACAATCATAGTAAATATGTACTGATCGATTCGTACGGCGGAGAACAACTTGATATTTTCTAGACTGTGCACCTGTCTAACCGTTAATGACCCGAACTCGATTCTCGATTTTCACATCCGACTTACATGAATCACACACATGGGCATAGTATTTGCATGCTACAGCCCCCACAGAAACTCAGTGGTATCCTAACAAAATTTGCTTTTATTCAAAAATTTTCATCCGAAATCATAGTTTAAAATGTTTTTATAATTTTATAATGTTTTACAATATTTTTTCATAAAAACACAGACGTCCTTATTAAGTTTGATTTAATAGTTTAATTTTGATTGTTTTATCTGTTGTAAAATAAAATGTTTAAATTATTTTTCCCAGGTTAGGATATTTTTCCCAGGAAATGTTCTCCTTCCCTTTGAAAATTCAAGTTGAACGCAAGGAGGTTTCGAATCACGTTATTCCCGTCTTATACTAATAATCTCGCCAAGACTACTACGTCCACGACCACGCATGCATAGGCGCATTAGGATTTTTAGCACTCCTGTTTTTTTTTCAGATCTATATAATCCATAGTAATTACAGTTAAATGCCATTTAATTTAATTTTCAGCGATTTTAACACCTCCAATGTTTGAGCTCTAGTTGAGCTACACTTGGGAATCATCCCGACCGACCTGTTTCGCGACGCATTTGCTGTGCAGCTCCCCGATACCGTTGTCGGATATGTTGGACGTGAGGTCGCCCAGCGGCGCGTACTCCTGCGCGAACACGTAGAAGCCGGCCGTCTGGAATGCCACGTCGAACGTGGACACGATGTTGCGGTGCGCGCTCAGGTGATAGCTGAAATGGAACTCGCGGTAGAAGTCCTTCACAGCTGTGTAGTTCTTGGGCAACGATTTCAGCACCATCTCGTTGTCCGTGCCACGGTGCTCGACCAACAGTATCTTGCCGAACCATCCCTCGCCGACGATCTGCACGATGTCGAACGTCTCGGTCAGGTCTATCTGGGGACGCGCAACGGTAGAATGTCAATATCAACAACAACAACCGTAAACATCCGACGAGTTAAATGTTAAACGATGTTATCGTTGGTAGAAGTAAAACCGTGCAGTTTTAAGGTAAGCGTTTACAGGTTCGCTTCGTATGTATCGTATGAAACGGATTTTAGAATTGTTTGTATTTAGTAAGTTATACAGGTACTTTCACTGAGACACGCAGTTGACGAATGGTACGCGTCGGCCCAGCGGTAATGCTGATGAAATCTCTCGGAGGAGCAGCTTTTTTCCGACCGGTGCGAACGACGTCATACGGAAATGCGATTAATAATTTTATTATTAAAAATCCGATTGCAAATGGCAGTGGCAATCCGATTGCTGCGGATACGATGAACGCACTATCATAAATCGATCTGTTTCGTACGGAGCGTTCGACACGTACGGTGCGAACCTATGGATACTTCCCGTTTTTAAATGGACGGTTTATGCGTCGACGCCGCTGATGCGATAAAAATATCGTTTCGTAATACGACGGTACCCGGTGTGGACAGCTTGCTGTTCGACGAACGTGTGTCGGACGATATTTTATCGTTTCGATTTCAACGCAAACAGATGATCAGTTTTCATACACGACCGATAATATCGTTTGTAAATCGATAGTTATAACAATTTTTATTGATTTGTTTATTATTTTCGTAAAAAAAACTTAAAATAATTATTCAACATTTCACCAATTGATCTACCGACTATAATGACAGGATAAAAAAAAGAACAAATGTAACGAAGTGTTTTTTTTATTTAGAAAAAAACTATGATTTATTAAAATTTATTTAAAATGTACCTTCCAAATATCTAACTTCTAACATAGGATGAACCCAATATATAATAATTTTTTTTATTGTTACTCATTTAAATTATTTAAAAAGGATACACATTCACGTTAGGTTAAGAACTACGAACTGTATACGTACAAACTGTGTATGAATATTCAGAGGCGTAATTACGGGGGGGGGGGATATGGGGGATAGATCCCCCATGAGCTGTATTTATATATTGTCTTAAACATACAAATAACTCAAATACAAACTTATAAATTATTACGAAACTAAAAAAAAAACAGGTTATAAATGTTTATCCGTAAACGTCTATGTTTTTTTTTAATACACCAAATCGTCAAAATGTTCTTTTAACCAACATTGAAAATAGTAATGAGGATCCTAAGGTTAAAACTTTATAAAGATTGTGTGCTACACGATGGGTGTAGCATTATGATGCGATAACAGATTTTATTAAACTATTTGCATTCGTAGTTGAATCATAGGTACAGAAAATATTCCTAATTGGAATGAATCAACTGCAAGCTAATATACTATTAAAAACTATTGATTCAGAATTTCTTGTATCCTTACAAGTTATACAAGTAAATAGTAATTAATAAATATAATTTATTTTATTTTATAATAAAATATTTTTCCAATTGGTTTTTTCTTTTGGATTACCATTGTGTAAGTTGCTACAAAAAGAAAAAATTGATTTAAGAGAATCAGTAAGCCTTGCTGAAGATATTATTATTGTATTAAAAAATATCAAATTAAATTGTGATACTGAATTTCACAAGCATTGCCCCCGCAAATTTGCCATACAAATTTATTTTGATCCCCCCTCATGAAACATTCTCAATTACGCCACTGCGAATATTAAATGATATCGTTCATCATCGTCGACGACAATATCGGTGAAAATGAACACTCTTCATGAGCGTAGCGAGGATGGGATAGGAGAACACTTCCTCCCCTGCGCCTCAAACTGAATTCTATTTGTTTATACCAAATGTGTAAGTTTTACATTAAAATCAAAAATTAAATAAGATATAAGTCTAAAAATAGTTTAGTGGGACTGAGTGTTATCTACACGTGTAATCGTTTTGACGTTTTATATGTTATCCAATGGTCTATCTGTATATTATTTGAATTACGAGTTTAAGACTAATCGCTTTATGTTTTTGCCCCCCCCCCAATTCAAATTTTAGCTGCGCCCATGAGACTCTTGCATCACGACTAACATATTACGGCACGTAGTGATGTGTATTATAAGGGTCAGCAAAGTTGTTTCGCAACTTTCCATTGAGAGTCGTACCAATGATAAAAATAATTTTCTTTAATAGTATAATTCTAACATCTAATTCTAATAAAAATGTTGGCGAAAAAATAAAATAATTTAGAGAGATCCATTACTTGGTTGTTCTTGTTCGTTGATTTCGAATAAAACGAAATATTTTATATTTATACATATTTAATACCATTTTAGGAATAATATTAGAATATTAAATAATACGACAAGTAGTATTTGGTAATATTTGGTAAGTAGTAGTTGGAGTATTTGGCCTAGGGATGTAAAATTTAAAGAATGGTTAATTTATTATATTGAAAAAAACTATAAATATATTTGTTATATTTTGGTTTTTGTAATTTAGTTTTGATCGTGTATTAAAAATTATTATGGTTTTAGGTATATAACTTTTATTTTTATTTATTCATAAAATATTAAATATCATTACTAATAATATAATAGTATATATAATACTATTAATCATATTAATAATATTATATGCGTATGTCGTCGAAAAATCTTTTTAAACAATGTTATTTTTAAAAAAATGTAAAAATGTGTGTATTTTATTCATGATGTTGTTTGTAAACTTTATTTCAATAATTATTATTTAATAACATTTTTCTTATAATTTTATTTTCAATACGTTAAAGCAAATTTTCAATAATTCAAATTTGCCTTTTTTTTCGTAGTACGGAAAGACAGAAACAAGAAGGATCGGCAAATTATATCTGGGCTTATACGACACTTGCACTAAATCCAGCCCTGTATTTCATATACTGTCTTTTATACGTATTGAATTGTAAATTGTAATATTTACAATAATTACGAATATTGACGATTTTTACGTACCTAGTTGAAAAAATATGAATATATATATATATATATATATTATCGTAAGTTATACAAGTGTCCAGGGGTGTGACTACAAATTTTTTTCGGAGAGGGTTCAATATTTTTCTAGTACCACGTATTTCAAATGTATTTAATTCACAAGATAATAATTTTCAACTAACTAATTTTATAGTACTAGATAGGTCGACAAAGGATTATATAAGTAGCCCTGGAAAATATTTTTGATATTAAACTTAGATTGTTTTATATTAAATAATTTTTTTCTTTAATTTTAATAAAGTTTCTGGCGGGGGGAGGTTGAACACCCAAAACTCTCATTAAGCACACCCCTGTAAGTGTTCATTTGTGATTAGAAAGTAATTATACGAACATACGAGGAAAAGAATTAAAATGTTTAAACAGTTCGTTATAAAAATGTTGTTATTTTGTTTCTTTATTTAATCTTTTTATCAATGCATATTGAAATGTTATTTGTTTCAGGTACATAGTATACTCGTATTGGTATATCCTTAGATCATATATTAGTATATTATCTAATTTAATTTCAAAATAATACGTATATTTATAATATGTATTAAATAGTATGATAAATAGATATATATCTGATTATATATTTGATAAAATGTCATTATGTTTGTTAATATAAATGTATTAAAATGTTCGATTCTTAATAGGTTATGGAAACTTCAGATACATTTAACCTAGTTGATAAAAACTTTATTTAATCCTTATATAAAATCTTTTTATAAACTTTATATAAACCTATAAATTACAGTGATTTTTTTTTTTTTTGAATTATATAGTTACAAACATTTCATAACTCATAAAATAATTAGTAATAATAATAAATTTATTGAAAACAATTTTACGTACAAAACGGACTTACTAATTTGAATTGAAGACTTGATATTTTTAACTTAAAATTATTGTTAATAGTTATAACTTTATTTTTGCATAACAGCTATTGCTATTAGCAGTTAGAACTTACAAAATGTTGTACAATTTTCAATCCAATTTATTACAAACATTTTTCAGTAGAGCTCGTTTAGGTGGATATATAATTAATATTTAGTTAACTTTATACGTATCTGTGCAGTAGTTAATAATCCAATTGAGAAATAAATATTTATATTAACACGTAGTCACGAAGGTAAGTAGTAAGTAGTATACTAAGTACCTACTATATAATATTAAGTACAGAGAAAATTTACCTATTGAATCTAATATTTTAGAATAAGGTCACATGTGCCAAAACAAGAATAAAAATAATAAAAATTAAATCCACAAATATATTTAATAAGATATATTTACCTTTTCCAATTCGAACTCTCGTATTTTATATACGTTTCCTGCCTGTTTTAGTTTTCTCGACACACCACTTGATTTTCGTTCGAACTTAAAATGACTTTGTGACATGATTCACGTATATTTCACATATTATTGATTCGTTGCAGACCAATCGCGATGAAATTATTTAAATATAATAATTCATGTCAAATATTATGAATATTTGTTCAACAGAAATGATTCAACACTTTTAAGCTTGTATAATACGTTCGACAATGCAGTATATTTATGTCAGACTCTATTTTAAGAACAATTATTTCCCCTTCTTCAGTTTTTAAGTAACAAACAAAACTGCATCTCCAACTTTAACCTGATGAAAATGAAACAGTTATAAAAAACACAAAATTCGTCATAAAGAAAAATGTTTTATATTATCATGTGTAAAAAAATAAATGATCGTTTATGCAAGTGGAATTATTATAAATGTACTAATATATAATGTAATAATTAATAACATACCAATATTTATATAACGTAAATAATAATATATTCTATGATAAGCTAATACGTACATATATAATAGAATGCTCAAATGGGAAATTAAAAATAGTGGGTTTATTATTACTCAAAAAAAGGTTTTCATCCGGAATTTTTTATCTCCCAAAAAATGTGGCTCCACCCTATTACTTGTATGTATGGGTAAACTTCAATATTTGAAAAAATAATCGGACTATTTTTTTACCGTCAATTAAAATACTGAAAAATAAGCTTAAATGCACAATTTCTACATTACTGTTAACAAAATACTTATAATAACTTACATTACTGACAATTATATTTAATTGTTAGTACAACTATTGTCTATTTAATGATGAAATTCTGAAGTAATCAAATTAAGAAATTACATTTGTATTGAGCACATTTCATGAGGAATGATTCAATAATACAACAATGTGATAGTCACTTATTTTGGTATTTAGTGTTCAAAAATGAAATGTAGGTATTAATGTAAATTTTCATCCAAAAAAATTAAAGGTAATAACAGTTTCTCTTGAAAAAATATTATACTTTTAAACAACAAAACAAAAACTAAATGGAAAAATGTTTACAAAATATTAGCCTAAGTAGTTATCAACATTATAATATAATACATTTTCGGAACTTAGGAACAAAAAAAATTAGAAATTATAAAAAACAACCATAAAATGTAAACACAAAGTTCTCATGATCTCACAATATAGATGAGGGTGTCATAACTATTATATATTATTCATTAAAATGTCTTTTGTTCTGAAAAACTAAGTTATAATTTGAAAGTATATCTCCTCCCTCCTTTTAAAATTCAAAGCATGTCACTGATAGAAACAAGAATAATAACAAAAGTATCATCTTCCAAAATAATTATGCTTTAATTTCCATGCCTCGTAAAATTTCAAGTAAGTTTCAACAGTATCATTTCTCCCAGCAAGAGTTGGTAATAATTTTATATAATAAAAATCAATATTCAGTATTATTTATAACAGTAATTAATATGCATACATATGGTTTAATAAATTAAAAAATATAATTTCAATTTAAATTTTAAATTTATTATTTATTATAACTCAAATACTTAAAAAAATACAAGATTAAAACAGAAAATAGACCAATTAATAAATAAAATATATGTAATCATGAACTGATAAGGCACATAAGTCATATTACATTTTATGTTATTAACTTAATAACAAATTAATTTTCATAAATAAAATGTATTTTATACATTTTTATTATATTGTAAAATTAATTAAAAAATAAAAATCAATAAATATATATATATTTACATAATACTAATATAATTTAATAATTGTATAACATAATAGGCAACACCCATAATACCAGTTTTTTTTTTTAGATTTAGGTTATTTCCACTTAAGTAAAGCTTATATAATGTAAAAACACAACAGGTCATTTCTAATTAATATATGCATGAACATTAAATTAAAATCATATGAACATAAATAATTAAAAATAACATAGATTTATGATAGTTACATAATTGAAAATACAGTTATTTCAATAAAATACTCAAAGAAACATTTTTTCTGTATCAATATGAGAATTTATTCTTGAATATAATACAAGTTTAGTAACATAAAGTAATTAAAAATATATAATTAGTTTACCATATAGGAACTTTTCAATTAATAAATGAAAAAATAATTAAAACATACTTATTATGTTAAAAGTAACATAAATTCTTCCATAAGAGGTAAAAAATATTGCAGCTTGTTTAATTATGGTAAGTACATATTTCAATACTTAAATATTATAAATATAGTATTGCAAATTATAGAGATCAACCATAATGGTAAATAGAAGAAATGGATATGTTCAATATTTAATGTTTCACTATTACATCTTCAACATAATTTTCTTTATTTTTTTTATTTTCAACTCCTACAATATTTTTATTAACAACTTTTTCATTTTTTTTACAGTTTTCTTCTTTTTCATCATCAACTACTGTAGATGTCAAATCTCGCTTGTCTCTATTCAATTCCATTTTGGTTTTATTAGATTTGTTAGCTTCTTTCAATACTAAAGGGAAAGGGGGCAATTTATCTTTAACTACTCCTTCAGTTTTATTATTTTTTTCATCCAAAGAAGCAACATTTTTTTTATCTCCATCTTTATTATTTATTGCATTTAAGTCTTCTAAATGTTTCCTGGATTTCCTTTTATTTTTTTCAAATTGTACTTGGCGAGCATCTTTTAATTCTTCTAAAATTTGTTTTGATTCAGCTAATATTTTTTTCTCCTCATTTTCATGACTTTTTAATTTTTCAAGCAATTCAATTTCTGGTCTTTTTTCTAATTCTTCATCTTCTCTTTTGATTGCATCTTTACTTATAGAATTTCCATTATCGACTTTTACTGCTTTTTCTTGTTTTACAACATTAGATTTCATAACAGGTTCTACAGGGATAGGAGGTTCAATTCGTATTTCTTCAAATGGTTTTGACTTTGGTTTAATAACTTCAAGTTTATCTTCAGATTTTAAATCCAAAGACTCCACTTCTAAAACATTATTTTGTACAAAAGTATAAGAAATTTTTATATTAGTTTAAATAAATAAGATCATTTTTTTTTTATATAAAAGTTTAAAAAAAAAAAAAAAAATAGTATAAAATATTACTATTAATTTAAATGCTATTTGAAAGATAAAATATTATTATATCCAATATTAATTGATTAAAATCTAGTTTAAATTAAATCATTTGTAAATAATTATAAAATATACTAAATAATTATTTAGAAAATATAATATAATAAATTACACTCATATAATGTAGTATGAATCAAAAGCATAATTTAATAATAAATAATTATTTCAAATTATATTTGAATTATAATTTATTAGATAAGTATTACAAAAAACAAGTTGTTACTAAAAATAGATATATGATTTTCTAGATTTGATTATGAAAAAAATAAAGAAAATATATGTACTTACTATTATTGTTTAACTGTTGTTTATTTAATGTGTGAGCTATTAAATCAGCAGAAATAATATCTTTATTGACTTGTTTTGTAGTTGAAAGTGATTGTTGTATAGCATAAATATTAGCCAAAGTTCCCATTACCATAATAAAAATACCTACAAAAAAAATAAACTGAAAATAATAGAATTATAATTAATATAAATTGAATATGTTTATTATATACAGAAATATTTATTATTATATAATTTAAATATCCAGACTTTACATTCAAATTAATTTTAAGATCAATTCAAAATAAAACACATTATATATAATTATTATCTAACCTTAAGAAAAAACTAAATTTGAGTAATTTGATATTACCAAAAATTTAATGTAAAATAAAAATTATTTGGATGCAAAGCCTTTAGAAATATTTGTTAGTTATAAACTTACTCTTGCCCAAAATCTTTCTTTAAGATTTTTATTGGAAACTCGCACCAAAAACATGGAAGGAAACATTACATTAATCATGACTCCAATAGTAGATCCAATTAGTCCTAACACAACTTCAATATTAGGCATTATAAGGCCAGTTAATAAAGAAAATATTACAATGAAAAATGTGATGCATTTAAAAGGAGTTTCAGCAATATGTTGTCTTCCTCCTGATACAAGAACATAGTCCTAATAAAAAAATAATTGAAATTATATTTATTTAAATAAACATTTTTACTTAGATTAATTTAAATATAAATTAAATTAATACTCACTTTTGTAGCAATAAGGGAATATATTGATGAACGACATGGAAATATTACCAAAGGAAAACTGACAGCAATAGACATCACAAAGCCCATTTTTATTATATCACTGGATAAACATTGTGAAAAGCTAGTGAGAATATTCCCTAAAGATATTATAACAAATTTTTTGTAAAATATTTATTAAAATTCAACATTTAATCTGTTAAATATATATTTTAATATATAATCAAATAAATTATTTTGTATTATTTAATAATAACAATTTTAAAATAATTTTTTTTAATATATTATGTATAAACATTATTAAAATATAATGATATTTATTAATAATATGAATATTACATAATTAATCATACTATACAAATACTTAGAATTTGTACAATTGATTCAATAATCCTTATATGTATAAAATAACAGGTCTCTTTTAAGTTCTAATTTTTTATGACACTATTTAACATTTCTTTAACTTTTTCACAGAGTTGTATATTAAATATTCTCATAAGTGCAATCACTTCACCTGATATTTTTTTTTATTTATCGGAGAGGAGGGAGAGGGGAATTGGAAAATGTTTGATTATGTCGTCACAAAATCAGAATATAAAAAAAGGTCTCCTCTTATATATAATGTTAGGTCTCGATAATCCGAACACAGGCTAATCCTAACAAGCTTGAGAAATATTGCATCGCTATATTAATACATATTTATATGTATCATGATAATAGTAAATATATATTTTATATAATAAGATTCATATTATGTAATAAATATTATATTAACTGGTTGTACATACACACAATACCATAACTAGAAATTTTTTTCGGGAAGGATTCAAAACATGTATATTGTAATTTTATTGAATATTGATTTGAACTTTTGATATTTGATTAAAAATAAGACAGAAAATGATTTAATCTTCTTTTATTAAAATTAATACCATATTTTTATATGATATTATGATATAACATTAAAAGCAGTCAATGATTAATTGGAGCTTAAGTCATTTTTGACTGAAAATATTTATGTTGGTATTAAAAATAGATAAGTATTTTAAACTTTCGTAAAATATTGAAGACATTTCGGGGAGGGGGTCCAGACACCCTAGACTCCCCCCAGATACGGCCTTGCATACACACATATATTATTATAATATATTTTGTATACATTGCCTTTTTAAATTACAAGTTTTTACATGATAATACAGTTAAAACTAAATTTCAAAACTTAAACTATAATAAAATTAATGTTTTTATTAAGCCATAATTAATCCGAACGATAAATCGCCTCCTCGGCCCTTGATAGTGTCATATAAATTAACTGAATACAAAATGTAATATTAAATTTTAATGGTAAAATACCAATCATTTACTATTAGAACATAAAAATTTGGATGAATTGAGCACAGTTAACTAAAAATATTTAATAATTATAATGTAACAACAATAATAGGTCCAGTTGACTCCCCCGGATCCCTCAATACCCAGTCAGCCCCTAAATGTAAACACAGAACAATAGAGTAATATATTTCTAATAAAACAAATAAATGATGAATAACTTTATAAAAATATATTTGTCTAAAATACTTTTGGCTACACTGAAAATTAATATATTACTATCAAAATATCACATGAATACCTTATCACTATCGTATTTTGATAAGAGTAAAAAATATTAAATATGTTCCCATATTTGCTGATGTACACAATAACATTACATTAATAGAGTAATTTGATTACAAGATATTACCACTTTATCGAAGTAAGCAAAAATTAAATCAATCAATAAAGCATTTAAATTTGGTAACTATAATAATATTTGATGTATTTTTTTTTTTAACTAGGAAAGAGTTAAATATTGAAATGATAGCAATCAATATTTTAAAATTGTAGGTAATAAGCAACTGTACAACAACACAACAATATGACAACAATTGAAAATAAAAAACAAGAATTCAATATTGATATAAATCATAATCGAGTAAATTATTTATATCAATTAAGTACTGCTCTGGCTGATCAATGTCCTGGTTTATCATCAACATATAATTCTATATTAAAAGGATTTACTCAAAAAAGTTTATTGAAAATTGATCCAGAAATAAAAAGAAATATCTGCAAAGGATGTAATACAATGCTAATACCAGGAAAAACAGTAACATGTCGAACAGTTAAAAAGTCTAAAGGTGCGATAAAATGGTCTTGCAAGTTTTGTGGGAAGTCAAAAATATATAGAAAAAACAATAACAATTGTATGTGGTCAGAAAATTCCGAGTATTTATTACAAACTATTGTATACATTTAATAAAATAAAATACATTTTTACCTGTTAATGTTGAATCATGGTATGCAATATATCCAAGAATCCCAACACTGATGTAAACAGTAGTGCACATGTTCATTGATGAACGAATTATTGCATTTAATTTATCTAATGATTCATTTGATATTGACTCGAATATATCAAATAATTGTCTACAAATAATACAATTTTATAATTATATGTAATTATGTACATAATAATTGCATTCATTAAGAATTTTTAAATTGTAAAAAAAAAGTAATTTTTTATAGATTCCTGATCAATTACAGGGTTAAAACGTATAATACGGTATAGTATAAAACAAGTAGTTTTATAAGTTTTATACTGAATAAAAATAAAATCTCTTATAAACAAAAAAGCATTTATAATTTAAACACAATAAAATAAGAAAATATAAATTATAAATAAACAATTGTGGTGCTATTAATCTATTGTTAATAATTATAATTATTTTATCACTGGCATATTTATAGTAAATTCATTGTACTTGGGATATTTGTAACACTTTTAATATTTTATAATAATAGATTATAAACGAAAAACTGAAGTAGATATATCATATAAAATAGTAGTAAAATATATTTTTACAAAGTATAAAATTTAAAAACCTTACTTAATCTGAAATAGGAATTATATTTAATTTTTAAGAGTGAATTTCAAAAACAAACCGAATTATACGTTTTATATGTAGGATATTATACGTGTAACGTATAAAACGTTTTAAACGCGTATATTACCAACCCTGATATAATGTTGATGTGTGGGAATAAAATGTAACAATTATTTATTTTTTTCAAATAAATTTAAATAGTTAGTAATCATTTTTATATAATTTATACCAGATTTGCATTAGAATTGTATTAAATGAAATATTTAACATAGAGTAAAAAAAAAATTTATAATATTACATTGATTTTAAATATTAAAAAACGATGAGTTACATCTACAACTTTAAAAAGATAAAATTTTGAAAACAAAAAAAAAGATACAGAATACATTGAAAAGTTAGGGGGAGGTTATGGTTATGACAACAATAATTTAATAAAAAGTTATTAAATTATAGAAACATTCAATAGTTGTGACTTTGTTACAGGCTTGCATATTATGAGTTAAAAACAATACATACATTATAGTCAGTAAGTAATCTAAATAACAATACATACATAAAGAGCTATTTCAGTCATTATGTTATAATTAAAAAAAGTATTAAACGATTTTCATTTATAAGTTATTTTAATATTAAAGAATCTCAATTATGGACGAAATAATAAGTGTTATATTATTATTATTTATTTGGTTTTATAATCCAATAATGTCATATGTAAAATAAAAATAAAATTTATTTGGGGGGGGGGGCATAAATTATATGCATAAGGTGCCAAATTTTTAAATACGGGCCTGTTGCTAGTTAATTGTAATTGAAAACTTACGTTTGACAAAATAAAGACATTGAAAATATTGGTAAGCATTGGAGAAGTCCAGCTGGTTGCCAAAAATATATTTCAGAAAACCAAACAGAAGTAAAAAGTTTATCAAAAGCTTCAATAAAAATCTGAAATCATTAAAATAATTAATTAACAATTATTATAAATAATTAAAAAATATTATTAATAGAATATAAAAATATACCTTGAATACTAAACAAGCATAAAATATTATTGCTGCAGTACAAATTGTATTTAAGCTATTAACATCACGTAACAATCCCAATGGCAACACTACAAATGCAGCTAAACCTATAAAAATAAAATATTATTTAAAATAATAATTTAGAAATAGAGCTTTTTACCAAAATTCATATAAAGGTAATACCTTGATATAATTATATAAAATGCCAATTTAATTAAAAATATTTAATAACAAAACATTAAATTAATTCAAATAAAATACTAAATTTCTTAATATAATTACCAATCATAATACTTGGGCGAAGAGCAGTTGTATTTTTTATGTTAAACGTATCACCAATAATTTGAGGTCCTAAATCACCCATAACAACAAAAAAGGCTATACATGTTCCCATAAGAAACATTATTATGCATAATTCTACAGTGACTTTCCCCAATTTTCCAAATAAATGAAATGCTAGGAAAAATATATAATTATTAAACTCAATGAAATAAGTTGTTTAATTATACAAAAATACCTACTTACCCAAAAATTCAAAATCGCGTGTTCTCGATTTAATAGCAGATTTTAATAAAAAATAACAAGAGGCTCTGGACATTAAATTGCTCAAAACCAATAATATAGTTGATAACACTATTCCACACTACATTCATACATTAATAAAATGATAATTATATTGTTGATTTTACATTAACATAGTTCATAAAAAAATTATAAAATGTATTTTACCTCTTTATAACAAAATGGCATAGCTAAAATACTAACACCAATAATGCTGTTGGCTAATGTCATTACATGAGCTCTCATTTTAAAAATGTACTTCTTTTTTATCTATCGTAAAATAATTTAATCATAATAAATATAAAAATTTTAATTATTAAATATTAAAACTTTAAAGTAATATGTGTAAAATTCATCATCACAAAATATTTCTTTTCAATTCAATAACTAATTGGTGATAGTTTTTAGTACTAATACGCCTCATAACGAAATGAGAAATTTGATTTAGCTATTTACATGAATATTATATTGTTTGATGATTAAAATATTGTTGAATAGATTTTTAAAACTGCCAAGTATTAAATGTTTACATGGACATTTTGCGTGTATATGAACTCAGTAACACGTAAGGTTATGATAATACACTTTGGTAACCCCTGAATACCACATCAACGATGATAAGAAAATAAATATGATCAAGTTGAAAAATCTTGTTTTGTGAAAGTATCTTAATAATTTTAAATTTGAGTGTAAAGTAATTTGTAACTTTGTGCTTTTATAAATTTCTGAACATGGGAGATTCTGTCCAAACAGTAGCGTTTAAGATAACACTGACATCGGATCCAAAGCTACCATTTAAAATACTCAAAGTGCCAGAGGGAGCTCCATTTACTGCAGTTTTAAAATTTGCAGCTGAAGAGTTCAAAGTAACAGCTGAAACATCCGCAATCATCACAAATGATGGAATTGGTATAAATCCACAGCAAACAGCCGGTGTTGTATTTCTCAAACATGGATCAGAGCTTAGGCTCATACCAAGAGACAGGGTTGGATCAGTATAATGTTTATAGAGTAATATTGAGTTTCTCAAATAATTTGTTTGTACATTTTATTTTTATAATGTATTACCATCTAATATATTGTTCATAAATCCAAGCCATTCCAATTACATAAAATGTTTTTGTTCAAGCAATTCTCAAAAGGCATCCAGAAGTTGTATTTATTCTAAATGTTATATTATTTGATTAAAATGTATTTAATAATAAAATTGTGTTCATATTACATTACTATATCATTGGATCCTTTGATATCATGTAAAAAGTATTTAAAACCAAGTTCATTTATTTTTGATACTTTAGCACATCTAGCTTCCAAGTCCTAAAACAATAAATACAATATATATTACATAATTAGATAAAAATAAATATTAATGCCTATATTGGGAATGAGGTTTGAAGTTCCTTTAAACAAAGGAACACAAAACTATTATAACTTATATAATATTACTTACATACTTATATGATAATATCACTAGTTAAATCGATAGAAATTAAGTAATAGAAGATTATTGTAAATACAATTAAAAAACTTATCACATCTCAATTTGGAAATTATTATGATAAAAATATCTTCAGATAAAAATTACTTAAAATACTACTTTCGAAATTTGCACAATGGTAAAATAATTTATTTTGTTTCATGCTGTAATAAAGATATAAAATTTAGTACTATCAAAATTATAAATAACTAAACAACTTTGTTGATGTAAATATAAAAAATAATAATGGGATAAGATTTCACGAAAAGAAAGAAAATTGAAAAATAATATTTCAAAAACAGATAAAAATCAATAAAAAAATGGAGAATATCATAATGTACATATATATGATGAATATTGAATTAATTATTTACTTAATTTTATTTTAATTCAAATAAACATGAAAAACTAAATTATTATTTTTCTAATAAATAATAATAACTTACACTTTCTAATATCTCCTGAAACTTTCGACGTTTTATAATTTGAATAATATATTTTCGACCTTCAATATAACGCTTAATAAAATTTCCAGATGATGGAAAAGATATCCAATAACTTTCTTGATTTCTAATTAATAAAAGTCCGCAATTAATTAATTCTCTGAAAAAATCAAACATTTTTGGTTTATTGATTTATACAAATTCACAGACTAATTTATTTAAAACATTAATTTACGTCAGTTCATATTGTTGAAGTTTAAACTTTTGTTTTAATACACATTTTTCAACTCCAAATGATTTAATTGAAGGCAAAATAGAATTTAAAAATTTGGTAATACAAGGTTTATCAGGATAAACATTTAAAATGTACTTAACATAATCTTCATATAGTATAAAAGCCGAAGAAAAATCACAGGTTCCAATTGTAAGTTTTTGTATTTTACACTGTTTTTGTAATATTTCCTATGAAATAAAACTTCATGTTAAAAGTTTGTTCTAAAAAAATAATTGAAATTATTATTACTAACCAATTCTCTATTGATTAATGTTTTATTATGTATAATATCATAGATTTGATTAATAAACACAATAGGTGGGTACTTCAATGTGTCCTTTACATTTACGGGCAACAGTGATTTTATATATTTTATAGCTGCTTCTGTATCATTTGGTAAATCAGTGGCCACTATAGTGTTGTCATCAAGAATTGCTTTGAAAATAATATTATAATTAAACATAATTATTTATTAATTATCAGTAACAACTTTATTTATATAATCATTATAAAATACATTAAAAAATTATACAGATTGATTTATTTTTAGTTAAATCGAGGGACATTAAAAGAAATCAAATGAATAAACGTAATAAGGATATTATATATAACATAAATTGTTTTGAATGTTTTTGATTTATTTTACAAAATTGAATTGTTGATATACCTGAATCTGATGAAGACATAATCAGTTTAAAATACCTAATGAAATTATGTACAAAATATATAAAAAGTAAATTTAGTTTTTTATTAAAATACAAATTTTTTATATATGAAGATCATGATTATTATTACAAATCAAATAACTTAATTTTCAAAACAAACTAAGAATAATAAATTACATGAAGAAAATTTGTAGTGATAATAAAGAAGTGATAAGGATTGTATTATAATTTGAATTAAATTAGTACAAAAAATAACATGTGTTAATGATTTATTGTTAAAAAAAAAAAATGAGTAGTGATGCACTCGGGGCCTCCACAAGTGGGGGACTGATGGATCTAGAGTACAGGGGTCCAGCTATTTTAAGGGCCCGTCAGCCCCTTGAAATTTTAGTAGAAATACTTATTTTATATTAAATAACATTGTAAAATAACATTTTATATATTTATTTTGATAGTTCAAAATGCGGATTAACCAATGATTACCTAGAAATTATCTTGGTTGCAGTTTGAGTCTTCCTTATCGCTTATAAGCGATATTAAATTATTATTACCTTGAATTGCCTAATGAAGAATTGGAATTAAAAACAAAATCACTTGTACAAAAATACAAATCTGATTTATCTGAAAATATGTGTCAAGAAATGTTACATCTGAAAACTATATATTCTTCAACATTTCAAAAAAACAATGTAATGCCACCCACTCGTACTATTAAATTCCATTTACGCAAAAAATGTACAAACAATTATGTATTAGTCTCGGATTATTTTTTACTATTCTGGTGACTGTAGCTGTAGCAGAAAGATCTTTCAGTAACTTGGGAAATTCACTGAAGACGTGGCAAAGATCCACAACTAATCAAGAACGATTAAACTCACTTGCTCTTTTATCTATGGAAAATAAATTGGCTTCGGCAATCAATTTTGACGATATCATTACCGAGTTCGTTGAGCTCAGAGTCCACAAAATAAAATTTTTACTTAAAAAAAATATTTTAAATTAAATAAAAATATACTTGTTTTTTTTTAATTTAAATAATATTGTAATGAAAAAATAAAAAAGACATTATTAATGTTAAAATGCTTATGAATATTGAATTCGAATTGGTATAATGAAAAAACAAATATTATTCCTAAAATTGTTATATATGTATATTAAATTGTATTTTTGGAAGTTTTATAAAGGGTTCGGACAAACATTTAGTATAGGGGCCCGTTATTGTATGTGGGGGCCCTGGATGCACTGGGTGATGAGGAAGACGAGCGTATATTGACTCCGCGAAAAAGTCTTTTTACTTGTAAAAAACCTATCAATTGCGCCGAATATATTTATATATCGATTCCGCCAAAAATATATACTCATGTAACATCACTATATATACATTATATATAATATACAGTGTCATCACGATAAGTGGAAACACTCAATAACTTTATGCAGGCTTCATATATTTCAATTCTGCTTTTTTGGCTTACAAATAATTATTATTATACACATTTTCTGATAATTAGACTATTTATGTCACAATCAATTTTGCACATGCGCACAAAAACTTTTTTTTTTTAAATGACATGACCTATTTTTGACCACAAATTATTTTTTTTAATGAATTTTAGTGGTTGAATTTCTTTTCTAAATTAAAAATTGGCCGAGTTATAGCAACTTGATTTTATGTTATTTGCACGGGTATAACAGATTATAAAATACATAATTAATAATAATAAATACGTAATAATAAAAATAAAAATAACTACCTAATTCAATTTATGAAATAGGTACCTGTTTACCTATTTTCAAAATTATCTCAGTAATTGTATTAAAATAATAGTTAATCGGACAACGAAGAGCATAAGTTTCTTGAGTATGATGTATATTCTTTTGGCATTCCCAATATGTATAAAGCATGTCAATTTTTTCTGAATTATTATCCATAATAACTATTTTGATGAGACAACAAATGCAAGTTATACGTTGCCTCTTTGCAATATAGATGTTTTTTCATCAAATAATTATTTATCTTAACCTATTAGGAACTTTACATGTATTCATAGCAAAGCGTAACCTAATATTTAAATGCCTCAAATTTTTTTTTTATGGAATAAAAGTGGCCAATAATAACTAGTAGGACTGTAGCAATTATTAATCAGTTATCAAATACTTCATGAAATATAAAATTAATTAAAAAAAATATAGTTTTTAAAAATAAATAATGATTATTATGGATGGGTAATTAAATTTATAGACTATATTAATGTATTTATATAATATATTAATATTAAAAACATTAAATGTGATTTATAATGTATAGTTTTAAATAGTTTAGTATTCTACTATAATTAGGTTATAAAATTAACTTAACTCCTTTAAAATATTTTCCTGGTTACATACTTGATCAATGGGAATGTTGAGAAGGTAAGAAACAGTACTACTCTTAGCTGTTTTCATAAAAAATAAAAAATGTACATTTTCTATCAAACCCATATCATGTTATAAATCATACTTATAAATAATATTTATAAACAAAATTAAAATAAGATCTCAAGTATTTTAATTCTAATTGTTCTAGATTAAGATTTAGTAAAGAAGTTTATAGTTATAAAATTCACAAAAACTTAAGTTTTAAATATTATATTGTTATCTTAATTAAGGCAATCATAATTTGTATGATACAAGTAAAATCTTACATGGAAAACTTAAAATTAAGATATTGTATATGTAAATAAAGAGAGAGTGACTACAATAATTGGTAAAAAAATTAATGTTGCATAGTTCTTCAGCTGTATTGATATTTTTGTTGTCGATTTTCCATTCTGCTTCATCTAAATTTTTTTTTATAAAATTAAAACATTGTGTTTAAATAAATAATTAAATAGTTTTTATACTTTTAAAAGGCTTAACCTCGATTAACTTTTGGAAAAAATTTAAAACACGCATTGAAATCATTACAAAATATTTATAAATCTATTGCATTGTCTATCATTTTTGTTTAATAATATTTACAAATTATATTTAAATACTATACATATGTAAAAATTATAAATTTTAAAATGTTATATAGATATTGTCTCGTATTTTGATTAAACATTTTCTGACAGATATTTTTATACAGACACAAATATTTGGAAAACAGGAAATATTTTTGTGTTGACAAATATACAATTTAAATAAATAATGCTACAAAAAAAAACAAATTTTTGTTAACAATAATAATAATAATCATAAAATACAGTGTGTCCTATCTTAAATATACCATTAAATATCTCAGTCTGATAATCTAAGATTGAAATATGGTTTGCTGCAATAGCTAGAGGCTACTGAAGTACACAATATTGGAAAATTTCAAATTTTTAACTTTTGTAGAGTTATTTTCAACTCTATTGCATGCGCAATACAAATGCTTTTTTTTTTTTTTAATAGCAACATTTATGTTTGTCATTGTGGTCCATTACAATTTGTTAAAAATGAAACAAAATATAAAAAAAATGTAAAAAATAATTATAAAATAAATTTTTTTTTAAAAAACAATAATTTGATTTTTGATCATTTTTAAATAGAAATTTCACGATATAACCTGAGGGACTTGAAAAATTGTACTGATCAAATTAATATTTAATTAACCTACAGTGTGTACCTTGATCTGTAATCTTTTCAGTAATATTTAAAAACAAATTCAACATGTACATTATATACCAACTATGTGTAACAAAAAATATTATTAGAATAATATTGATATTATTCGTACTTTAATGTTTTGTAGCCCGCTCTAAGATAATTGTAAACCAAAATGGCCCACCGAGGAAAAAAGGTTGGACATCACTGGGATGGATAATTTTATTTTAATGGTAAAACGAAAATTTTTAATAATAAAAATTACTTTATTCGGTTATTGTAGCAACCCATTATTAATTAGCTGCTTCACATGCATCAACCCAATCATTGTAAATATCTACTGGTTCTGACAAAAAGCTGGTGGTCGTTTGAAATGATTCCAGGCAAACTCGACAGTAAACTTTGCCGACATTTCGACTTTTGTCCCTGTATTTTCAAAACAGAAACATGGAAATAATTACCGAGGTATTAAATACATACAGTCCCATACATATGCAACCTGGGAGTCTAAGGGTGGCATCGAAGGCTAGACGATTAGATCACGACGAGGGTATGGAATCCGATACGTTATGAGAAATTTGCTTCGGGTGACCGACTTACATTTTTACTTCACAAGACTTCTCGTGGTTACAAAACGGACAGTTGAATTGCGTGTCCAGAGGTTCAATGGCTTTCCTCTTGGCTGGCGGCTTTCTTTTACTTTTCCTCCGTCCCATTTCTAGTACGTTACGTTGAGCACGGTGGTTGGAACGTTACCGTCGACGTGACGTTCTGCTGATTTATTAAGTTGTTTTTCGTCGGTCGTGAATAGCCGGGAAACGGGAACGGGACCGCAATATCAAAGATAAGATCATAAACATAGGATCGTATATAATCGAGTTCCGCCGGCTGATAAAGTGTGAAGGCAGTGTGACCAACACGCTGATACAAAAGTGTTATTTCATTGTTTTTTACCCACAAAGTATTTTTAAGGAGTCCCGAGTCCGTTGTTATATAAACTGTGTACATTTTGAAATTACGAGATTTTTTTAATGCACATTTCCGTGTGTGAGCGCCACCGCTGATTTCATTTAATTTTTTTTTCTAAATGCTTTTCATCGGATCCCGTAATGCATCTATTTTGAAAAATGTTGTGCTTTGTTCTTGACGGTGTTACAGTCAAACATACATCAAACTAAAAAATTGTAATAAGCCGCTATGCCACAATGGTTCAATTAACAATTAATTATTTGTAACGGATGCAGCTTAGCTCCCAAGTTATTTTTAGCAATTTAATTTTTCAAATAATGTGTTTTTACATGATACTTTTAAAAAAAATTCGGTTGAACTTCCTTTATAAGTTACAGTTAAAAAACATATCGCCAAATCAGATTTACAAATTACACGTGTGTAACATGCAAATTATGTAATTATATTTATTATATATGTACATATATAATTAATACTAATACACATATACCAATCTACTTGCTGTGCAACGTGTAGACATTTCGGTTTGATAATTGTCAAATTGTACTTACATTAACACAACAATCACGTTGTTACGTTCAACATACCTAAAGAACATGGTATATTTTTTTCATAATTTTAGAAACAATAGATTGAGGTTAATTTTTGAAAAAACGTTCAAATCTGTCCGGAGTTACCCCATTTTACGGTACATGCAAAAACACACAAACTGAAAAAAAATTGCTAAAAATAGCGTTGGAACTAAACTACATTTATACCAAATTATTTTAGTAGATTTTTATGAAAAATTGTGTTATCTGGTTGGTTAGTACTGATAAAAAGATCAGTACTTCTGAGGTAGCAATTATTTTGAATTCCATTGATAATTACCAATTACTCTGAGTTTTTCTCATAATATTTAGTATACAATTTTACAAACAATATCATTTACATGGTTATTATGAGAGGTGTATTGGTACGTATACTCGTCTTCAGATTTTCGATTTTTGGCGTATACCTAAAGTATAATATTATTTTGCGAGTATACGCTCTTAATATAACTCGTAAACCAAATAAAACTTAGTTACTAGTACATTGGAAAAAATTGTTATAACCTATGAAGTTTTAATGAAATATTCTTATGTTGAAGATTACAGTGTACAGTTTACAATTTAATTACAGTTTAATGTATTTTAAGTTAAATTTAGTAAATAATATTTTGAAAAATAAATTGTATTAATTAAATATAATATAGAGTATAGACTTTCAGCTCATGGTTCATAAATCTGCACCAAACAATATACATATAATGCGCGGCATATGTATATCTTGTGGTATTATATTTTATAGTTTCATTACAAAGAGAAAGAACTCCGAGGTTGGGCATCAGTTTATCGATGGCTAGTGGTTTTGCGTGAGGCCTTCATAATGTGTTCTGTGAATAACGGCCTCGTGTTCAGCTGGATTCCGAGGTACCGCATTGAAGGCGTGACCGGAATGGAGTGTCCCTGTAGGTAGAGTTCTGGACGATTGTAGACATTCTTTCGGGTCAGCACTACCACTTCAGACTTGTGTAGGGCCAATTTGAGTCCATTAGATCGTATTAGGTCGATCCCCCCCCTTTGTACCAACACTATGTAAGTGTATAATATATACTTAATCTATACAAAAATTGTATTAGTATAAATTATAACATTAAATTTAGATAATTTTAATATTTCTTTAACTTAATTATTCAAAAAAAAAATATATATATATATATGTATATTTATATATTAGGGTACTTCTTCTTTATAGATAAAATTATTTTTTTACAAATTTTGAAATGTGCCACCTTACAATTTTGTTTAATTGTATAAAATAATAATAAGTTGAAAATTTGATTTAATTACCTCAACTCTAAGACATGCTTCAAGAAAGTTGAAATTTCTCTCAGGAGGGTGGATTTTCGTAAATTCCTCATACCACAATAATTATTGCAAGTTATTAAAAAATGCACGTAACAAATATTTTTCTCTTCTGTTATTATTGTTATTATTATTACCTATTACTTTGTAGGTATTAAGCCATCCTGGTTTTACTATTTAATCAAATTAAGTAGGTAAGTATTGTAGATTATCGTTGGTGTTACACTTTATTATAAACAAAATTATCATTGGGATTTGTCAATTAACTATTAGCGTTTTCTCTTCCACACATTATTAAATAACACGTTATAGCGATAAAGCTTGTTTATGATTGTATGTATTTAGTTGTTACGTCGGTCGTTGATCACGATATCGCTATTGTGTTATTTTGTTCATTTTTATTGTTTTTATGTTAGTTGAATGTATTTATTCATTTATATATTTTCCGTTTTTTTTTTTTTTAATTAATATTAAAGTGTTGTAATAATATGACGGACAAAATTAATTTGTGTGAAGAGATTTATTTAATTAAACATACTACACATAAGCTTTTTGGTTGTAAATTACCTTAAAATAAACAAGTTCTAAAGGTTTTATTTCATAATATGCGTGTAGTCAAATTGAGTCTACGAGATAGTGCTTGATTAGTCATAGAAGAGGTTATAATATTTTGGCAAAAAGCTGGTATTCCGAACAGAGAAGTACGTCATTGTATACCAAAATTAGAAGCGATGTACAACGAATGGCGAAATTTGCAAAGAAATGCATCCAGGCGAATTGATACACAAATAAAAAAAAGAAAATATCTTTATTGATAAGTTCTAGGACCTTTTTGACATAGTACACTCTGATGCTACGAATGAGTAACGAAAGAGATAAACAATTTTTAAATTGTCAACGTTAAAAAGGTCGTCCAGGATCATTAATTGGAACTATTAATTGGACTATCTCGTAGACTCAATTTGACTACACGCATATTATGAAATAAAACCTTTAGAACTTGTTTATTTTAAGGTAATTTACAACCAAAAAGCTGATGTGTAGTATGTTAATTAAATAAATCTTTTCACGCAAATTAATTTTATCCGTCATACTATTACAACACTTTAATATTAATTAAAAAAAAAAAAAATGTATTTATAAAGAAGAACCACCCTAATATATATATATATATATATATATATAGATAATAAAATAATAGTACAAAATTAAAGGTTTTTAAAATCTAAAATTTGAATTTAAAGTTTTATAAAATAATATACATAATATATAACTTTTTCATTTGGTATTAAATTATTTGCGACTCTCTAATAAAAGTTGGCGATTCCCTTAAGGGTTGTAACCCCCAGCTCACGTACTACTGCCCTAGTGGTCTTATTTATTGTTCAATATTACATTAAAAATATTGTAGTATTTTATTTTTTTATTTTTATTTTATTTAAAAATATTATATTTATATTATTGCAAGTATTCTCGAGTTAAATACTGTAATTTTACTGATCGTAAAAAATAAAGTAAATTATTTTAAATGTTCTTAGTTGAAATATTTTAATATTTAGATAACTCGAAAATAAATGTAAAATTGGTGACCTATTAGAAACACTATGGGTATTTTTCTAAAACACTTCAGTCCATTTACGCTTCTTATAAACTTATAAGTATTATTATTGTATTTTAATACGCATTGTATATTAAGTCTAAAGGCAACGAGTTACAGTTTTTATACATTTTTCATCAAATTTTACACTTAAAAACCGAATCATATATAAAACTGAATTTTTTTCAATATTATTTTAATAAGTTAGATTCAGGGAAAAAACTGAGTGGTTTATGTCCATAAGAAAACGTGTACAATTAAATTCTAGCAAAAAAATGTAAAAAAAAACTACAAGTGTCTTTTAATAGAACGCCCACGACATAAATAATATTTGCTTAATATCTTTTTTATGTGCAACCATTTGTATAGTGTAGCAGCTAGTAGCAACTAGTACAGTGTATATAACAATTAAAGATGTATGTTTTTCAATCCAAAATACATTTATTGAGGGTTCGAATTAAAATTAAAATTTTTTCATATCACACTGAGTAGGTATAACAGATATTTGGGGCTTTTTTATTTCCTCATAATAAATTGTTATCGAGACCTATTAATAAAAAACGCACTCCATCGTAGACTCTATAACTCTCTCGTTTTACTAGGAATTTTAAAACCATTTTATTATTATAAATAGTATGTTATTTATTATGTAAATATGCGTTGAGTGAAGCGCGAGCAACTCGCATATGACGTACATATTCGTATGTACACGTGAAATAACCAAACCCGGGTCGTCTATACAGCGCCCAACCGGTCCGATGTACGTCACGTAGTTATTTAAATATATTTCATGTAAAGTCAAAATATTTTTTTTTCTCTTATGTAAATCACTCCTAACTTTTTCATTTTAGTTTTCACTGGAATAAATTAATGTTGAAATAAAAAAAATAAAAATATTTCCGTTAGTTGTTCGTCTGAGAAGCGCTTAAACGTCGCCATCTCATCAAATTATATTGTATTGTGTTAAAATGAGTTCGAAATCTTAATCAGCGGTCAATACGAAACAGTTTAATGAGAGTTTTTCTGAACATCAGTCGAATCTGTCATAACTAAGGCAATATAGAAGTGGCTGGATGATGTGTTGAATGACATCACAGTTGTATACACGTAAACGGAGTATAACTGCATTTACCATCACTCCGTATTTCATCTGTCAAAAAACAATTTGGTTGAAAAAATTTGATGCAGTGTATTAGTGGGTATAATATTTTGTGACATTAATAAACAATATATTTGTTATCTTTATTTTAATAATTAAAATTAATTATTAATGTTAATTGAGTTTTTGTAAAGAAACATTACGATACAACAGATTTATTTATTACACTTTACACACTTGTATAAAATAGGTAATTTTTTTTTTTTACAAATTTTAAATTAGTTTAATAATTTTTAATTTTATATTATGCTTCGAAATTGGAATAGAGTAATAGGTCACAAGAATTATTACGGCAAAAAATACCTTTGAAAAATAACTTGTTTTATGGGAATGTTGCGTGTAGGAATGATATCAGTTTGTACAAAAATAATATTTTCATAGATAACAAAAATTAAGAAATGGTCTAGTTTAACTAGTATGAAGACTTGAGTAGAGGTAACTCGTCAAGAATTTCACCCGAAATTTGATCGGCCGTCAAAGTCATTGTTTTGTAAGTTTTGCCCTATATAACTTATAAACAAACCGAAATTAAAAGATATACAAATAATAAAAATATAATTTCTGCGCAATATTCAGTATTTTTTATTACGTGTTAATTTAATACGATAATTTAGTTTTAGAATAAAAAGTAAGGTGGGCAAGGATTGAGAGGGCTAATACTAGTCACATGAAGATTTGTATATAGTAAAGTTAAATTAAGGATTTACTTATATAATTATAAGTTGATATTGGGTTTTTGGATCTAGTCGACCAAAAATTTTATCGTATTATATTTAACAAATTGATCGAATATAAGGTTAAGTTAGGCTGTTGAATTTTTCTCAATTACGTCACTGAGAGTTTCGCCATTAACGAACGATCTTACAGTTCAACATAAGTGTCGTGTGTGTAGAATCGGCGTGAATCGTCTGCTTCAAACTATGGGTTGGTTGATTAGAGGATTTCGAGTGGTTCTACATATGAGGTAAAGAACTATTTTTAAAAAATCCCTCTTGTACAGCTTCTCAGAATTGTATATTTTGTAGTACACAGGATCCTACTGGATCCTACGTCATTTTCAAATATCTATTCATTTTAATCTGTGATTTTATTACAAAAAGCTGTCCGAATAATATGCAATTTCATAAGCTACCTATAATAGTAAATAAATACATACATTTATGTACTATGCATATATATATATAGTTTAGTATAATATATTATGTAGAAATAAATTATAATATTTTTATGGTCCCAGGCATTGTGCTACTTATCAATATACGTCGATTAGATAAAGACGAATGTTAAAATTTATGGATTTGAGAATATAAAAATTTTTCAGAAGATGAATAATCAATAAAAAAAAAATACGTTTCAAGACCATGTAGCTACATATTTAGTTTTCGAGACGCTACCAGTAGTGTGATGTGTTGGAATGTTTATCTTATCTTTTTGTATTGTATGCGATGATGGTATTACCAAGTATACATTTATCATTTTTATGTGCCTATTGCTGTTTTTATAAATTGTTAATAAAAACATTGTCTTCGAATTACGTGCATTGTTGCTACGCAGTACTACATATGCAATATTTACTAAATGTACGTGATTATTTTATGCCGAATACAAACAACGAAATAAAGTTAACTGTTCTATATTTTATTTTTCGGTAGTTGAGGGGAAATTACAAAAAAACAAACAGGTTCTTCGGCGGAATGGATAACAAAAAAAAAAAAAAAAACTCCTCGTAAAATTTTAATATAATATAGGATCATAAAATTGAAATACTTATTTAATATATTTAAAGTATGTTCATTTTATGAATATTTGAGTATTAGGACAATATTTTTAATATAATATAACTATAGTAATAAAATAGTAATAACTACATAATGAATATGATTGTATAAACAATAAAATTAACTTTAAAATATTTTAAAGTCATACGCCGGGGGACCGAGTACCCAAAATATATATTTCAAAAAATGTTTTATACCCCTACTATAATGGGAATGGTGAATAAATGTCGTGTACAATACTATTTTAGGTTATAACTTTATAATAGTAAAACATTTCAACCTATGTAGTATGTATAATTGATATATCATTCATTCAGTAACTGATGACATACCACCATACCGATCGTTAGAAATATTTGAATATATTTATTTATTACTATTTATACGTGCAACAAGAAAGGATGCCATAGGTACCTAACCTCATCTGAAATAGTAAAATATTTCCCGGCCAAAGCCGGGTTATTCAACCAGTATATTATAAAAGATGGAAATCTTGTCTAGTGAGGCTCATTATACATTGTAGACTATATTATGTAATATGTTATTTATGTAATATTTTGTATTTTGTAAATAAATAAATAATAATAATAATAATAAATACAATGTTAACATAAAATTACTGAATGTTAGGTATCTGTTTTCAGGACCTATGAGCAAACCATAGGCGTGCGCAGTTTCAAGTCAGAGACAGCGATTATTTTTACCTGCTCATACTTTTCATACAGCCTATAAAAAGTATGAGCAGGTAAAAATATTTTAAACAGCCTATAGATAACTATTTAGTTAATTTTTTAAATTTTAGTTCAAAAGACAAAATTTAACCTTTAACCTTTGTTGAAATTTTGTATATAATATTTAATTTTTCCCTCAACTTATTTTTATCAAGCATTATACGATGGCTCAGTTTAGACTGTTTGGCCCTTACAAATCTATTTAAACAGTTCAGGGGCTGCAATAGCACAACTTGCTGTCCCTGTGCTCATGCCTATGGAGCAAATGAACATTTTATGAAATTGATAAATGTTTATGGTTGATTAGTCAATCCTTATCTTGTCACACAATATTTGTACAAGTAAATTATATATATTTTGAAATGACAAGAAGCCTTATAACCTTAAAATACGAATAAATCCATAGGAGAAAATATATTAAATCAAGGATTACGTTTAAACGGTTTATCAATTTCTATTTTGTAAGCAATTACCATCTCATTTTTGTTATATTTCTTTTAGAAATTTGCTTGTGGCAACATTACCTTTTTCTCTCTAGATCATACTTCCATCTCCTAGTGTTTAAGTCATCCACCATGGAAAACATTGGATACAAATAATGTACAATGTACCATGAAAAATTCATATTTACTTCTCAGATCTTATATTGAATCTACTTATTCACATAGCCTAATTTTTATTGGGTGTTTATTCTGTATACACTTCGTACAGATAGTTGATGAGATAACTGTGTTGTTACTACAATGGTTCCTATAATCGGATTGTTCTCAAGATAAAATATTTTCTATGCATTGGTATCGTTTTCTGGAAAAGCTTATTTCGCTGTATGTGAGATGTTTTTCGTTAGATTATTTTCAACTATATTGTATAAGAAGTATAAAAATATTTAATTATCAAATATTTTTACATGTCCGACAGTTAACGGTAATATAGGGAAGTAGATATTGAGGGGTTTAAGAGGTTCAACATCCCCCTTCTACATCATAGAAAAATTTGAAAAGTAGAAATTTTTATGCACAACAGTATTAAAAACGTATATAAAACAATATATTGTTTAATTTCAAGTCAAACCATAACATTTACATACAATTTAAATATTTGAAATATTTACTAATTTATCATAATACTAATTATAATATAAGAATTATTAATAATTAATTTATGTGAATTGTGTGCTACATATTTGCAAAAAAAAATGTTTGAATATGTTAATTTTGACTAGAGGAAGGGGCTAGCGAGACGTGTCGCCAGCCCCTCACCATGAATTTTTGATTTTGTTGATTTTGAAGGGGAAGGAGTGTCGTGTCAATTTCCAGATAGGTCTCGCGAATTCATTTAAATTGCGTGCTAATTATTTGCATAATTTTTTTTTTAGATTTTTTACTGTAGAAGGAGGGGGCTGACAACATGTTTGTCTTGTTTCCTCATAATTGATCTGACTCATTTGTTTATGAATGGTTTAATAATTCACACGTTTGTTTATGAGAATATTGGTTTTGTGTTATTTTTAATTATACAATTTAGATCCCATTTCATTATTCATAGGTACAACATGTGAACATATTTCTGTTATGCAGATATAGAAACTAGCTTTCGTTATGGTTGAAATATTTAGATATTATAAGAGTAAATACAGTCAGTAAATAGTTATATTATAATAAATAATAATAATGTCCACTTGAATAAAATGCGATGATTATAATAATTTAAATGTTATTTACCCGGTAATTTTGGGTGGTCTAGGTGATACGAACAACATATCATTAGTGTATTATGTATTTAACTTTAAAATAAAGCTATTGCATAGGTATATATTAGGGAATAAATGTATTTCCGATTTCGGTGTAGATCGAGACGATATTACGCAATGGTTTTCTCAGAATTTTTAAATAAGGGTAGTGCTTTTTAAGACGTCTTCCTTGTTAATATGCATGTGATTTTATACTTGACGTAGGTCCAAGGTATCGATATAGTAAATAAATATCACGCATCCGATCATAGTCTACTAACAACTGATGGGTTAAATGATGGGTGTATGCAAAAATATTTTTTTTTTTTTTTTGGGTGTTGCAGCCTTTAATACCAGTCCTCTAAATATATACCCCTCCATCTATTTCTTTTCTCCGCTGCTTTCCTCCATTGCAAATCAGCTTTTATTCTTCCGACACCTTTAATAATACAATTTCCCTATCTTAAGTGAGGTCTACCTAAATGTCGTTTTCCTGCTGGGTTGTTTTCGATTACGTTCCTTATAATTGATACCTGTTTCCTCCATACATGCTCTGCCCATCACAGTCTTCTGACTGAGATTTCTTTTGTGATGTTAGGGCGTTAAAAAAGGTTCTGGAGTTCTTGGTTATGTCGTTTCTTCCATTTCCCCGGTTTGCCCATCCTTGCATGGTCCAAAAATCTTTCCGAATTTTTCTTTCGAAAACCTCCAACCCCATTTGTTCTGCTTATTCACATATTACAGTTATCATATTTAATAATTTAATGTAACTTGCACAAATAAATATTTCAACATTATGATTATATTTATTGTAAAACAGTTAAATACGAAGTATATACACCATGCATTAAGATTCAATAAAATATAATATATTTATAATTTATAATTGGTGTTATACAATTTTTTTTAAATCGAGCCATCATTTGTCTTCGGCAAACTTTTAGGTACATATAATATATTCAAGTTATAGATGAAAACATGTTGGTCATCTTAATTGGAAAACACGGACATTGTATATTATTAATTTTATTTTTATATATATATTTACTACCAACTTATTCTACGGTTTTGATTTTTTTTAGCAAAAAAGTAGGAATTGTGTAATTAACACGTTCTTAAATGGTATTCCAGTTATTATCTTATACCTGGACACATCGATGATTTTAGAAACATTTGATATAAACGTGTTTTTAAGGAACATATATTCTTAGGTATTCGCGTGCATGTCACCAGCGAGTGTGTGAGTAGTTAACGATAGTTATCATTAGTGAGCGTGTGTGTGGGTGCCATACCTATGCTTTTCCAAAAGTATATTTATGTATTCACCGATGTGCCGCAGTTGAGAGTGCAGCGGACGGGTATTATTTCGAACTAAATGTAAGTATTTTATAGTTATCTGGTGAAATTCTTTCAGACCTGACGATCTAACGGTTCATAATAGCATTTGATATCAGAAATTCGAAAGCTGATTAATTGATTAGAGAAAATCGTTTTATTTTTTCTCCAAATATTTTTTTTTGTCTTTTTACGACAATCGACGTTCAAAACTTTTTAATTTCGAAATCATTTGTATACAAGTATAGCAGACGGCACGAGGAATGTTGTGCTACGTAAAAGTCAACACTTAACGAATTGGAATATCTTATCGGCTACAATGTAAAAAATTATCAACTGTCTGTTTCCAGAAACCCCAACCCCAACAACCTCACTAGCTATTGATAATACCACGAGGCGTGTATATGCTCCGATAGAAAGTGTAAAACGATAATTTTTTTATCACCAGTCTAACATCGCATGTGGCACGTTCTGTTTGTTTAATCCAAAAGCAAAAGATTCGATGGTCGAACAACGAGCGTTATACGTCTTATTTGCGATGATCACCTAAATGTGTGTACAGTAAAACCGTAGTTTAGGTGTATATAGGTTAGTTGTCGTTGCGGTGTAATCGTCCAAACGATAATCAACGTTTTTCCACAGCTCATATATTGGTGACCGTTAAAATATTACCGTTCAGAATAGGGTTTCCCGGGGTATTCGAAATAACCATGACTTAGTTCTGGTCAGACACGTGGCGTAACGTTTATTGCTACTGGTATAGGGCGAATCGAAACGATGCGCAGTGGTAGGCGTCTGTCAATCATTTGCCGTGCGCACGATACTATAACATAATATGTGAACACAACGATATAATTGGTTTGTTCTTCGTCGTCGTCGGTGCGTTGTTAAATCTTAGTTCTTTCTGGACGGGGTCGGATTTACACTTTTGGAGGCCCGGAACAAACAATAAGTTTCATATTGTACTCGACGAGTCTTTAAAAATGTTTGTAGAAAATACATTTATTTCATTTAAGTAAACGTATACTGTCAATGTTAGTATTTTAAACCAGAAATCAACTAGAAATAAAAACGGTGATATCGACACTTCTGCAATCATACGTGTACACCGTTGTATAATAAAAGTGTTATGTTCTCCACGCGAATTTTCAACTTCGAGTACGAACACGAATTGCATTAGGCAAGTTATAACGATAGTTAATGCAAATTGTTGCTACGTTGTCAATTAAATATACAGTGAAACCTCTATTAATGGACACTTCTCAACAGTGGATCCTTCCGAATAGTGGATACTTTTAAATTCCGTGGCAAAAATATATGCACATAATAGGAGTTATAATCTCTTAGTAGTGGGCATGGACACTATAAACTGGTACCAAAATTAAAAATTACCTCTCATAAATGGACAAAAAAATACGACATGTACTTATCGAAAATGTTTAAATATAATAATAAAAATATTTTATTTCTTTTATACATTTCGTTCAGGTGCGTCATTTCAACTTTTGAAAGAGTGGAGCAACTGATTAAATTTACCGACTTCATAATATTTAAAAAATTATGGTTACCTAAATATTTAAATATTTAATATTTATGGATGATAGACTATCAATAAAATATTTTTTCGGAATAAAACATGTAAGAATTAGTAATGAATAATGATTTCATGATGATAAACAAAGAACATGAAACATTATAATTTACCTAATTAAATAATAACATTAATTATACAGCCAAGTTATAATATAGTTTATATCAAGAAAATTGTATAAGAGTTATTTTCATACGATTCTTACTATTATATTATGTAAATATTCGTTAACACTTACAAATTTAATATAATATTATCATTTTTACTCTGTACTCATTTCTGTTCAAACGTTTATGCGTGTATTGAATACGTTTGGATAACATTTAATACGGGTAAACATAGTGCAAAAATACATAAAGTGTTTAGAGAATATAGTGAAAAAATATGTAATTAAACCGTAGTTAAAAAGTCGTGTAACTACTGCAATTGGACAACAGTAAAAAATGCAACTCGTCAACTAAACTACATTTTAGATTGTTGTAAATGCCCTAAAAATATTAAAGATGTCTTTAAATCTTATGCAACTCATTTAACTGATACAAGTATGTGTTATAAATTTTAGTCTTATTTTATGATTTTATCACAAGGTAACTTAAAAACAGTTTTAAATCTATGGTACTTACTTTCTTATTGCTTGTTGTAGTTTTTTTAAATACCTACTAGGTAGTAAAATAAAGATACAAAATTATCATTTATCCGTGATTTTAAAACCTTTTTAACGTCACTTTACACATAGTAATCATGGTCATATATGGTGACCGGTGGAAGGCATAAGCGCCAATGAGATAAGAAATATCGATAAGTCATATCGTACAAAAGTGCCAAAATTGTATTGTATGAAAGCGCCAAAATCCTAGATATCTGTAAATTAAATAACAGATTTTAAATTTAGAACTATATCGTTCAAAAACTCCAAACGCTTAATCTTAATTGACAAATGTATTATATGATTACGATAGAATGTCACATAGATAGTGTGTGAGCAGTTTTTTGTTATAATATATGTTAGTACCTATTTCGTAAGCATTCGTGTAAGCGTCATTCGTTAAAATGGATTTTATAAAAACTGTTACGAACAAAAGTGTTGTGTATATTTTATTTAAAGAGCAAAAATATAGATTTTTAAGAGAAATGGCCAGTGGTAATGTGTCATTGAGGTGTACCAAAAAAAAATGTTCTGTTAGAATAGAGATGGATAAACCTATGACTGCAATTGTTCGTGTTAATGGTGAGCATTTACACGATATAGTGAACAATCATGATGCTCAGTGTTATATTTTGCGCAATAATTATAAGAGAAAAGTAACTGAAAATATTACCGATCGACCACGGATTTATTAACTTTATATTGATTTACATGTATATTTTAATTTATTATCAACATTTTTTTATAAAATAGCAACGGATTTATTAACTTTATATTGATTTGCATGTATATTATAATTTATTATCGACATTTTTTTTTAAATTTTTTTTTTAATTTTTAAATAACTATCTACTTATATAAAATATTAATTTTGGCGCAAATGCTATGTCACTTTTGCACCTTTGGCGCTTATGTCTTATGTTAGGTATAACAGGTAACAATATTAGAATGGCGCTTATGTCCTACAGATTTTGGCGCAAACAATAGGTCATTTTTTGGCGCTTATGTCATACAGCCATGGTGACTAGATATCCAGATAATTAATGTAATAATTATTTATAGAAAAATAGAGTTAGTATCTACTATCTATATGGTATGTATATATAGTAAGTACCTATTATTTACCTTAAATATTTATCAAATTTTATTGTTTTTGAAACTTAACATACTGAAATTTCTTAGTATTAAGTCTTAGTGTATTTAAATCTTAACATGTTATTTTCTTGACAAAAAAAATTTAACTTATAATAAATTAAAATTAAAAACAAAATTAATTTAATGACTAATAGGTCTTACTAATATGTTCTCCCTAAAAAAATGTGAAATATAAAATTAAATATATATAAAAAAAAAACAATTTTTTTTAAAATAATGAAATATTTCACAACCTTATATTTCATTAAATGTTCAAACACTAATTATATTACGTTTCAAATAAAAATCAATTAAAATCCTTTGTGTTAAATGTTGACGACCACTGGAATGTAAAATTTTGCATATAAAAAAGCACTAGTAATAAACTTAAAAGTCTTATTTTTAATAAAAATTATAATACTCAAAATAATTTAGATATATTAATAACGATCACACAAGATCAATTTTTTTGTTGTTGTGAAGGTGTGTTACTATGGTGACGGTACATAATTGTTATCTTAAGAGAGAACGGAAATTTTTGACGAGATCGGAAGAATCTTTCAAGACTATTATTTCAATATATATAATTTCCTTACTGTTTTTGTGTATTATTATAGGCGTTGAAAACGTTTGCAGAGCATTCAATCTTCCACGAAATTCTTGAAAAATTCCAAAACCTATTCCCTTATTTATAGGATCGTCCGCTGTTGAATTAATTTTATCCCAAAAGATAACTTTATCAGTCATTCAAAGTTCTCGTTACACGCCGTGTAACAACGATCGTCATAAACTGGGGAGAAGCCAGTATTTCCCAACTTTTAATAAACTGTGAACGTGTATTTAAAAGAGAATATTATTTGATTTCTCAATACAAAATAGTAAATAAAAATTTGCTATTTACCGATTTTAGCATTTAATCATCAGACAAAGAATTGCCGACTTTTTACAATTTCTTAGGGTGGGGCATTGCTATAGTCTACCCCCTCCCCTCAAATGACGTCCCTGATTTCGTTTATATTTTAACTAAATGGTTTTACTATTTGATAATGACAAATGGTTTGGTTATGTGTTCACTAATCAGTTAGTTAAAATGAATAATAGTAAACCAAAAAGATTAAACTTAAATAAAAAAATTAATATTACTAAGACTAAAAAATCGGAAAATCTAAGTGTACGAATATTAGCAAAACGGTTTTGCATAAGCAAATCACAGGTAAATTTAAATATATAATTGTAATGTTTTGTATTTATTGATCTAAAAAATATCTTATTTAAAGAAAAATACAGATGAATACATTTTACAATATGTGTACAATTCAAATAAATATTTCGTTGTGAATGGCAATGAAATAATGAAGAGAAGATTTTTGAAGATATTAGACACAGCACTTGTAGATAAAGTTACATTTAAATAGTTTTGTAGAGCCCCTTCATATAAATTACCTGTTTCTTGAGCATTGATCCAAGAAAAAGCATAAGAAGTTGTAAATGAGGTAGGTCTAGAAAATTTTAAATTGAAGCTTTAAATGGTTATAAATCGTTGGCTTCAAAAATTCTGTTCTAATATTATTAATCTAACGCTATAATATTTTGAAATAAAAGTGCCATAGAAAACAGGTTCAAAATATTTAAAACATTAATTTCAGATTATGAACCAAAAATATATGAAATAGTGATGAAACAGGTTTATTTTTTTGAGCACTTCCTGATAAAAACATTGCGTTTAAAAAACTAAATTTGTTGTGTAGGTAAAATAGCAAAAAATTATTGACTGTTTTATTATGTGTAAATATGATCGGGGGATTTGAAACTTAAAAATAAAGATAATAAAGATAAAATAAAGATAATAAGATAATAAATAATAAATTATATATATATATAATATAATTATATATACTATATAGAGGTTTTCTCAATAGTGGACAACTCTTTATAATGGACACTTGGCTATCCATTATAAAGAGGTTTCGCAGTATTATTATGATGAATGCAGTAACGTAGTCAAGGGGAATGGGGGTTAATGTGTCTTAATCCCGCCCAAAATGTCTCTTATTTTGAAAGATGTATAATAATTTTAAGACATATGTATAATGTTATATCATATCACCATCAAACAATTTTCACAGTTTCAACAAATTAAATGATAATAAATTTTATATTTCAACTCATGTTTAATTGACTTATTAAAATGAAAAAGTTGGTACTTAATTACAAGAAAAAATTCAAAATTTAAAGCCCTCCCCCTTAAAATATTTTTCTGTCTATGCCACTGGATGAATGTAAATGTTTATGGTTTATGAATGAAGCATTTTTGAAGATATTAATCCATATTAATGTTGATTAATTAGATATGACTAAATTGTACAACAAATTAAATAAACCAATTCAATTACATATACTCATATATAATATACTCGTATACGATAATATTTACATAATTACATATATAGGTGTACCTATTTATATGTTTTAAAATAACTTTGGTCGAGAAATTTTAAAATTTCTTTAAAAAAAAGGAAATGTTAGAAGAATGTACTATTTTCTTATTTTTTTAATCGGTTTCATTTAATTTTTCATTTTTTTGACGGCAACACATCGATAATAATGATATGATTGTACAAATACCGATGATACCACTGTGTTCAAAAACCAAATATTCTCAGGAACGTAGAAAAATATACGATCCAAAATTGTATGGTACACAGTGGATAATGACTAAACAAAATTATTATTAACTAAACCTCTGTGTAATGACAAAACAGTACGAATTAAATATGTTCGTAAGACATTTGAAAACTGTCATGATGCTTTTCGTTTCAATGTCTACCGTATTATTTTACTTTTTAAAAACCAGTTGTTTCATACAATTTTTTTTTTTGGGGGGGGAGCAAGTGCCCTAAACGCCCCATGTACCCTTGAACCTGGCCATGGTTCCGGAAACGAGGGAAGGGGAGAAAAAACGTCGGCGGTGGCGGCGTGCTCGGCGGCGTAAAATCTCGCGGGGCGCGTTCCAGCAACCGTTTTTTTTTTTCCTCGAGGCAGTGAAACGCGATGTACAGTACACCGCGATGTGCCGCGCCGTCACCACGTGAGCGATATTATTATAACACGAGACTCCGTCCCCGGACCACGCGTGCAACGTTCGCGCATCGTTTCGCGGTGGAACGATTTTCATTTGTACGGCGCGTCGTCGTGTTGCGTTCGCGAGACCGTCTCACCGGTCGTGTGTTCGTTCCGTCGTCGTCTTCTCGGTCTCGCGATAACGCGCGTCGTTATTTTTTAAACCGCCTTCGCGCCGCGTGACGTTTTCACGACAGTGCCGTTGTGCTCCGGCGTCCGATTTTGATCGCGTGGATCCGCGCGTATCTCGTCAACGGATCTCAAAACCCGTCCGCCCGCCCATCGCCCGCAATTTTTCGTCAGTTCCGTTTCACCGCGCTGGCACTATGGCACCCGCGAGACGCAGTGCACTGTGGTTGTAGCAAGGTAAGGTGCACCACGGGGACGCGGTGAACGTTTTGACGGCGCGTGTTCTCGGAAAAAAAGGGCTCCGGTGCGAACGGTTTGGTTCATCTGGAAATATTTATATTTTTCCCTTCAATTCCTCCGCGCGAGGTACGTGTGTCGATTACGAAAATATACCTATAACGGTACATGCCTGTACGCAGTTCACTCAGATACTCATTTAAAAAGCTCGACACACGCAAAACAATTGAAGAAGACGTGGTTTTCAACCATCTACAGTTATTTAAAGTAGCTAGTTGACTTCAAACCTAAATATTAAGATTAATCCGAACTATAAAAATCTACGTATTGTGTACATTTCAAAACTTTTTTCTAATTATATAATATGATGTAAAGATGTATGATAAATTATACATTTTTTAATCAAAAACATGATTAATTTGAGTATATGTTATTAAATACAATTAATATAAAAATTTTAATTTAATTTAATGATTGATTTCTATAAAAATACGAACGATGGGTCTATAATTTTTAAATATGTATATTATATAACGTTTTGCTTAATCATTTTTTTTTATAAATAAACGATGTTCAGCTAAAATATAAGAATAAGCGTAAAAAAAAACACAAAAGAGGTATTTATATATTTCCATCTCACTGCCTTTTTGTGGACTTAAAATACGTGAAATCAAAATAAATAGCATGTAATCCACTAACTCATTCGCTTAGTGAATATTGTTAACGTAAAACCAATCATCACTCGCTATAATTGAATGAGATACCTTTTATTTTTCAACTGATATTGGCTTACATTGATTGCTCGGTTTGGGGAAAAAAATATTTATTTAAATGTTTAAGAACGTTTTTGAAAATCATATTTAATGAGGTTCTTAAATCCTGTTTTTATGAATAGTAAAAACGTTACTTTTTGTTTTATGACAAATATTATATTATATTATCATCGTTTAAATGTTTAATATCGTATCGTATTGTTTCACTTGTAGAGCTTTCATGTTGATGTAAAATTGACACGGACACAAATATAAAACTGTGTGCAATACTGTTACAACTTAAATAATCTCGTTAATAATAATAATAATAATAATAATAATAAAAACACGCTCAAAGCGAATGTGTTAACGAAAATTATTTCTAATTTTATTGTTGTTTTAAATGTCATTAGAATAATGAAAATAAATAATTATTTGTCGTACCGACAGTTGTTGTTTTTCCTAACTACGATAGATACTTTAAGTTTTTCTGTATGATACACACATCACGTAGGTAGGTAGAATTTTGGCAGAGGTCATAAAAATTACAGTTCTGTTACCTGTGTATTTTTCGTTATTTCCAATGGTGCCGTATAGTATTACTTATATACATCATCTATTGTGTTCTTTGAATTAAAAAAATAAAAGAGTCCGGTAGTAAATTCATGTCAATTTACATGATTTTCGTCCGATTGTCAATATTATTTATACAATTAAAATAATTGGAAAACGTCCACCAGTATGTATATTATTTCTACAAAGTATAATATTTATATATATTATTTTTTATGAAAAAAGTTTATTAAAAAGTGTAAAAAATTGTTTAATTTGTATCAAAATGGAATGTTGACCAATGATCATTTTTCGATTTATCTACTTAGATGTTATGTAAAAGAACAAAACGATAAAAATTAACGAAACGGTAAGAATTTACTATATTAATGTGTTGTCTATTATTAATAAAACGATTTATTATTTTTTTTTTTTACGGATTGCAATCATATTCTGCACGAATAAATCATCACAATCGAAATTATTTTTGATAAACTCACACTTTTGAAAATATCCATACGAAGATATTTTTTTTAGATTGTGTATGCGTTATAAATCCAAGATCCGAGATCTAAATGTTCAGAAAATCAAAAATGGTTTACAGTTAATACTTTTTTTATACTTTTATTGATATTATAAATACATATATATATACATAGCTATGATTCTATGTAAAATATTTCTTGGGATATTGTATAATCAGATATTTATATCTCTTCAGGGAAAATATGTTTTTAGGCAACTTGAAAAATATGATGTCAATGTTGCCTATTAGGTATTTTATAGTATGTAAAATATAATTTTTCTATAGGTGACTATAGATAGATATTTTATTAAGGACTTACATAGCTTAATATCTGACAGACTTTTACCCGTACGAAAGAATAGTGTCTTATTAAGTTATAGGCTTTTATTCGTTCAAAATGTTTTTTTCTGATAACTCTTAAAAAAATGTATATATGTATCATGCCTCTTTTTCTTTAAGCGCACGTACTTTGTAATTTAATAAACAATCATTGAAGCCTGTTTAAACACAGTCACATACTATAGGTTTAAAGTACGAATGTGTACACACGAAATAAAAATAAAACGAGCAATAGATCATCAGCACAAACTGTTTAGAATATAGAATTATACAAACTAGGTTCCTGTACATTTTTGTAGTAACTACGGATCGACGTGACATTCAACCTCATAAATAACAATAATATTAATTTTTCAACGTGAGATGTCATATTTTGACATAAGTAACAACTGGCATCATTTTTTATAGTTTGTAATTAGGTACAAATTTCTTGACATAATATTTACTATATACCGTGTATCAGTTATCAAAATCCAACAGATTAAAATTAAAGTGCACTGTAATACGATATCTAGTATTTCCCACGAGATACATTTTTATCCTTCAATTACATAGTGTACTACATGAGTATTCGTTTAAAATCCATGATACGTATGCGTTAATATTTTTAATTTAATCTCAAACATCAAAAAATAGTGCACAATGCGATACCGTCCTTTTTATTCTCAAGTACCCTTATTGTCCCTCAATATATTATTAACTGCTACAAAGGGAGCAATTTTTCCGATTGAATTGCACTAAATCGCCTTTGACACATACGTTAAAATGTTCGTTCTCCGTATACATGTTTTAAATTTATAATGTAATACCCTTAGAATTCATCAGATGTAAATTGTAGGTAAAAAGATTCGTATATTTTATTGAATTTTTTTCGCTGCAGTTGGTAATTAGTATACTTAATTTTCTTCAACTTATGAACGAAAAATTATGCTAATATAAATGACTTATTCGAAATAGAGAGAACTAATAAACGAACCTTTTTAATTTAAATAATTTCATCCAAAAATAATTTTTAGAATTTTAAACAATATATAATTACATTTTAATTGATTTATTTCTATAATAAACATTCAACATTGTAATAAAATATTTCACAAAAACAAAAAATAAATACTAATGACAAAACCACAAATTATTAATATGCAATGTTTCATATAAAATAAATTTGTGTTGAGAAAATTGAGTTGTTTTTAATAACAATATTATATAAGAAAACGAAAATTAAATTATATAAGATATACATAATAATATATATAATTAATAAAACATCAATTACATTAATATAAGATGGATAAAATAAAAATATAATTAATAAACGTTATCATGATAAAAATTAAATTGTTGAACACTGTGATTCAATAAAGTTATATTACTACCAGATACAGTATTTGCATTGTATTTATGTAAGAAGTGTTATAACAATATTATGACTTAAGTTTCATTGTAGTTAATTTTATTATGTTTGTGAATGCATAATAATAATATTATATTGGACTAACCTAACTTTTCATTGCTTGTTAAATTTAATTCAGTATGGATAAGCTTTGAACTTTAATATAATGTAAATTTTATAGGTTAATTATCATTTAACAACAATTGAAAATAATATTCGTTATTATTTTTAGTATTTATTGATAAGTTATATGTGTGCATCTCCAAAATATTACATTATAACTTAATAAATGCTATACCACTGAAATGTAGATCATTATTTTCATTATTATATCAAAATAATGTTTTGCGTTTTTCATTACAAAGAAAAACTTTTGTTACGAACATATTAGAAAATGTATATGAATATCGGATTTATATCTACTACTTAACAGTTTTTGATAGTACCTTATATAGGGCATGCACCAGTTGCCCCCAAAAGTACCTTTTTTCATACCAATTCCCCTCAAATTTACCTAGAGGAAAATGTACCAGTTGCCCTCACATGTTAATATATACACGATTAAAATATATAGCTCGTAAAATAGGGGAAGTAAATATAAAAAACATTAATAAAATATAAAATTATTTATAAAAATAAAGTACGAGTAAAATAGTACAATGTTGCGTGCCAACCGTTTGATCGTATTTCAGTTACTCGCTCAATCTATTCAACGCTTGGATGTGGGTTTAGTGTTATTCAAACTGTACTGTGTGATATTCATGGACAATGTTGGTAACTGGACATAGAACATTCTTGTATATAAGATTAGCGAAATAACCAAAAATCAACTTCCTTTAGTACTCAGGACTCAACTTGAATGCTTCGATTTAATGTTATATCATATACATTTGATTGAATTTCTTTTCGTATTAATTTGAATGGTCGTTTAGAAACTTCATCCACAGCTTTCTGTTATAAATTATTAGAAATGGTTACTTTTGTTAAATTTTTACGCAGTGAATGTTTGTTTTTGATAACCGATTTTAAAAGCACCGTTTCGTCTTCAATTAAAGACAGATTTGACGTATACGACTTTAATGTACATCGCCATTTTACACTAGCTTGTGTAATGCAATCTTTATAAAAAGTATAATTTAAAATTAACAAAATATTGCCCTTTTTACTACACACTCCCGTAATATTTTCCATATTTCTTCTTCTAAAATGTACTTATCAAAGACGTAGGTATACATTGTATCATATAATAATTTCTAACAACCATAAAATTACATATAAAGATATAATAAATGATAATAATTATCCACTCAGACGCATCTAAAATTATGCGTTTTGGTAAAATACTTGCTTTGCACCAAATAGGCTATTATTATTTATTAGTTTTTACAAAATACAATATTATATATTATAATTCCAATTTCCAAGCATATTTATTTTTATAAAAAATTTTATATTTTATTTATGATTTGTATATTTACCTCCCCTATTTTACGAGCTATATATTGTAATATATTGTAATATTGTGTATATAGTAACATGTGAGGGCAACTGGTATATTTTTAAAATCTCGATAACAGGCGTAGAGGGAAAATGGTCAACACCTCTTATATATAAACCTACTTTTTCTCATATTATAATTAAGTTCTATTATATAAATATTTATAATTGATGAAATGACAAATTGTAATATGATGTACTAATCAATCAAGTGCAAATTTTCTTTTAGTTTATAAATTGCAAACTGTGCTTATATATTATATATATATATTTGTATATCGTATACATAATTGTTATATGAATATATATGATACTTTTGTTTTGAACGTTTCGTATTTTAAGTGCTAATCCTATCAAGATAATCTAAATATTCTTAGCATTTAGATGACCAAATCACGATAAAATATGATTATTGATATCTGTTCATAATTGATAAAAGTAGATTTTTTTAAATTTATTCACGAACAGATTCAATTTAAGCACTCGAGTGCAGTATTTTTTTAAGATTATTAACATTACTTTTAAAATACTTACATTTTTATTTTCAATATAATTTTTGTTCACTGCTAATTATACAAATATAAATAATAATTAAAATATAAATTATAAATAATAAAAAATATAATAAATGTAAAACTTTTATATCTTACTCGTAATATAAATAGTTTAATATGTAGAAATTAATACAAATCTTTATGATTTAAATTCATTAATTAAAATTTAAAGTGAATTCTTAGTTTTAGAAGTTATTGGTGATTAAAATGAATATTACATTTATAAATATATAAACTAAAATTTATTTTATAGTCAAATGAATTGCGATCATTTGTAATTTGACTTTCATTTTAAAAAAAATTAAAAGGTTAGTTCAATGTAATTATCATATACGAAAATAATTATTACATACAAAGTTACTTATTTATAAACTAATTTCTGATTAAGATAGTCAAACCTACAAAATCAATATAAGTTAAGGTTGATTTGAAATTTTTCAGGATTGAAAATTATATAATAGTATAATTTTATATTTTATATTTTAGAATTTTAATTTTTTCTATTCAAATGATGTAATAAAATAAACTGTATCACAATGAGTCCACGTTTCTTGTCATGTTGTTTTAAATTTAGTTACATTATTTAATAATATTTAAAACGATTTATTTTCAGACAAGAGACAAACATAAAGTATTCATTATTATGGTATGGATACCTAACAATTATTAATACATAATTAATAAATAATATGATAAAGTAATTTGATGGCAAACAATGAGGCAATTTGTAGTATATTGTATAAGAATCACTGCACATTTATTTAAATTTCGAATGGAAAAAATGTTTTTTTTTTTTTTTTAATGACAATCCGTCAATGTGGTATGAAAAAAACTCGAGATAATACCTACACAGAATAACATTAGTATTTACAATAAAAAAATCATTTAAAAAGCTCAAATTTCGCCACTACACTACTGTCTAGTGTTTATGCTAATATAATGCATGTATAATAATATTATATTATTAACATTCTAACGTCTAACAATGATATTATTATGGCTATAAACCACTGAACTACATGCATATAAATATTCAAAAAGTAACATTTAGTATTAAAGTTTATGATTAAAATATATAATGTATGTTTCTTTAATAAAACAAAATTAAATCATCACTTCAAATATTGATGTTAACTGAAAAAATTCTTAAAAACCAACACGTTTAAAAAGTAATAAGAACAATCATCAATGTTCGTAAAAATAATTATAAATGCAGCATTTTAAATTTTAAATGTTATGGGAAAAAATTAAAAAAATGGTCCACTGTATATTTTGATTTCTTAAATATAAATTATTATTATCATATATGTAATACATATTGCAAAAAAAAAAAAAAATATATGACCAATAGATCATAAGTGTTTGTGTAAATCAAAATAATTAACATCTTTTGAAATTTATAAATCAAATTTTTAGGCAACATTTTTTTACATAGTTAATATATCATAATTTGTGAAATAACATTTTTTTTTTTTATTAAAAATTATTAAAGTATGTTTATTATAACAATGAGAACGAATTCGATATTAGTAATATGATATTTTTAACTGTAACATAACGGCGAGTGGGCATTCTATTGAATATTTTACTAATAGTACATCAGGTCGTGAATAATTACCAGTGGTGTAGTGATGGAAGGTTAGGAGTGGGGGGGCCCGGGTGGCACTTTTTAGGGGACGGCGAAATTTCACAGTAAATAATAAAATATATTTTGTAAATATTTGAACCATTTCATATTTTTAACGCAACTATAAATTCGGACCGAATGAAAAGAGCACGGAATTTTTCATTACCTACTTATTCTGTGACAAATTTGGAAATTCCCTTTCTTTGAATGATATTTTGTGCTTGGATTGTTTATGACTTATAATCAGCGAGCATGACTTCTATTACATATATATTAAGTTCAATATTGTTTATTACGTCTCTTTAAGAAAGTATATGATGCTTTGACAATTCAAAGAAAGTTTTATTCATGGATCTTCAGTTGTTTAGTTTACACTGTTTTGTAACTGTGATTTTTGTGCAAATAAGTACGTGTAGTGGTTATAAAATTATTGGATAACTTTGTGAAAATTTGAATTTTCCGCTACGTTTACTTGCATTGGACTGTCTGATATGTTGTTCAAGCTTTAATTTATTAAAATCCGACCATGTATGAGTTTTACACTCGCTAACCCAGGGTTCCGAACAAATATTTACGGTTTTCAAATTTTTGCCTATAAATAGATATGGTGTAAAATATACCTAGTTTTTGAAATGTTCGATAGTTTCTTTTATAACTCTTATATAACTTATATCATTAAATTTTTTTTTTATTTTAGCATCAAAAATGAAAAGAATAAAAGAAATTGGGGCGGAATAAGATAGTTGTAATAAGTATAAATATCTATAAGTAGGTTCTATTACCTACTTAAAATTAGGCTTCACCTCGACGATCGTATGATTAAATAATACCTTTGTACATAGGTGCAACGAAGGTAAAATATCTAGAGAGGCTACATCCCTCTTATCAAAACTTAAAATAATCTGTAATCACCCCCACTCTTTATACCATGCTAATACAGGTATTTTATTTGGATTTACTGCAGTATGTCTTTTGGTATGTGACACTATTGTAAGTTAAGTATGCTGTATGCAGTATGCCATATATAACATGGAATATTTATAGGGGGCTAATCCCCCTAGCTAATCCCTCCCTAGTTGCGCCTATACCTTTGTACCTATTATATCAATATTTGTAGTATGAATTTTTGTACTAATAAACGTGATTGTAAAACAAATAAATTTTTTTATTTAAAATTTAAACTGTATAATTCAAAATAATGATGACTGTTCTTGCTGAAAAGTTTTCTAGAATAAATGTATATAATGTGTAGTATACATTAAATTGAAATATCTAATTAAGAGGGTAGCAAAATTGTCTTCCACCCCGGGCAGCCGATACCCACACTACGCCACTGATAATTACATACCTATTGTAATCGGTTAACTTTTTATTTTAATTGCGTGCCATTCATTTGAGCATTATCTTAATGACTCTCATCCCACTTGTTTATTGCTTATTGAAATATTTTTCGATCAAATTTCATAATCAGTGTGAAATTCTAAGTAAATAACCGATATTAATTGAAATGTCAAAGTAATGTTATATTGATAAAGTCTATACCAGTGTTTTTCGACAATGGGTCGCCGAAAAATCGATAAGTTTTATTCAGTGTCAATCATCAATAATTTGAAATTCAAATGATGTGCATTCACAATGAATTGACTCGAAATCATCTTGATGAGAATAACAGTCCGGTGGTATCAACGGGGAAAGTCTTATTCAGGTAAAATGAACAGGATGCTGGTTTTATTATTATTATTAATTTATTCCAGTCTTATCAATTATAATTTAATTTAATAAATTACTTTAATAATAGCTGATACGTATACCAAACTAAACTATAACAGCTCGTATCGGATGTACAAAGTCCATGGGTATTATTTATTTTATTTTATTTTACGAGCTTACCCCTATGACAAAAGTAATAATACAATTATAATTTATTTTATAAAAAAAAATACTTGAACAATTAAAGGTAGTTTTAAAATGTGTCGAGTAAAGGTTCTACATTGTCTATATTTTTTAACTTTTTTGTTTAATAATTGTCCGGCCTTGCTCTCCGCATATCATACTAGTTACGCCACTGGTTTATGGTTATCTGCGTGCTGCATTTGTATTTTTTGCCAATGTATCATACCATTGATTATAGATAGTTATAGATAACCTAACCTAACCTAACCCTAACCTAACCTCTAGATAGATAGTTATATATAGTTATAGATAGTAATATCCATAATCAATGATCATACGTATGTACGTACAGTCGTAAACAGAGAATAATTTATTCGAATTATACAATATATGATTTAAATTAACATGGAATTCTGCATGGAGGTTCAAAAATGAAAATAGTTGACCAAAATTCAATATTTTATAATTTATAAATATAGTAAAAATGTTTTGTTTAATACCCAAAACGTATAAGTATGTAAAATTTATTATAAAATGTAATTAGGTCTACCCATAAAATAATCATTGAAGTAGACAAAATATCGTATTTTTCATAAAACATATAATATTTTGTCATAAATCATCAAATAGTTTAATCTTCTACTATATATATTTTCTACTATATGTGTAAGTGTTTCTTCTTCTAAAAAATAAGAATATAAAAAAATATTTGATAAAAAAATACAGGACACGTGCAGACCATCCTTTAAATCGGTACACGTATATAGATTATTATTGTAATAATTATTATATAAATAATATATAATTTTATACAATTTCCGAGAAAATTAGAATTTTTGGTAAACTATATTTATTTTTGAACCATCTTTTTTTTCTATTTGAATCGATAAAGTGGAGGATGATGCTTCCGCAATACTGCTTCCAAATTTCGTTCATTTTTGAACTCTTGTGCGCTGTTTTGCGTGGTTTTTTCATGCAACGCACTCAAAATCCAATAATAAAATTAATTGTTTGAAATCCCTATTCTGTATTAATACCATACAGCGACTCGTACGTGTACGTACCCGTATTCCTTGTACCTGTTGAAATGCGTGGGATAAATCGTACACTCGTCCATCAGAATCTCCCACAAAATTCGTAGTATTATCGTAGAAAAGCCTTTATGTTATACACATGGTTCGAAAGTCTGTGAGGTATATATAAAAAATATTCTACGTATTACCCGACATATTCGATAAAGGTCATAAAAGATATACATTTTTCCGAATTGCGTTCGTGGTTTTCTCACAATACATCTGAGTTGCGTTTGCGATTTTCGCTATTAACACGTCCGAGCTATACCCTCAATTTTCCCACGTAAATTTCACCTTTGTTAGTTCATGTCTCATCCAAATTGCTTATCGCCAAATGCAATTCTTCCTACTGTTTGAAAAGCTTTTCGAAACCAAATTTCTATCCATTAGCACAGTAAAATTGTTAATGTTTTTTTACTAAACACTTTAATTTTTTTAAGATTTTTCATTTTTTTAATATTGTTGCAAAATTATAACAAAAAAATACTATAATATTATAAGAGAAATCACGTGCATAATTAATTCCCAACAATAAATGGTTAGGAAAGATTTACAGTTCGGTTATCAATAATCGAGCTTATCACCAAATATATAGACTTTATTATGTATATTATTCTTGTAAACGTAACTCGGTTATCACGATGTATATTTTGATTTTAGAGACGCAATTCGTATGCAGCTGTATTGCCATGTCGATGTGCAATTTTGTGGAGCAATATTGGCACCGGTACCGAGAACCGTCTGTTTTTTCTACGCTTCACGATGATCATAATTAACATTACTCGAATACAATATTTGTAATAAAATATTAAAAATTAAATAAACATTAATAATTAAAAATTAGTAAACAGTTAATACTCGTAAATTAATACATAAATAAACAAGTAGTTTATGTATAGAAATAAACAAACAAACAAATGCTTAGCTTTGAGTATTATTATATTTGTAAAGTACTATTGATTTTGAATGGAAAAATGCATCATTAGGTTAGATACAAAGTCAATAAAATATACTGTTTATATTGTTTGTATATGACGAAAAGTTTTTAATTCGAAATCGGTCGTACTTTACAAATATAATAATACTGTAAGTTAATAATTTATTTACTTTTATGCATAAACTATTTGTCCGTTTAATTATACATTACAATATTTGTATTTGAAAATCAACATAAAAAAAAAATGATTTTTGATTATTTATTTTTTTTTCGTTTATATTTTCGTCATATCTATGGTTAATCCGCATGACAAAATTATTGTAAGGTATACAAAAATAAAGCATCATTGAGAGCTATTTTGTGATTATAAATAGTAATAAAGAAATATAATAAGAATTAAAAATAATTTAATAACGATTAACGATGTTAGAGAAAAAAAATGCTCACTATTCTGTCGAAAGCATCAGTTAAACACCTTAAGTGTAACCTATTTAAGGGTTTTTTTACGACTTCACCATGCAAGTAATCAGTCAACATTAACCGAAATTTGATTATATTCTTTTCAGAATCAAACAAAATATTTTCTTATGTGTTGACTTCTTATTGTAATTGTATAAATTTTACAGCAGTGATTGGTGTTTATTGCTCGTATTTTATAGAATCCATTGTGTATGGTCATATTTTCGTAATAATAACATGTTAAGAGCCTAAAATTTCCTTATGGAGGCATTCATTCATTTTTCTTATTTTAAAAAATAATAATAATAATAATAATAATAACAATATACTTTAAATCACATCTTTTGTTTTATGATTTTTTTCTTGAGATGTACAGATTAATTATAAGCACAATGAAAAATATAATTATTATTTGTTATACAAGTTAATTAGACGAGTACGAAATATAATTAATGTGGCGTGATATTTCATTGAATTTGCTTATGCTATTAACATGTGTTTTGTATACTTATTTAAGGCTTAATTGTCATTCGAATAATAAAATTTCTCACAATTGTAAGTTAAAATAATATCATATAAGGCTTTTATATATAAAACAATATAATTATATAAAAGTAAATACTAAATATTATTAAATCTTTTCAATAATTCGTCAAAACAATATTATTCCGTATGCTATTTTCGATGTTTAAACCATGTGCCTTAGTATCTAAGGCTCATGATATGGTTAATAAATTATCAACGAAATTCAAAAACGTGAAGGGTTAGTAGATTCATTTTTAAAAAATTATTTATTTATTCATCAGACTATAAATTATAAATATTCTGGAATGAGTTTCTACAATATACGTGATGATATATAAGTATAGTATCGGTCTCTTAACATATTTTCAAAATACCTATGTACTTGTTTATCAATTTTGATTAATCGAATATTTAATTTATATTACTATACTACGGAACCGTTTTAATTTATAGTTCGAGTGGATATATAGGTAAAATTGAAAACAAACCGATACAATAATATTAATGTATACGTGGAGTAAAATTTAGTTTCTATTTGAAAAATAGATTTTATGACAAAAATATTGCATTATAGCGTCAGTTTATCGTATTTATATTTTAAACCAAATCGTGTCCAATGATAAATGACATTTTTGATGGTGATTTATCAGACGGTAAATTTATCATCAAAATTCGATTGGATTCTAGAAATCTAAATTTTTAACCATAATCAAAGTCATTCACACACGAATAAACTTAGCTCCAAAAATAAACAAGAAACAGGGATTTTTTATTTTAAGATGTATTTTAAACTTTAGTGAACGTCCGAAGCGAGATAATGTAACGATGATTTAAATTTAGAAATGTTAAGCTACAGCTTAGACAGTCAACGGCCGAAATCTTCTTTGACAAAATATGAAGCCAGTCGTGCTCAAGTATCGGAGCTATTTGTAAAGAGAGCAATATGCCACTAGCAATCAGTTTAACGACTTGGAAATTGGCGATAAATTATATCCACCTTGTAATTTAGAGGTCCCGCAATCGTCTGGTATACGGCTATCACGAGAAAGGTAGCTCGAGTTAGACAACACCCCGGGGTATATTTTATTTAGCCATTTACCTAAATGTTGACCACAGGCCAACGAATGTAACGTATTAACTGTAGGCTCTGATGATAAAAACCGAAAAATAATTGTTGAGTTATACTCGTATGATCGATGCGCAAAGAGTGATTGATTTCAATGCGGCAAGTGTATTCGTAATCACCACTCAGTTATCATTATTAAAAATGTAGCTATATGATTTAATATATAATAATTTATACGTCAATGTATCATTAAGTCTGGGTGAATCTATAAAAATGTTTAATGTGTATTCATGTGTTAGATAGTCAACAGTATTGCTAAAAGTTATGCGTAAATCGAAATAAAAAAAAGTATAGGAAATATACATGTATTTTTAAGCAATTTATTGATCTTTTGGATATATTTATTATAAAGAAATGTGTTAACTAAATAATTTAGTAAACAAAACATAAATATCAGTTTAATTAGTTTTTTAGTTCAATTTTCCGACAATTAATTGTCTGTGCACTAACCTATTATCAATTTGTTGTGCTCAATGGTCGGCAAATCAATTATTGATTAGGTTATTTTATTTTTAAATATTGGAGAGTTGATATTTAATATAGAACGGGACATAAATCATAAATTATATAAACACAATAAACAATTTAGTGTAATGCTAAAGACAAATATTGCAGTTATAACAGAAAATATATATTATTAAAAATCACGATAACAGCGGTTGTTTAATATTTTTTTTGTATGGTTAAAGACCTTGTCTTAATTTATTTTCTCATTTACTTGTTATTAAATCGAAAATAGCCCAAAAGTTTTTTTTAAACTCCAACTATAATGGTGTGTACATAAAATTAATATTGATTAAAATCATGTAAAAGCATTAAAAACCAAGTATAGCGTGCGATTAACTTTAAAAAATTATAAGCTTAAGTCGAATTGTTTAATATAAAATCGGAATAAAAAATTAATAATAATAAATTATTTTTGCAGCTTTTTTATCAGTCACGTTTTGGTCACCAACATTTTTTGCATTAAAATGATTATAATTATAATGATAATTTATAGAAACAAGGGATCAGTTCACTTAGTCTTGCAATAGTGTTTTTTATGTATTCGTTTACGTACATTACAAATAGAAATATTATTCTTTCCAAAAAATCAATAGTTTTTGGAATACTATTTAATGTTATAAAACGTATACATACATAATACTATATTTTTGGTGACAAAAACCTCAAAGAATAATTCGAACAGATACAATTGATTTGATCTTGATTTTTTCCGATTTTCAAAGGAGAGAAAATTAAACATCATAATTATAGTTAAAAATGTGTATATCTTTTCTGAACACGTGCAGCAAAAAAAATTATATTTTTTTAAATTGTAGTCCTTTCGCAACATAAAAAAATAAATAAATAAATAAACTTACAACTAAAAATCAAATTAGTAACACTACGTACAGTTTCGGAATTTTTTTGAGAATTTTTATCGTTTACCAATAGTGGACTGGAAATATTTTTTAAAAGACTCAGGCTCCCAAATCGTGTGGAAAATATATTTTTTTTAAACGATATATTATACATGTCGGCTCAAAGACAACACGTTCCGAATAAGTAACTACTTCAACTATAAGAATCCGTATTCTTTGTAAGATCTTTTTCATTCCTTTGTATTATATATGCATTACGAATTACAGGTTACTAAATTGACTACGGTACGTGTGCATACGAATTAAGGATGTAAAGCGAAGTCGTAGCATAGAAAAAAAGACTCAATGTTTTATTAAGCGTTTTTTATTGCTGTATTAATATTTTTATTCTTAAAACATTATAGACATAATTTAAATATTAGCATCCGAGGAAGATCGTACCGTTCTATCGATCGTTAAGTTTCTGCAGATTACCGTGCTTATAATTTATGAGTCAAATATATTACTACCCCGCAATACAGCTCATGTTGCTGCGTTTATAATCAAATTATTCAATATGTTCGGATTCGACCATATCAATAAACTCCGTATGTTTGATAAATACTGAATGTTACGGTGATGTATGGTTGGCGTATACAATAAAATAATAATGGAAAATTTAATGTCGATTCGTATAAATATATTATATATTAGTACAAATATATCACGACAAACAATCATTGGTAAATCAGAGTCTTGGCGGCTACCAAATATCGATAAATAGTATTTAAATAAAATTAACAACCTTGTACTGGCATTCAGTAGAAACGAATGCCTGAATAAAAATTGATGGGTAAAACGAAAATATTATAATACATTGCACATGGTTATTTTTGATACTGAGTACAGTAACATAAATATTATTTTCAATGTTATACATTTTTTTCATGGTTCTTCACGACGAATTTATTTGTATTGAATCTGTTTGAGATTGCCAATATATTTTTACCCATTTGATTGTATGATTATTGTTATATATATATTTTTTTATTTTTTTGTAATCAAATTTTGTTTAGTTTGTGCAATTAGTTCGCAGACAATGCAAAATTGCGGATTGAATTCGAACGAATTAAACATAAATTAAATAAAATACCGACCGTGTTTTAGATGAATAAAATAAAAAAAAAACCATTGGTCCGGTATGGCATAACAATTTATAGATTAAAGCAAAAAAAAAAAAATTAAAAAAAATACATTTATAAAGGGAAAATTTTTAAATTAAATATTGTATAAATAATAATTGAATTTATACCAGCAACATTTTTTGACAAAATATATTTTTGCATTTCTCAGATACGTTTCTGCGATCAATATTTTGTTATTAAATCGTTAGGTAAAGTTAAATCGTTACACTTATGTGAATTTATTTGATAAAGCTATTTTGAATCACTCTAAGAAAGGTAAAAATGCGATATATCGCGTTATTATTCTTCCGCTAAAAACATGGTTAATATTTAAATAAATTACGTAGTGCGTTGTGTATCATTGTTGCTGCGCTCGTTAACTAGCGTTTCTACCTCTCGGATGGGGTTTCCGGATTCTTAGCAATGAAACCATCTAATTTCTCCGTCCACGTATTTAAAAAATAGCACTTATGTTGTTACAAGAATCCTACCACAAACACCTACCATCACCATCGTCAACTAATGGCTGTAGCCAGCTCCTATTTTTCATGAAAATTCGTACTACACATTTTTTAATGTACAATAATATGATACAGAGCTCCTTTCTATCTCCTTCCATATGATTATAATTTTTAGTAGTTCTTTTTTTATTAATCAAATTGCACATAACAATTAGGTAACTTACCAATCTGGTATTATTTTTTAAACTGAAAATAAACTTTAGTGTGGTATGAATCTGGAAAATATTTAAAAAATTTTATTTGAATGTTACATATATAGTTTAAAATTTAATAGATATATTTAATTTCTCATCAGTTGTCTTGCTTAAACTGGTTTCCTAAAAAATAACTTCATAGTTAGTAGTGTTAATTATTAGTATTTAGTAAGTACACAATTCTCGAATCCATATTATCTCTTTCAGTTTCGGACTACACACTTTGTGTCAGGGTTCACTAAAAAAATAGGGGATAGCTATTGGCTACTGGAGACGATTCATTTTCGTTGTTGATCCGGTAATTTATTCCGAGCATGTTTGTGTCTTGTCGATCCACTTTCCGCTCTCCTCCATTGGACTAATTTGCATATACACTAACGCAGTTCTAAGCAACCCCCCGTTGAAACGTTGATTGTGGAAATGTGGTCGCGGAAAGTTCGACATTACGTTTGGATAAAGTAGAAAATTATTCTATGATAATCGCCATTTGGACGGAAGGGGAAAGTTATTTTAAGACGTACGCGAAATCTTTCGGGGTTCCTTACGGTTCGGGTTTTTTTCTTCTCCGCTTATCAAAACGAGTACGTTTCGAATTCGTTTGCTTTCAAAACGGTATCAAGATCATGTGCAATGATCGACTGGTAGTAGCCAGTGGTAAATAAACGTCGAATGTGAGCCCAACGTGTAAACACAACCTCCGCACGACATACACCGTGTATCGGTTGTTTTGCTTGGCCGTTACGAACACGATTTCATCTACGATTTCGTCTGTGATCCGACGGAGTCGCAACGCCAAGTGTTTCCAATCGTATCGTCGCTGTATCGACCAGTAAAAGGCTATAAATGAAAATGCACGAAGTTCTGATGTCTATGCGACATGTTGGTTTATCACTGCCGAACAACCGATAATTTAAAGCATTTGGTCGTACGACCGACATTCACGAAATTTAAATTTATGTTCGTGAGTGAGTGAGTGGTAACATTTTTAGTTATAAACATAGGAACTAAATTCCTTTTCGGGTTGTGATACTGGTACAAGTGCCACTAGTAACAATGTTGCACTACAAGCGATAAACACGCTGCCCTTGGTCCCACGGTCATCACGTTGTTTAATGTTAAATGAAAATCCATGTTGTTCCTTTTATTCGTGTTTCCTGGTGACTAAACAATCGAACGTGAAATATTGTTACCCAACAAGTAACCCAAAAATATATTGTACTAATCCGTACGTAGGTAATGTTATTGTATATTTACTAATTTATACACATTGACATGTAGACCCGTTTCGAAGGATAATCGTTCATTTTATTTTTATATTTATTTAATCTCATATTGCGTCAACATATTACACGTTATTACAACGTACATATATTTGTATGTAATTGTAATTATGTAACGTAATACGGTTAACGGAAGATAATATTGAAGTTGCTATGTTAGGGAGTGTAATTTTATTTGTTATGGATGTTAAAGTAATCAAGAGAGGGTTTAGTATTGGTTTATGATCATAAACATTGATGTGTTATATGATGTGGAACGGTTGATCAACTGATAGTGTTTTGGCTGTAGCTTTCACATATGTTGGTATTTTATTTGAATTGGAGATGGAGGTATTTCAGATTTGTGGTTCAGGATGTGCAACAGGTATTAAAGTGGAGTGTTTTTGATTTATTTGATTTTTCCGGCTTTATTTTTAATGCGGTTTAGTATACCTTTGAAGATTTGGCAACCTTTATCGTTAATTGAGGGATTTCCACCACGATTTGTACATTTTACTTCGTGTTCATCCCGTGTTTGAGTGCCATCATTGATGTAGTGATTCGATCCTTACTTCACATAACTCGAAGAGTGTTAATAGTAACTACGAGTATTTCCGTACATTTGACAACTATGATATTGGGGAGGATCGAGAGGTCTAATTGGACATTCGAATTTCACGATTGAGTTGAAGATTTTAATGATTTTGAATATTTCAGAGATATGATGTTACGAGCTAATACTAATTATAGTGTTAATGAGTTAATATTATATAAAGCCAGTGAATATTTGATTTTACTGTGAAGTATATTTGTATTGCTCATAACTAAGGATCAGAAGTTGATGCATTTTGCATTTTTTTTTGGAACTTTTTAGACGATACTCTCCTGATCACAAATGTGTTTCATTTGCATGTGAATCCGAATAACTAATTTTTGTTTTGCATTTTTTGGTGTTTATTACTTTATAAGTCATTTTTTGACATTTTTAGGTAATTTTCCCACACACACACACACACACACACACACACACACACACATATATATATATATAATATATTATACTATGATATACTTGTAAATATGATACGAACGAATATTTCGCTCTACCATTACTTTGATTATAGCAATAATATGGATGTGGAAGTAATATATTGTGGGTGCCGAATAAAAGATAGGTTCTTGAAGTTTTGAATTTAATGTTTTGTAAAGTATTTATATAAATACTATGTAAATAATCAAAAAAGAAATCTGATTTTAAGCATATGATTTATTATTTTTCATTTTTATCGTTCCACAATATTTCACAATTTTACTAAAGACGAGAATATGAGAATATGTTTACACACCTACTTTACTATTTTCAATAAATTGTGTTTTTATTATGTTATATTAATTATATTACGATTATTTTATAAAAATAGTAATTCTCAACATTATAAATTTCATGTATTTCGTGACTTAATGAACATTATTGTTCATTTTTCTGGTGAATTTATATTTTTGTTATTTTTTCAACGGGTATTCTGAAATAAAATTGTTATAACTATATACTTTCCAATATCACCATTAAAATACGTATCTATTTAACTACTAGATAACTATCGTTTTAAACATAACTTAATGTTGAAATCAAATTTTAAAACGTATTATGGGATTACAACCGTGTTCCGGTGTTTTTTCGGATGCCAAAAAATCGAAACCGTTCTACGCTAATTATAATAACAATAATAATATACCAACCGAAGAGCATTGGGTCGTCTAAATATGGACTCTCTCCAAGAACCACATCAGACGGTAAAGTTAAGGTTAAACGTTTATTTTAGTTTTATCTGTGATGTCAACCGCTTCCTTGATGGGGAGTAAAATATACAATAACACCTGTATCGGAGGTGTTTTTAATGTATTTCCAGCATTTCACGGAGAGCTGCATTAGGTTGAGACACGAATAAAATAAAAACAAGGTATAATATCGGCCGGATGAGAAAATAAAGTGACAAAATGTTTTAAATAATTTTGACCAGATATTCTGATTTACATACGTTTGACATTAAGCAATGGTTTGCATTTGAAACTAAAAACAAAAATATATCATACTGTTATTCTAGTAATTTTTGTGTTTATTTAATGTGGACGAACCAGTTGATTTATTATCATTCATTGTTTTCGGATCTCCAGAATTTAATTACTAAAAATCATTTTTGTTCGAAGAAATTGTAGACAATTACGATTGTATTAAATAATATTGACGGGCATGAATGTTGGAAATACTCCCCTCAATTTACTCCACTCATTTCTCAGTAAAAAAAAAAAAAAAAAAAAATAAATAAAATAAATAAACTAAAAAATAAATGAATCGTATACATAAATATGATTGTATAAAAGATTAAAATTAAAATTTTCTGGAGATAATTATTCCAGTTATAAATGTCATCATATTACGTTTCACTATACTTTCTTGATTTTTCTCTACATTTTTAAATACGTGTTTTATGACGTATACGTATTTCGAAGTTTAATTGTTATACATTAATGTAATTTGATGTTAATGACAGGGAAATGATAACGATCAAGATGTTACTTAAGCATTTAATTTAAATAATTGTAAAATGTATTTACCATTGGTGGTTGTGACTGTTATTTATAACGTAAATAACATAATATATTAAATTAAACTTCATGGATGTGTTATTATTCTAAACACGGCTGTATAATTATTTTCTTCGGGTTGATGTACAAATGGCCAGAATGAGCATTAGCATATACAGAGTCGTTTCAATGATACTTGGTCAAAAGCGGTTTATTAATCAAACGCGGAAATTTAATTAGAACCGCGGTTCGTGCCCGTTTTGGTCTTTTTAGGTGCGATTTAGTTTTCTGTCGCTCTGAATACCGATGTATCGTTTTTAGGACACTTTGCTCTCCATTAAGAGGTTTCCATAGCTGCACGCTTCTCTTGATAAAATATTTTTCGCATTTTTTATATTCGCAATTTTATAAAATTTAAATGTACTTTGATAAACGTTGTATAATGTCGCATACTACTGTTTATATTGAGACAATTTAGTAAGTGTTATTTTATTTCTTGTGTAAAACTACTGCAGGGAGCATTAAAAATTATTTTTACTTTCAATCTAAGTGTATCTATATCCAACCTGTTTTTTCAATATATCTAAAATCTAAAAATAATGAATAATAATTTTAACAATAAAAATAAATTGAAAATTATATTTAAAGTTGTACAATAAGTATATTTTATTTTAATTAAATTATAATAAGTTTACCCGTAGTATTAATTACAAGGTATGTTAATTACTATTTATGAGACAAATATTTCTAAACATGGAATGATTTGTTTATTAAACATCACGTACCTAAATTATTTTATATTGAATATACATCCATTGGAATTATTAGCTAATTACATAATGCACGTTTAACTGTACAATTAGGATATAAATTTGCATTAAATTTAGATAGTAAAATTTCGAGCACTATTAAAAATGGAGTGCTTAAGTCCTATTTCTTTTGATCCCAAACATGTGATAGACTAAATTATATAAGTATAAATCATTTATAAATAATTATTATTAAATTATATTCACTTTCTCATATGATAACCATTTATTGTGATTTGAATTCTTAGTTACCAAAATAGTTTTAAATGTTTGAATAATATTTAATAGGAGACTTAATTATTTCAAGTATTTCTAATGTTTAATATACTCGACTTGCCCCACTCTCTCCTAACCGTACTAGACATTATTTTATTTTTTAAATTGTAAACGTTATGATTTTCATAATTGAACGAATCTCGGTTCTTATTAATAGAATTATAATGAGACTGTAAAACAATTTGATACTTTTTTTTTACCGTTCATTGAAAACTGCTGGGGACTTTGAAAAATTAAATATTTTAAGTAAAATTTAAGTACAATAGTATATGGTTCAAAATCTGTTGAGGTGATTTTGAAATATGTATGAGTGTTTAATTTTTAGTGAAAATTAATTTTCGAATAAAGAGAACATAATAATTAAATAATACTATTAGCTCTTTCATTTTGCTCAAAATATAAATTACTTTAAGTAATTTTGCTAACGATTATTTTTATGATAATCTCAACGTGAGTTTATAAGACAAAAAAGTGTTCATAATCAAAGAAGTTTAAAATTAGTTAATTAACATATATTATAAAACGAAAGTTGATAAAATGTTTTGCGTGTTTATTTTAAATTGATTATTAAACACTAAAATTATATTAGTACGATTTTATTAACTCGAATACATATTTTGTATATTTATAATGGATATTATTATATTAGTGTATATGAGTATAATTAAAATCATTAATAATATTACAAATTATATAACTAATTATGTCAAACTCAAGTAAAATATGAGAATAATTTAACGTTAATATTCTTTGACAAGTAGTCTCGAGTTGGTCGGATATCAGAGACCAATACATTAACAAAGTTTGATATTATTTTGTTACGGATTTTATTTCAGGTGGTTATTTAATACGCTCACATAAAGAAAATATTGTGTTCTATGATTTTAAAAGCAATGATTAATCATCGCATTCGAAGGATCCTTCCATGTGCAATTCAGTTTTCTATATAGTATTATGGTTTAGTGTTAATATAATTTTTCATATTTTAAGTGCTTATAACATACGTACAGGGCTAAATCTATGGGATGAGGAAGTCAGATACTTAATTCCGGGTGTAATTTTTTTTTTAATTATTAACTTTGTAGACAACAAATGTAATTCACATGGACAAATTTTTTCACTAATATTTACCTCTAAAAATACAAAAAAGGCAAGTATTTTCGAATGGCCTTAACTGTAATAAAGATTACAATAGATTATACATAATAAATCGATACCGTAATATTCAGCATAATTAATGTGAATGAATTTTTTCAAACTCCGATAGAATGCCGTTAGATGGTAAGATTTGATGCTTTTGCGAAATGTCGTTGCGCATCATAGTTGAAAAATAACAATAACAACTTACATTTTAAACTGATAGTTTTCAACCATGAACTGAGTCAGTTGAAAAAAAAATAAAGAAGATAATTGACTTTGATTTAGTGATTGATGAATTTGCCGTGATCAGTTAAAGAAAATCAAGTTTTAAGGGTTTTAAATAAGAAATGTTTGCACTTACATATTTTTTAAACAAATTAAAGTTAATTATAATACTCTACATCAGCGATACCCAATGCGTGTTCTACGGAATCCAAGGATTTTGTTGGACAATATCAAAAGTTTCGCCAGATGTAAGTTAATATTGAGAGCAGTGATCGAAATAAATAATGATCATTAACTTTGAGGAGTATTTGTTTTTCATTAAGTTATAGAAAAATCGGGTTAAGTAGGAGTCGGAGGAATTTTAGTTCCGCAAGATGTGAAATATTTCCTAAGGATTCCATAGTCGTAAAAATGTAGGAACCTCTGGTCTATATATTTATTGTTCTGTAGATTTGAGAGTATTTGAATATGTTCCCCAGGTGTCTAGATCCGGCCCTACATACGTACATGTATATTACGTGTTAAATTATTTATATGTTGTATTCACCCAATACTTGTATGTATTTGATTTCTGAAACTTTTAAGAACTATTGTTGTTAAACTTTGATTTGAACTAAAAACTATTTTGAATTGTAATATTATACAAAATAATACAAATCAAATAATTTTTTGTATTCTTAAGGTGTAATTTATGTTCAAATTTCAGCCGCTTTTAAGAATTCGTTTATTAAACGAAATTATATAAATGCCGTTTCGAATAGTATACTTTATAAAGGTGTTTAATATATAGTATCTAATAAACATAATGTGGTATTATAAGACTAATAGTTTCTTAATTTTACTCTGAACCCATTAGGTTAGACATTAGACACAAGAGTATTATTCAAAAAGTAAAATGAAAGATATAATGTAGTACGAAACATAGAGAATTCATTAATATAATTTTTTTTTTGTTTCATTTCGTATATAAATACAGTCAAAGACGACTAATTTTTGTGTCAATCTTTTAGAAGCTGCCGATTACTGAGTGATAAAATATTTAAGTACCAACTATTATTTTTATCTCTGGTGAAGTTATTCTTAAAGAGATAGACCAGTAATAATTATAAGTGTTTGATCGTATTATTAATGTTAATGCTGGTGTAAAAAGAATGTTTAAAATATTATTTATGAGCTTTTAATTTTTAATTAGTATCTCAAAAAAATAAACGCATTATAAATCCTTAAATTACTATTATTTATGTACAAGTATTTCGGTCATCGAAAAGGTCTAACGTTATTAGAACTAAAACAATTTTTATTTAATAACATTTTAAAAATAATTTTTAACAGTTCCATATTTATAATTGTTTTTATTTTATTTTGTAATTTAGTATATTGATGAATATAGTATACCAATATTTTTGGTAGAAATCGTGTACATTTTACAAAAAAACATATAATGGTAAAATTAATACATTTATCGTTTCACTCAAAATCTAAAATTAACAGAAATCGAACACGACGTATCCAAATTAAATATATTTAGTTATTATACCCTTGATGGAAAATAATGAGCTGGAGGAAGCATAACTAAGATTTTTCGATTGAACCGACAAATATCCTGTATGGCTTCAATTATATCGAAACACTAATAAAATAATTCCAAAATACAATGAATGATTGAAAACACATTTTTTATACAATGTAATTGAGGTCACTAAATAGTGATGGTTTTTTATGTGTGTTAAAATGTAATTAATTAAAGTATCTAGATCAAGGATACCCAAAACCAGGGCCGCGGGTCCCGAAGTGGCTAGTCAACGCATTTGAATTTGTTCCCCAACATTCTATTTTATTTTTAATTATTATTATTTTTTAAAATGTTGTGTATTTTATTTTATATAAACATATGTATCTAATAAGGATTACGGCCAGGCCACACTGCGTTTTAACCGGAATCAACGAGTCCCGATAAAATGCTCTAAAGTGGTTTTTATACTTAGAACCAATGTAATTGAGCTTACTCGGACCTGTCAAAACGCACAATGTGGCGTATGGCATGTACGTGTATATTTGTTGCGAATTTATCGATATTATTTTCATGATTATGTGTGGTCGTGATTTACCGTCAACGTAGTCGTTGTATATTGGCTAGGCGAAATTAAAGAGTAAATTGATATTCTAAATATTATAAAAATAGCGACCAAAGTCAATCGCTCCTCGTCCACCTCATATTACGATCATAATAATACGTAATTAATATTAAATACGGTGGTATTTCGATGTGGAAAATAATTTATTATATTATTTTGTAATTATTTTTTTTATTCTGTGTTTTACTTATATATTTATCTAACTAACAAATTGGGTAGTTAAAATAAATAAAATTTTGAAAATTAGTAGCAAAGAAATTCTTCGCTGCAACATAGGATTTTCTCTTGTAGAATTCAAACTGACTGGGATCAACATATTTGCGAAAAAGCTTTTTCTACTCTAACCTATGTAAAAAATAAATATCGCAGTTCATCGATTACACTTCATATTTCATAGTTGATGTCATTATCAACATTAGATTTATCATCAAGTATTGAAAAATGATTAGCTAACAAGTATCTTCATATGTCTGAAGGTTTTTTTTTTTTGATATTATTAAATTTTACAATTTTAAATGTTAATTGATTACTTATATATTTAAGTATCTGTGTATAGAATACCGATGAATCATAAGTGTAAGAATGTATTATAAGCTAGCTAAATGTTATTGAAATTATAGCCCGCTTCTAAAATAAATTGGGCAGCTTTGATCTAGATAAACTTAACGTCGAAAAGTTGAGTAACTTATAGATGTACTATTTACTTAATTGTTTTTAATTTTACATATTTTTTATACCTTAATATATATATATATATATTTGAATAAAAAATAAAACAAAAATAATTGTTATAGTATTATATATTTTTGGTTTTTATGTCAATAGTGGGGGGATTACATTGATGAGGGTAATTTTTTAATACTTAGTGTATTATAGTGTAATGTATATTATGTGCACAAAGAAGAAAATATCATATTACTAGCAATTCAATCAATTAATTTCAAAACATTTAAGTCAGAAGTTGGAAAATAAGTTGAAGCAAATTAACGTTAGGTTCAAGACGATTTAGTAATAATTTATATGTATACATATATACAAAGTTTGATCAAAATATACCCGGACTGTGTTAATAATATTTATATCAATTATGATGATGAAACTAGGATAAGGTTGAAACCAAGCGTCAATCATCACAGTTATTCTATTGTTTCCATTACGAAATTCACCGCATGACTGAATCTAAAAATTTAAAATTACGTAAAAATACCATAAAAAAAAAAATATTAATATTTTAATATTTTTTGATCAAACCTCGTATATATATATATTATTTCTTTTACTAGAAAATCGTTTTGAATCTAAAGTTTATTTGCTTTAATTTTTTAAATTTCTCGTTTAAATGTTTTGAATGTGCAAAAAAAAGGTGCATAAGTTACAATGTTTGGAAAAGGTGAATGAGAATTGTTTAATGAAAAGCCTCGGACTGGTGTAATCATCACGGGGACTGGTGCAGCAGTTGCAGATGACACGGAGGGTGATGCATTCTACGACGGTTCCTAAGATGTCGAAGGATGGTTCAGAACAGTACTCGTCGGATTTCTCGAACCGCTGGGTGGAAATCTGCCCAACTGCTCATCGTTTTCTTTCTTCTTTTCTAACTCTTCTTTTTGTTTCATGAAACAGACAACGCCTACTATCCACACCATTTCGTATAGAAAAACTGCAAGAGGAGAATTACGCGTAATTACGTATTGGAAATTTGACGTTTGTACAAGTGATAACAATCGTATGAAATCGGTATCTGTACAATTATTGATCGTCACCAAACTTGTTCCTAATTATCGAACGATACTCACTAAGAAGGTGTGCCATAAACTCGATGCTCTTGATAAACAAAAAATTCGAGCTGAAAAAATTGCGTTCGAAAAACATTTTTTTAAAAACACAATCATTGTGTCGGCAGTGCTACGAAATAGGCGAACGGTGCAGGTACTTACTCAGAAGTATAGAATGATAGATGAAAAAAGTCGAAAACACATCCAAGGCTTGATAAGGATAACGCGTATTTTATGTGTCGTATGTACTCGATTTTTCCCTAAACATAAGACGTACAGTATTAACTAAATTTTTATTATTTTGATCAAAGTAAAATGTCTGCCAAGTCGATAACACAAAACGCTAAAAATCGGTTGCTGCCTGTTGATGAAGAGTCCAAAAATGCCATTTTTAAAATTTTCAATAGATATTGTAATGGAAACATTTTTATTTTAAACGCACACAACGATATTACGTAAGAAATAATTACCAATAGTATGGCTCCCACCACGTAAATCGCTCCGATGTAGTTGATCTTATGCACCTGATTGCAAAGTACTAAAACCTGTACGTGAAACAATGGAATATCATACAATAAATTTGTTATTTATTATACTATGATATTTGTAGGTGTTGTGTTGTGTTATTTTTTTTTACGATGGATTTTCAACCTAAGTGTACGTATATTCATATAATTGTTGATATTGTATTTTAAATATTAATCGAAACATCATAAAGATGATGCGTTAATTTACATGCGTATTCGGTTATTTGACATGACAATTGCTATCGGAGGAATTCGACAAAATATAAAGTATGCATTACATACTTGTTTTCTATTCTTTTTTTTAACCTTTTTTTATTAAAGTGCATGTACAATCAATGGCGAATTCAGGGGTGGGGGGCTAGAGGCTTGCCCTCAGACTGAAATATATGTGATCTATTATATTACTATACAGGAGCGTCATTTTGGAGAGAAGGGTCAGGGTGTTAGGTTGCACTCCTTATTTTTATAATAGGCTATAATATAATATATAAGGCTGCGCCCTTCTGAAATAATGTATGGTTATTTCTATGAATAAAATAAAATTATATTCTAATTTTTTTATTGACTCTTATTGATATGGTATGGTATGGTATACTATCAATCATGTTTATAAAACATTGCTTAACCATTGGTTAGAAACTAATATCGTGCTATCAATAAATTGAGTGAACAGTAGATTGATATAAAAGATATTATCTACCTATTGCTAAATCATGGAATAATTGTACATGCACAGCACAAAACGCAAATTTGTTTTAATGCAATCATACCTATATATTTAGTTATGATTTTTGACTATTTATGTTGATGCAATGATTCGGTCTAAGATATATGGAAATAATTGAAAGCAGAATAATGTACATATATACGAATATACATATGTACGTATATCTATTTTTATATGGCCAAATTATTGATCATATAAAAAATCTGAAGTGTTTGCTATTATATTCGATGAAATTACCAACGTGTCATACGTCGAACTCAGTTTATCAGTACGATATTAATATGAAGGGAAAGTCTATGAACGATTCATTCAATTTGTTGATGCTTATAAATCTATTAATGCAGTGGCGTTGCCAGGATTTTTAAATGGGCTAAACATTTTCTTGGGCAGGTTAGGTAAGAAAGAATTTTAGAATTCACTTTTCCCGCTTCTCACCACCAAGTTTATAAATGTACGAGTATTTCCAGAATTTTAAAATAATTTTAATAATATTTATTAAAATATAATTTATAAAAATTATAAATGAACAGTGGTCTGGTGTGGTAGCATTGCTGCGATATAATATAAAAACTATAGTGATTATTTTCGTAAAATTATAGTGTTAGACAACAGTCGCCAACAACCTTGATGATAACCACCAAAAATATAATGATAATCATGGCAGAAGTAATACGCATATGTACCAAAGACAACACCCGTTATTCGTAAACATTTATTTTGTACCAAAGTTATAAAATACTTAAATTTCGATATACTAGTATAGTAAATGCACATAATCACGACCCATGAGGGGAGGGCTATAGACCCCTTAGACCCCTCCCTTCGATACGCCTCGGCATTAATGTGGTTGATGTTACATCGGCAGAGTCAAAACTAATAGAACTTGCTTTTGGTTACATTGTATTAGATATTTAAAAAGACCTTGATCTCAATTTGAAATTTTGTGTTGGCGTAGAAACTGATGGATGCAGTGTAATGACTTAAAAAATATTGTTTTAAAAAGAATGTCCAATGGCTTAATATTTTGAATCACAATTTAAAATGATTATGTCAAACACGATAAATGAGATACACGATGGTGTGCTACAATTCAAATCATCACTTTTAAATGTAGTAACTTTTATTCGATACATTTCAAATTTATATTTTGTATATTTTAGTTGGTTATTTTTTCAAAAGGCTCCCCTCCAAAAATAAAACACTGGGTCCGCTCCTGAATATAATAGTATATTAACTGTTTAATTTAACAACCAAATGTGATTATATAAATCTGGTGCGGACGTCGATGCGATTCGCTGAAGAAGTTCATTAAAAGTTTTACGGATCCGAACGATTAGATTTATTTTACGTTAATTATAAAGTTACTCACGAAAAAAGCAGCGCTCATCATAAGTGTGTACTTCTGGACATTGGAAGTTTTGACCGTGAATTGAAAGCGGAACATAATGCTTCTAGTTTTATTTTTTAATCGATTTAAAATTTACTATTTTAAATTTTTTGTAAAAATTAATTTAGAAATACTTTTGAACTATCCAAATGTTATATTAATATTAATCTTACGATTTATCGCATAAGTACTTTAAAACATAACAGTAGCCTAGTTACTTATTAGCCATTATTTTTGAAGTTAAATAAAAATAAACGATAATATAATGATTTGTAATCGAATGTTTTTTAATTTTTCATTATAATTTATTCGTCGTAAAAAAAGGCCATTCCCTTGGTTAAGATCTTGATTAATAAGATTTATACTAAACATTTCATGTGGAAAATGACTATCGTTGATAATTATTATTGGCTTATATTTTTATAATTAGCTTGATTGTAATATAATTTTTTATAGGTAATTTTCCTTTTTGAATTTAACAATTTTTATTTCCTTCAACTCAAATATATTGTGATTTTGTATTATTTATACTTAAAAATTAAAAAGTTTTGGCTAAAAAATGTATAGTAAATAAATATTTGAGATTGTTTAACTTAATGCTAAGTTTAAACTGTACAAATTTATTGATACTATATAATAAACTAGTAAATTTATGAATAAAGCCATTTTTATCATAAGGAAACACGTACATAAAAATCCAAATCAAAAGTTATTAATATTCTGCTCTAATTCATTGTAGTGTCATTTATCGGGTCGGTAATATAAAACAGATGCACCAATAATGATTTAAACAAAATTAATTATTCAAAAAAAAAAATGTTAAATAATATTATAAATCAGTGTATATTTAAAAAGGATAGGAGTGAATGATTGAAGAAATAAAATTCATGGTCAGAAAAAGTGACATGAAGTTCTTATGGTGTCAAAAACTCTTGTAGAGTAGGTTAAGCCAGAAAAAGAAGAAGTAAGAAGTAATCTACGAGGAGAATCTGCAGTATATTATTGTATTTAATTTAACTGTCATAATTAATTTTTCAATTAGTCTTAATTTCTTTATCTTAAACCAATTCATTAGTGTAACTGATGCATAAGCTTATAAGGTATTAATTTTAAATTCATATATAAAAGGGATCTTACATTCTTATATTACACTTTTAATTTTTAAACCGAACTTATAGTTTTTTTTTTTTTTGGTAATCAAACACATTATAATGTTTGTAGTTATGTTTTTCTTTTTATAATTTTTTCTCGGTTTTTTCTCAATTATTTGGAAAACTGTTGAGAAATTAAAACAAATAACCCTTCCCTCAAAGTACAAACTATAACCGATTTCCTATTTCGTTTTTTATTTGGTGACGTATGGAGCAATCCTTCTGTTCAAAATCGTGTAAGTAAAAATACATCAGGGCGTACTCAATACATTCCTCGATTCACTCAGAATTTAAGAAAGTATGTGGTTGAGCACGAATATAAAATATATACATATAAAACGTGTATTATATATCTGATATATATATATATATATATATAAATGCTTGGTTTGAATATTTGATATACTATATTGCACATATTATTGCATATATTCAAAACACCTATTTTTCAGTTACCTATAATGCATAGCAGACAATTGATACAGAAGCGTCAATGAAAAGACACATCTGCAGTTATATGATAATAATATTATTATTACATAATAATAATATTTCACGTATCATTCTGTTTTTTTCGTCGATCAAGACCTTTTAAACCGTCTAGTTACAAATCAATTAATGGCTGAAATGATGATTATTATATTTCGGGGATTGGCAGGCGTAATAACAATAATAATTCACGAGTTCGATAACGCCAATGAAATAATTTATGTTCAATTTTTTTTTTTTTTAAACAATATGACATTCTACATCGACATCGAACTATATTATTCTATAAGTAGACGAAGATCAGAGTCGTCGAGCTGTATGTTTTCATCTCATTAATCCCAATATTTGGCTCGTAATAATATTCGTGTGATAACTATCAGAGTAAAATGACGTAAAATCCAAACACACGCGCTTAATATATTATAGAATATAGTGTATAATCTACGGGAAAAGAGCCAATCTGTTCTCTGTCAGCCAATTTTTTTAAAGCTTTTTTTCAATGTGTCTTATTAATCAAGATTAGCAAAATTATTTGTTATATGTTGAGAGAAAAAAATATTAAATGTTTCGTATCTAAGCAGTTAAAAGTTGTTAAAATTATCTAATGTGTTTTTCGGATGGTCTTTTGAATTACTATAAATAACTTTTATTTAACCGCTGTAGTTAATTTAAATAATTATTAATAATATTTTAATTTCTTAAAATCATAAGAATAAAAATTGTGGATTTTTATTAATATTAAACACAATTCAACGATTATCATTGTTGATAATTTTGCGAGAAAGTTTAATATGTACTCTTGTATCTTTTATTATTATTCAAATTATTATATGGTTTTTTTAATTGATTTGAATTTTTGAACGCAGATTTATATTGAATATAAAAAAAATAAAATTATGCCTATTTGTAAAATCGTTTAAAATTATAGAGTTAAACTTACTGAAAACCTTAATGTATCAAAATAAAGTTTTTGCACAATCGGAACAATCGGTTGGCTGTGCGTTTTGTAATCCTATCATTTACAGGTACCTATTAACATATTAGGTTAGTATTTATTGGTCGTCGTTGTTTGTTTTTCTTGTTATTCTGGTGTATTTTTCATTTTACTCATTAATCATTGCTACAAATCTATGGAAGGATCCATAATACCATTTCTCGATAATAATCGATTCTGTTACAACAAGAAATAACATATAATTAATATTACATAATAATACGAAAATGTTGATATTGTCGCACTTTATTTTAGCAAAAAGCGAGCGAAAATGAATAATTATTTCGGAAAACATTAATTCTCGTTTGAACCAGACGCGTGGGAGACTATGCTATCCCATCGCCTGTCGTCGTCTGGGTTCACACTGTTTCTATTAAATTTTAATCGAATAGTAAATATCGATGGGAATTTTTCACGGAATCTATTGAATGCTTATTGGAAATTATTACTTAGTCATACAGGAAGCGACGATGGTGATGATTTGATTACCAAAAAAAAAATAAAAAATTTGATTTTGTCAATTTAATCTAAACATTTTGGTTATTGGTAATTAAAATTTATCCGTTTCGACCGAAGGACAACGAGGGTATAGGACAAGCACATGAAATTTGCCAACGATCATTACGCTGACCCGAAATAATCATTATGATTATTAATTTTACTTCAGTAACTGTCTGCCGATGTAGCGTATAGAAACAGTTCACTCGACCCGGAGGAGCGTATGAGCACAAAAACAAACCGCGGTAGACAATATTCTCGATTCATTGAAGTACGACATGCCGTTCGGGAGAAAAATCTAATATCGAGCATATCGCAGTGCACATCAATGTACAGGACTCTGTATAGGTGCACTGGGTTCTTTGTGCTCGGTACTTACTGCGGTCGGTAACCGTATTGCGTTTATTTATTGCGAGCAGGCACCGTATATACATGTGTTATAAAAAAATCGTTTTTTCACCAGGGTAGCGTTACCCCGTCTGCGTGTCGTACTCGTGTCTCCGCGAAGACGATGATATCATGCATGCGTACATCACGTTGGATCGTTGCACTCGTCGGGTTTTCGCTACGCCTTCCGGGCCTTGAAAAATAAAAATGAAATAAAAAAAATACATCTAGGAAACGGTGTGTTACGATTCCACGTGAATACGTACAGTTTTAGACGGACTCTTACCCGTCGCGTACAAGCATATAAGCGTGCATTGCAAGCTGATCAATTTTTACAGCGGTGGTTGAGTTTTTTGCGACCGATGCACAATATTATATGCATTAAATACCTACTACCACAGATATATAGCTGTGAAGTGTTAATATAAACATTTTTAAATATTTTTACATTTTTAGCGATTTTCATAGACCATTAATATAATTTTCTTAACATATCAAGGGGGCTGCAGAACCCTAAGCCCCCCCCCCTTTTTGGCTACGCCACTGAAATAACGAGATCAGCTTAAGCGATAATTTAAATTACAAAAATGGATTGTATTAACCTTACAACGTTCTCGCGAACGTAACGCAACCAAACGAAATCCGTCGATTTCCTGCGGGGTGTCTGGACAGAGGTGCGCTTTTGCGCACGCTGACCGGTTTCCCCGGGGGGTGCAGGACGAACGAAACCGAATAAGTTTCGCACCACCGTCGCGGAGTACGTGACGCACAAGGCGGCGCAAAGCATTCGCACTCGCACGTCCGGCGGCGACGGCTATTATTACATCGACGGACAGTGCGAAGTTCTTCCGCCGCCGCCGCCCCGGTCAACTCGTAGCAAATCGCCAAACGATCGCGACGCCGTCGCCAACACTGTCATCGTGTCGCGTCCGTGTCTTCCACACGCGGTGGTCATCGGTCGTTGTCGTGTTTTCCACTCGTCGTCGCGTTGACACGTGAGACCGCCTGTACTCTCTCTCACCGCTGTCTTCTTACCGCCAACGAACGAGTGGATACCAGTCGCGGTCAACACCCGTTATTCCGAATCACATCTTCCGAGTACACGTTCACTGCGATTTGACGTTTTTTTTTCTCAATATAATATTGTACTCAGCTTCGTCTTCTTTCCCGTTTTCGTGCGGACTCGGAATCGTCCGTAGCACGAGAGGTGTTCCGGGCACCCGGCGATCACTCAACATCGTATTTAAGACCCTTACCCGGTTCATAATCGATTTTCCATCCGGAACGTCTCTCTGATCAGTACTGGATACGGGTACGTTTGCGTTTGATTGGATACATGCTCGTCAAATGTCTTCGGCACAGAAAAATCAGAAAAACGGTGAAATGTTCATTTTGGCATCAGTAAACCGACGATTAACGTGTACTATAGCATTGTACTGTCAAGATTGAAAACTGTTTGGAAATAATAAAAATTGATATGCTACAATGTTATAAACCTAAATTATACGATTACTAGTTGACAGTATTATCGAATACAGAACGATAATATTATGTAGGTCAGATAGATATGAAAAATAGCAAGTCGTCTGTACCAAAAGAAAAAAAAACTCGATTCGCAATTCGGATTAGACCTTTTTTCCGTATATACCTATGGGACGTAACCTAACTTAACTAGTGTGCAGCCCCGAAGATTAAGGGAAACATTTTTTATTTTTTTATCTGGGGGGGGGGACAGGTTATACTGATAATAGTTATTATGGCCACATTTTCGGTTAGACTTTGCATTACTCAATAGTAGTTTTTCAAATATCATCACATTATGCTCAAAAATTATGCTATATTATACATATTTTACGTAGCGTGTTTTTTGCCACCGCGAATCCATGTTATACGTAAATCACTAAATAATTGCAACGTGGTGCCAATATATTGTCGTCATTACGTCCTTTGTACTGCACTATGGTCGTCGTCGCGTTAATAGGGCCGTTGCACTCTCGCTCACTCTTTCTTACTCTTTCATTGGCGATGCCGGTCGGCCGTGAACCGCCGGACCACGTTTAAAATGTTCCATCGATTCACGAGAGTTGAACGTCTTTCAGAGGAGGTTACGGTAAAATATTTGCTTTAGAACAATATTTGCCGAGAATATTTTATTTTATGCAAGTATAGCAGAGAACAGTTGATGAAGGAAAATATTAACGCACAAACTTTACTATCGGAAAATATACGTACGTGAAATTGTTGCACTTGAAAAGCACCATAAAGGAACTTAAATGTTGGAAAATTGTTACTCAGGAACAAACAAATAAAGAACGTACATCCATGCCATACTTTTTCGAATCGCAAGTTTTTTTTATATCCTACCAGCTCAATACTTTCTTGATAATAATTATCCTAAAAATATTTTCTCGAATTTCAGTCCCCAATGTAATCATTTTTTTTTAGATATATATATTCCTGTTCATTATGGTTCTTGTCCAATATTTCCTCTATGTAATATATTTCCAAATTAAATGGACCTCAAAGAAAGTTCACCATTTCTCATTCGACGCCTAATCGCAAACTGACGCGGAACGCGCATGGAATGGTGATCGTACAAAAAACAATCTTTGTGCTCGCACCACGGAGGCGTAGTAGATGACGGTCAGCTGTTGACCCTGTGGGATTTTTTGCTGAATACACAATCTTCATGATATGCATATCACGTGATCCTAAAATCGAACTCGGGCAGTACTTTGAAAAGGCCGGTTTTGGATTTTCTCTGGTAGTTTTTTTCAAATTAACTTGAAAACAACGTTGAATTTCGTCCGAAATCGTTCGTATTTCTTTTAATAAAACAAGAGCCTTTATATCTTATAGCTTCCAAATTGCGTAGTAGTAGGGTTATAAATAAGTCGCATTATTTAGTTGTATTTAATTTATTTGAAGATCAATTTAAGGATACTAACGATTATTATGATTCTAATTTTTTAGCGTGATGTAAAAACGTGTTTTTGTATGACAATTTTTTGATTATGAATATTTTAACAAAGTACAAACATAAAGAATGGAAACCATTACAATATTTTATAGAGAATATTATTTGGGTTAGGTTCAATGCAATGATTTATAGTCAATTTTAAATATAGGTAAATACTAACAATAATAAGATAATAATAATAACATTCACTAGGGAGTGATTACTGATTTCGTATGATTTAATCTTAAGTGAACAGTTTTTTTCAAATAAAAAAAACTTTTGAGCAAAAATGTTTAATACTAACACCGACTTAAACGTTGGCTTTGTTTTATGTATAAGGCTAGTCCAAGATAGATGATATCGCCCTTTTGTGAAAAATATAATTCCAAAACACCGAGATACGAGTGTGCGTATGAATTTATAAAGTTCTAGAACCTATGCAATTGTAATTGAAGTATATGAAGTTCATTGTCATGCATGACAATGTGTTTGAAAAGTTTTAGTGTAATTGTATGTTTATAAAATAAATTTAAATTATCATCCTTGTATTACTATTATTTATCTTTTCACATTCATTATTTAGCGTATATAAATCATATAAAATATGTATAAAGTGTAAATCCAATTATAAAATATAATACGAATCAACTGAATAAATATTATTATAATTAAACTGACTGATTTTAGAGTTGAAATTTTAGTGTAGTTAGTGGTTTTATATCACGCGACTATTGCAGGTCACGTATAAATAAAAACTTTTTTTCTTATATAATAAATATACTGTATACTAATAAATATAAACTGTATTTTCATTGTAGAAATATTTTTTATGTTTATGAGTAAGAAATGGAATTTATTTAATTTAGTTAAATGTATTGTTATTATTATATATTATGTACATTGTTTATATATTCAATTAATACAATGGGGCCATTATTGGTCAATATGATTAAGCATGAAACTATAGCCGAAGCATGGCCGGTCGTTCAAATGCATTTTAGTTTATTATGGAAGGGTGTATTATCAAGCGTTTAACATCGTATCAGTTTGTAGAATCATTGTACATTGTTATTGGAGAACGAACATAGTTCCGGACCCCCCCTTTTTTTTTTTTTTTTGAAATTTGAGTATTCCTTTTATCACTCTTTTAAATTATATTATTCAATAAAGTGAGATTAGGTAAGAATATTTTTTATTTTTTTTTTAACTAGTATTATAATCATTTTTACATGCTATAGGTTTCGTTTGGATGATATTGGTAAACGAACAAGTGTTCAATTTACTCCACCAAACGAAATTAATTTAAAAATTGAAACGAAAACAATATAAATAATCGATCTTTATTTTTTCTTTATTTTAATATTTTTGTAATTTATATTTTAGAAAAATGTTACGAATTCAATTATTTAACATTGAAAATCTAGAATTTTCTAAAACCTACATAATATTAAGTATGATAACAAACAGATAACTGAAATACATACTATTATAAACATTAAATGTGAAGAAAATTAAAAAAAATTCTTGATTATGGATTAATCAAGTAAAATGTGTTCTTATGTAGTTTTGAGGGGGGGACGGTAGATGACATAAATTGTATTCCAGGGGAATAATAATGCTTGGAGACATAGGAAAATTATAAAAATATCGTAGTAACAGTTATAGTGTCGACCGAAATAATTATAATTATAGTACAATGATGTATAATATTTTGGAATCACGAAATTGGGACGACAACCATAAGGTAAAAAGACTAAGCGGCCAAAGCTAATCAAATAAGTAATAACTAATTAATTATATTTAATTAATTAAATGTAATTAAATTAATTATAGTTTATCAAAAAAAAAAAAACTAAATATCCAAGACTGATATTTTGTATCGTTAGCTTATAAAGTAGATTAGATAAATAGATTAGATAATATAAGAATTAAATTAATACTATAAAAATGATGAAAAACTATTTTTTTTTGTCAGTCCACGCCATACAGATTATCAGTCTTATGCACTTACCCGATTTTTATCAGCCTATCGACCATTTCCTTAATAATTCACTTGAAATATCCTCCAATGTAGACATCCCGCATGCATGTTAGTATTACAGGGTAATTCGTTTTTAGATGTTCAAACGTTTCATTTTTCTAAACTTTAATTTATGATTTCGATTACATGTTATTTAATCATATGCTGTTGATAGGATTTTATTCTCATAGGGATGCCTACTGTTAAAAAATTTCTATTATTAAATATCAAACAGTTACGTTTTAAATTATTTGTTGAATGTTGGAGCTAGAATTAGGATTATTTCGAGATTTCTCATAATTTTTTACAATTTAGAATTGTTCCGATTACAAAATATGAATTTTACATTAAAACATTTTTTCAATATTATTCGTATGATAAAATGCTAGCTAGTACTTTTCGTGTTAATTTAATGAACTCTCGGTTAAAAGTTTGATTTACATAGAACTAAGGTTGTAATCTAGCCCATTCGTTCTAGTATTAATAAAGTCGTAATTATATGTAAATGAGAAAACAGCAAGACTCAAATATATGAAAATTAAATTTATTTTTTTGTAAAATAAATAACTTTTGTAGAAAAAAAAAATTCATATAAATAAGTATAGCACGCCAAATAGACCAACCGACGTATGTATATATATTGAGCGTGCATAGGAAAATGTTTTCGGCTATTACAATGCGTACGAGTATTATTGACAAACGGTCACGTTCCGAAGGATTTTTCACGTAACGTCACGCATATATCAACTGCAAGACTACGTGTCAAGATCTTTGCGAATTTCACCATAATCGAAAGCCGTATCTCTTAAGTCGTTTTCAATATGTTAGTTTTTATTTCTATTACAGCCGAGAAATTCAGCAGTTTTTCCATTTTTATTTTCATTTCCACGAGGGCTCGACCATAACGCACTGCACCGTCTATACCATATATTATTATATTATGCTGCAGTGCTTGTATGTTATTTTCAATTTCACTAATATTTCACCGTTGAGTACATCTTCGTTTAAAGCATCAGCACGCTGTAAATGTTGTACAAAACAACTGTGATACTGAACGCCGCATGAATGACTTGTAAAAATAGTATAACAGATAATGGTGGTACTATGGTATACTGTTCAACACCAAGAACAGTCACCAGTGTGATCCGGTAGTAGTCGGGAAAAACTTGCCTCGTCAAGAGATCGGAATTTTCATAAATAAAAAATGAAAATTTAATTGCAAATAAGAAATGGGACGACTTTAATTTTTATTTGTAACATTGAAAAACAATAAATTGCTTTGTAATAAAACGAGAAATGAAAATTGTTGACACTACATTTTTTTCCGGAACACCACCGAATTGTTATAATCTAAGTTTGCTTGTTCGTAAAAGTAACGTTTATGAAAAAAAAATAGCTCTACTCGTTGAGTGCCGTGATAGACACGGGGTAGTCAACAAATATTACACAACACAGGTTTATTGTTCATTCGGATTTAGGCGCACCGTTTTGATTTAATTTCGTTTTTTTTGCGATACCTACGTTAGAGTTTAGCGATTTCAACGTACATTTGGATTTCGCATGGCCGTTTTAAGTGGGTACTTCCCGCACGAGGATTGGCTACGGCAATAACTCGTGGCTGAATTTACGACCGGTAACATAATATTGTGTCTATTATAGTAAATATTCCGAGAAAAACGATATTTTTTTAATTTATACAATTTGTATATTGTACAGAGCGTATTCAGTGACGTAGTAAGGGTATGATGAACTGTACCTACACCAGGGGCGCAAATTGAAAAGGGGCGCAAAATTATGCAGAAGTCCTATTTTTATCCTACAATCAAATCGACATTTTTCCGTTATACTTTTTGAAATACGTAGATGTTGTCTACTTGTACACACTACGTGTGAATTTAATGATGGAATTATGAAAATAGCACAAAGACATTTAAATAAAAAATTTTTATATGAAGAAACTATCGATGAATTTGCTAGTCATAAAGCCAGAAAAGCAAATTTTCAAAGTTTAAAATTAACACCGTAATAATGATTTAATAAATATAAAATACATTGTTAAAAAAATTAGTAAAATTAAAGGTTAAAAAAATATCACGACATCAAATTTTAATTGGTTAAAAAGCGTTTTTTTCTAAGTTTACCAGAGGCAATGCGAGCTTCGTACACCACTGAGCGTATCTTACCTGGTGCAAAGCGGTAGCACGTGTTCGTGGACTGTGGTACGTTTTCTATAAAATATTTATTACACATTTCTGAACATATTTAATTTCATTTAGACGTATTAACATGGGAAGTCGAGTATTTTCAAATTCTTTATGGGGAGGGGATTTAAAATCTTTCTCAAAAATAAGTGTATGCTATGTAAAATACGTAAACGTTATGAATTATTAATTATATTATTTTATTATTATGACTATACATGCAAATTAAGAGTTATTTATAAACACATGTTGTAAATTAATGTTATTTTTCTCTTTACCATTGTAGTAAGTAATTTATGATTTTTGAACCTTTTTTTTTTTGTTCTTAGTGATCGAGACCCGAAAAACCCCTTCTCGAAAATATTAATGCAGAACCATAGAAATGGTAAAAAATGTTGTATACCATAATATAAAATATTGCATATATTTCATATTTGAGTTTAAATGCTTTCCGATGAATATAATTACTCATCTATAATCTAATAGTTAATCAACTTGAACTTGGTTAATAGCATAATATTGTGTTTATGTTTTTCTGAATAATATAACATCATTGTAAATTTAAAACCTTTTACCGTCATAGGTTACACTAACTTTCCATCTCCTTTAAATTAATAGTCATGCGATCTCGTTTCCGTATGGGTCACAACTACCTTTCTTCTCATTACCATTATTTATCTTTTATTAATTTTCTGTTATATATGTACCATACTATACAAAACCAAACTTTCATTAAATTAAAGTACAATGGCCAGCATTCACTTCTCCATAGAATATTTATAATTTTTCTATGTTCTTCACTTAGAAACATTAAATTCTAAGAACGTTTTTTCATTTTTCATAGATCATTCAATATTTTTATATTTGAATGTAGCTTCTATTTTTCCAAATGTATTAAATTTATTAATGAATATTTGAATTTTAAATGATTTCTAGGCAGTTAATTAATTTAATTTTAATTATTTTTAAAAATGGAATTAAAAAATATAAATAAATAAAACAGAAGAATTGAATTGTGAAATATACACACCATTATAATGTCATTAGTCATTACCAACTAGCTTTAACTTAACAAAAAATATTAGAAATAATAAGTTATATTATTATAGTTATAATAAATCACATAACTAATATGAATCACATCAATATTATTCATAAAAAAATAAGGATACTGAAATATTTATATTATTTCAATAACAATATGACTGTATACAAATAAACAAATATTTTACGAGTATATTGAGTTATTTAAATAAATAAATCTAGATTCTTGAGTATGTATTTTGGACATAAAATAATTTCAAATTGTATTTAATATAACTTATTTAAAATATTACATTTTATTAAAATACTTTTGAGCACAGAATTTACATAGACATAAAATTACTGATAACGTCAAAATACTAACAACACGAATGAATTATTTCCTTTTTATTGGCCGGGAATAAATATTTTCGTCTCGGTTTACTCAGTTTACCGTAAGACGCAGTGCGTTACTTTCTTCATACTCGAACTTTTGTAGTCGAAAAACATTGTTCACTAAAAGAGTACAGTGTATCCAGTGGCGTATACAAAGGGTGATGTGGGGGTCAGATCCCCCAAGGTCTTTTTTTAAATATTATAAAATAATGTTCTTAGTGTGAGAGCGTTAAGAAAGTAAAAAAAAAAAATAATGGTAATATAAATATAATGATTTGTTTGAAAATTACCCCCCCTCTTTACGAAAGTTATTTATACGCCACTGATTGTATCGTGTTAATCCTCTAGAATCGCGGATTTACAATTAAAAAAAGTGCAAAAGAATTAAACAAAAAATAATAACTGATAAAATGTATTTTCTTCGACCTTATACAGTAATGTAAAAAATTTTTTTAGCCGAACTCGCGATGGCTCGTGACTGGTTAAATTTACGGGGTTGCTATACTATCTCTCCATTAGAGTGGGTAAATTGAAAAGAAAAAAAAAAACATAACACCGTATAAACGCAGTGAATGTTTACTGTCAATTGTATAAACTTTTAGCGTCCCAGGTAGGCACTCCGTTGTAGCAACTCGTTTGTCACTGTTGTACGTTACGACGACCCCGCGTTCGAAACTTTTACCCATTACGACTGTACTGATTTATATAGGCGCAACGTGTATATTCTATACGTACATACGAAGAAGAAATTACCAACAACTATGATATGGTGTTCGTTATACATTTAATTATTTGTAAAACTAAATTTTATGTTCCTATTAGAATACAAAAAATTTAGTTTAGTTTTACGAATAATTAAATGTTTAATGAAGGCCCGGTTTATTATGACAAAAGATCTATTTCTACAAGAACGCAGACGTATAAAGCGACATTATATGTATATATTTATCTGTTAAGTTATAAAAGCTATTGCAACAATAAAGCCTGTACAAGTAGTCACGTTTTTTTTTACATAAGATTAATTACTTTTGATAATTTATGTTAATAGGCGCAAATGGCACACATTTTTTTGAGACCCTCCCTATTTACGCCAATGGTTATGTTAGTACTATATATGGTAGTATATATTTGGGAACAAACACATTTTGAACGCTTTTGGATGCAAACTGATGTAGTCGTTATCTGTGCAGTGGCGTATTTAGACTTACTTCTAGGGGAGGGGGAAACTCAAATTTTTTCTTTATTTCAGGCTCAAAATTTACAAGTAAATTTTTTGGTAATATTTAAATCAGGTAAATCCTTAATATTTGTAGTTTTTTTTAATTATTTTTAATCTAATGCCGGATTCACTTACAATGGACTTTTGTATAGTTCTTTTTTAACACCTATCTGTGTTTTGAAAGTTTCGCTTGTGTTTTATTTTATTTTTCAATAAGTATGGACCAGGGCTTAAAATAATATAAAATAATATATATTGTTTACCATTATGGGACATTTAAACGTTATAAGCAATTGAGCGTTTAACGCTATAAATAATCTAAACGTTATTCAATTTAAGTGTTTAAACGTTATATATATAAATTTAAACGTTTAAAAAATGTTCCGTTTACCGTTATTGAAAATTAAAACATAATGAACAATTTAGCGTTTTACGTTATTCAAATTTGTGTAAAATTTGAAACGTTTTCAAATGTAGTATTTAGCAATCAATACTATGTAAAATAACATTGCATATTTTAATATTATAATATATATATATGTATATATATATATATATATATATATATATATATATATATATATATATATATATATATATTATATATATTTAACCTTTAACCAGTGGTGTATTGATAAATATATTTGTGGGTATACGCATTTAAAAAATATGGATATTAATCCGAAAATAAATTTTCTTGCTTTGCTCGACAGTTGTTTTCTCTTGATACATTCGAAAAAATGTAACTAATCCTTTGTAACTACATGTTTATAACTTTTATTAAGACTATAAAATATAACACCACAAAATATACATTTGCAGCACCTTATAAATTGTATGATGCAGATTTAAGAACCACGGGCTGAATGTTTACACTTTATACTATTTTATTCAATGTTATTCACTACAGTTAACAAAATACATTAAACACAGCGTACAGTTTAATCTTCAACAGCTTAATATTTCAATCAATCCTATGTTTCATAACAATGTTTTCCAATGAACAATTGAATTATTATTAGTTTTTTTGTTTTCGAGTTATTTTAGAAGCGTATACCCGTAAAATAATATTTTACATTAAATACCTATACGCCGAAAATCGAAAATCTGCTTATGTGTATACGCTGTACATCCGTGTATACGTACCAATATACCCAGTGGCGTGTCATACATGTATGCGATGTGTGCATATACCACGGGCCTTTGGCTAGGAGGGGGGCATTATTGCTCAAAATTACAGAAAAAAAATAATTAAATAAATATAAACATGAAAAAATAACAAGATCGTTCACATGGTTCTCAATTTTATATCAATGTATATATGATATTATTTAACAATATTGGTACTTAGTACATGCTACCTACAATTTATGTTTATCTAAACCATGAAATGAGTTAAAAGACTTATGTAAAATCAAAAAATTAAATATAGTGTATAAAATACATACAATAAAAATATGTTTTAACTGGTAAGGGGGAGGGGTGTCAGAATTTTGGTAATAATAAATATATTATATTGCCCCCTCCCCCTAGGTTTTTCCCTGTTACACCACTGCTAAATACATATTTATATTATATATATTTTTAGAAAGTATCTTATAGTTTTACAGTGATTTTTATTTTTCCTTTTTATTCTGTAAACACTTTTTTTCGGATTAAAATACTGGGGTCCAAGGTTTCATTTAGACATTTTTTAGATTTGAAATAGTCGTAGTATTTTAAAGAAGTTATTTTCCAAAAATCTCAATAGTATTTCCATGTATAAAGAAAATCTACCGAAAATCCCAATAAAAACTGTAAAATGCGCTGTAAATGTAACTTTCAATTTTCAGATATTGGATATTTAGTCATAACTCTAAAATAAATTTGGCTGAAAACTTGAAGTATTTACTTTATATCAAAAACAATTTTTTTTCATATTTAACAACATTTTTAAAACACGAGTAGTTAAGTACTTTTAGTTTAAATATAGAACTATTAAAATACTGATTTTTTTTTAAAAATTTTTAAGCAATAAAATTTTTATTTTTAGTTATTTTGACTTAAAAATGTAATATTACCATATTCATACACAGAAAAAAATTAAAAAAAAACGTTATTAAGGATTTTATTTTAGAAGCCTTTAAGTAAATTATTATACGATTTTTACAAAATGTACCGTCTTTAAATTATTGTTAAACTTTAAATATTTATTATACAAAATTAGTCCATCCAATAATAATACAATTCTGAATATAGATAAAACAACAACTTTTTAATCTTATGCTATCTTTTATCTTACCCATTACCATTATCCAGTTCAAGGACTGAAAGGACGAACAACAAAATTCCCCCAACATTATCTTACTGGCTATTTAATTGTTGTAATGTTTACTTATTGTTAATTCAATTTGGTATATTTCTGAGAATATATATGAGAGTATGTTGAAGTAGTGTATATTTGATAGTTAATCGCCAATAACCCAAAGGTCGTAGAACAAATGAATATTTAGAAAAATTACTAGAATAATGAATTTGTTGTTATCATGCAATATGAGAAAACTGTTACTGATTTATAAATTAATTTCTATAACATATTTTATATGGCATGAATATTATAGGGATGTTTTCGCAATTATTAGCAATAATATAGCAAAAAAAAAGTCTAATTAATTATTTTTCTATTTTATATTGATGTTTTTCATCAAAGGATTTAATCTAATTCGTATTTCTGATACTTTATAGAGTATTTTTTGTGTATTTTTCTATATTTATGTGTATTGCTTACATTCAAGTTTGGCATTGATTATCTTATATCTTGGTAAGATTTTATGTACTTGGTGCTAGTCTTTTATAACCATCTTATTGCTATACTAAATAATACATTCTTCATCTTCATTGTTAGTAGTTTCCACGTGGGGAGTTAGAGTAATTGGCTTTGGTTGTATTCATTGAGTAGATGGATTTATTTTTTAAAGCAACTATATTTTATGGGTGATGTGATTCTGAATTATTATTTACTTAATGTTAGTTAACTTTTCCTTTTACTATTGATTATGATTGGGTAACGTATGTTCAAAAGTACTAGATTAACATTTAATTTTAGATACTCACTATTTAAGAAAAAAATAAGGTCAAATCATATTTATATTGATAATATAGATATTTCCAACTTCCTCTCGAGTGATTATCCACTCACCCACTATTTACCTTTATTAATTCATTGAAAATCAAAATTGATAATGAAATTAATGGTCGACAACTTCATTAGTAGTAGGGTGAACGGTCATTGCAATTTTACGTTTGAAGCTTAAATTAAATTTACACGCACGATTCGTACATTTGAATATATGTACGCCAAAGAGTTTATTAATATTCCCGTTATTGAACGATGCCATGAAAATATGAACTACCACATAACTTTACAGAACGAGAAAATTATAATATATTATACGCAGGTACTATTCGTATGGACATGCTTAATTATGACCTATCACAGAGAGCCAATTATGCAATGAAAATGATCATAAAGACTCACGACGAAAAAAAAAATACCTATGTTGACACTTACTGATATATACAAAAGTCGGTCATGATGGTTACGATATATAGTTAGTGGCCTGGCGATATGATCCAGCGCAGTTATAGCGTATCTATCATGCGCGCCACGATCATTTTCCTGACTAGTAATATGGCGAGTAACAAGAAGTCATTTGGGTGATAGATACGAATCTGATAGATTTTGATTTATTAAGAAAACACAAGTACTTATAAAAAAAAATAATTACTCATATCGGTTATTCAGTGCCAATAGAAATTGTTACCACACTATTTTATGCCTATCGCTATAAAATTTTTTGGTAAAACTTTTTAATATAATGTAATTTCTCATATATTTTCATCAATTTTTACTAATTGAAAATTAATTTTCAGATGTTTGTCCGTTTGAGTTGTTGGATACAAAATTATAATCTATAATCGGTTATAAATTTTATTATATACTTTATGTATATGAATTTAATGTTTTGTTTAAAGATATCAATTTATTCAATATGTATTTGTTAAAATTGACCGTGATCATTGGCATAAAATTATAATACAGTCACTGTGGTTGAAAGTTGAAAATCATTATATCTATGAATTTGATGGAAATTCTTAAACTATTTAGATGTGAGGGTGCAACTAAGGTTGATTAGACTTTGCGTGTCTTGAGTTGATTTTGGAAATCTTTAAATCATTTTCTATAAAAATATTGAACATATTTTCCAACATTTAATAAAACATTTTTTTTTTTTTTAATTTATGGCTAGTTTTTTGATTTTGACCAATTACAGTCATAAATAATAAAAATAAAGTGCACGGTTAGGGAAATATTTAAGTTTTTTTTACCATTTCAGCTCATTGTCAGCTCAAAATGTAACAATAAATGTATATTAATACTTTATTTTTATTTTTCAGGTAAATCAACGTTAAACAGTTTTGATGCAGTCGTCGTCAGTTCAAATAAGCACTCTAGTTATGACAATACATTTACCAAGGAAAAACTAAAAATAATGAAAATAAGGAAGAGTGTTTGGAGTACCTTGGGTACTAAAAACAATTGAGATAAACATCGGTGTACGCGTCCAAATGAAGAATAATAATAAGAAAAAATACTAAATGTACCGCTGAGAAACCGTAATTAACGGTAAGAACAGTAAAACGAATCGATTTTTTTATTTTTCATGTTGCTGTAAAATAAAATCAAAGGTATGCTCTTAATAGAATTGTGAACACTACGGTTTGGATGGAGTCTATAAATGAGATATTATGAGATGTTTCAATTACCCATCTCCTAATTAGGTTTTTCAAATATACAGGTAAAATGGTGTTCGGAGAAGAGAAGGATTTATACTTTCTTTTTATTAAAATATTGGAAGATATTGATTAGATTATGTAATCAGGTTTATTTGGAAACACTTTTGCTCGTTGTTTAGTATAAAAAATGGTTATTAACAATAATCTAACCGTCGCGACGACGGGAATTTATGGATCATGACTTTAAAAAAGACTTAAGAGATTAAAATATTCTACTTCAAATGAAAAAGTACAGGGTGAAAACGGGAATCTGAATTGCGTCCCGGAGGTGAAACAACTACGTTCAAATTCTATTGTGTGTTCTCTACTACTATAACAATGGTAGTAACTATTATAACTAAGGTAACATGACAAATGTAGCGCACTGGTAAAGTTTCTTTTCACGTTTTCTCCAGGCTTAGGACTGGCATATTTTAAAATATATTTTAGATTGAGAGTTAAACGGGGAATGTATTAGTTTTACTAATATGCCTGTTTTTTTTTTTTTTAATAATTTTCTAGTATAAATTTTTTTTTAGAGACTTTATAAACATTTAATAAAATTACAATCACGGCTATAATGTATAAGATTATATTTTAGATTTTCGGAAATAGGCTGGTAACAACTTAAACAAAACCTGACACACAAATTGGTATCAATTTCAATTACCACTTTACCAAAGCATAATTTCATCATTCAAAAACTGTTCTTTCTCTAATGTTATTTTTGATTTTAGCAAAGTACTCCAAATTTTTTTATAAATTTCAGTTTGTATGTCCTTTAAAGCTTCTGTAAATTTATAAATATATTTGATTTTGAAGTATAAAAATAATTATTGAATCTTTAATGAAATGACTCGCAGTGGTTTGTTGCACGGGATACAGACAATGGCGTAACTATAAATTTGGGTCCCCGGAGCAGTATCAAGTGTTGGCCCCCATATATTTATATTACCAAAATTAAAAAAAAAAAAAAAATAACAGTCATTACTTATTATAAATATAATTTATTTACGTCATATGTACAAAACTGTCAAAATTACAAAATAGCCATTCAAAATTTTTTTTTCTAGCTTTCATCTCAAAAAATGTTTTTATCAGTTATTTAGTGTCCATTTATTCTGATTCGTTGGATTCTATGGCTAAGACTGCTAAATCAATGAGGCGTTCTTGTTCTTGGGTGCTTCTTAAGTAATTTTTTATTAATTTTAACTTTGAGAATGATCGTTCGGCATTGGCTGATGTTACTGGTAATGTTAAAAATAATATTAAAGTGGTTGCTACTTCTGGAACACTTGAAGTTAGTAATGGTTGTTTTATTAAGAACTCTAAAAATTCCTTTATCGAGTTTAACTTGGTTAACTTTTCTTTTATAGTAGTCATTGAAACTAGCATAACTAATTGTAGGGGGAGTTCAGCTTATAAATTGTTACTATATTTTAATTGTAACTTTTGTGAATATTCCATTATATATTTTTCTGGAAGAGAAATTAATACACTAAGGCTCAAAAAATTAAATAAATTACATATTTCATTCATTCTTACAAAACGGTTATGAAGTTGACAACAAACGACATCCAAAACTTTAAAGAACACGTTAACTTTGAATGAATGTTCATTATTTTCAAACCTAAAATCTTGAGCAAGTTCGTCAAAATGGTTTTTTTGTAATTTTTCTTCTTTTATTAGAAAATTCTGGGTTGACATTCTATTTATTAGCAATATTTAGAGCACTAGCTTTTACGTTTTCATGTTCATTTCTAAATTTTTCTAAATTATTTTTAGCATTTTTTAAATTGTCTTTAGCCTTTAAAAGATCCACGTTTTTTGACTGTAGGAGTTTTAATTTTAATTTAGTATTCAAAGATTTGTTTTGTTTTCATTGGTCATATACAAAACAAGATATTAAATGTGACTTTGAATTTTCATGTTGAGAAATATTTTGTGATAAATGTTTCCAGTCTCTTATATCACGGTTATGCCACAGATCTTGACTTATATTTGAAAAAAGCCAATATGGTTCACAATAAACTGCGTTCAATTTTAATGAATAACATAACCAAGCCTGTTCAATAAAACCCTGCCTAGTTTATCTTAGGTAATAAACTGTAGAAAATTTTCTGTTATTTTGAACTGAATCTCGAGGAAACGGATCACTTGGTCTACATGATGGAGAAAATATTATCACAGTTTTTAAATGATCTGTTAAAGTTTTTCTTTGAAAACTACCTATATCTGTATTCTCTAAAATCAGTAATTGTGGTTTTAGTAAATCTATTTCAAAGCTTTCTTATTCATTCGCAATATTCACATTTTCAGTATTTATTAAATTGACATTTGTATTAAAAATTATTGGTTCATTATTGTCAATATTATCCATTAGTGGTTTTTCATTGACACTTTCAGTTGGATGGTCATCTAAATTTGTAACTTTGTGCCTTAAATTAGTAGAAATTTCTGGGCCAATTTTCTCAACAATTTCTTTATTAGTAACTTTTTAGAAACTAGTAATTTTAGGAAGTTTTGCTTTAGATTTTTCAATTTTTTTTTTTTGTTTTCGTTTTTTGGCTGCTCCACGCGTACTGCTTAACATTTTGATTTCATCTTCCTCTTCCATGATTAGGTATAGTCGACAGTTATATTGTTATTATTTATATAATTTTCGTAATTATTTAAACAAAAATAATACAATATATCGAAAATAATAAATTAAAAATAAACTATAAACAATACATTTTTAAGCAAAAATTAAAGTGTTTCCAATCTTTTTAAACATACGGTATAACAATTATTGCAAATTACTTGTTCTATGTCAGTAGCCTCGACAATTCGACAGTCGAATGTAAAATGCTGTGTAGAATGTAGATGGAAAAATCGAAAAACAGACGATGTTTATATTAATATCACGATAATAATAACTATATTATCGTACGATTACAGTTAGTGATTAGTGGTTAATTTATGCGTATTGTGTATGTTGTGCGAGTGGTACCTACAACAATCGTCATTTTTATCGCATAATAATTATAGATTCAGGATTCTATACACCCATCACGATATTAATATAAACATCATCTGTTTTTAAATAATATAATATGATAGGTATGTTTTGGCTGTTTAGTTGTACTTTTTTCTGTCTCGATAACAGTACCTGTCTCGTCAATTTTAAAATAAAATTCAAATATTTGTTATATAATTTTTGAATAATACAAATTGTATTTACGAGGGTCAAGGGCCCTTCCGGGGTTCCCCAAGTCTAGGGCCCCGGGGTATTGCCATGCCTTGCCATCCTGTAGTTACGCCACTGGATATAGAAGATGAATAGTCTGTCCAAACAGAAGGAAATAGAGCATCCTCTGAAATATATGTGTCCAGCAAATAGTCACAGAACTTTGTTACCTGCCATGATTTGGTTTAATCGAAAGAAAATCGAATACATAGAATCACTAACTGCATTAGGAGGTAAAAGTGGCAACCCAAGAAACGATCTTAGAATAATACTTAATTGTGAATCATATTTGCGGAATTCTATGCATAATCCCGAAATCTGTATTTTACTCCACTAGCTTTGGCCCAGATAAAAATGACAACCAATTACCGAAATGTAAGGAAAAATAGTCTTAATTGCAATACGAATTGTCGGTTCGAAGTCAACACGTATACTACCGGGAGCAATATTTAAATTCAAAAATTTACATTTTTCTAAGAAATAAAAAAACGCCCGATCATAAGATATTTTTAACTTATTTGGAAACAGCAAGAACATCAAAGATGTAAAAATATTATTAGATAGCCCATGGATTGCAAAAACTTACAGATAAGGGTTTGGACAGCTGTATAATGTTCCATCGGCCGTGACTGTTAAACATTCATTCAAATTTGTTTTATATTTTTCTTAGTTGAAAAACATACAATATTGTTATCAACATCGTTATGAAGTAAACAAGACTCATTTTCGTTTGTCTGTAATTTCATGTCGTTCAGTGTATTATGAAATTCTAAAAAAGTATTTGGTAGTTTCAATAAGTTAGTAGGTCTAGCGCGTCCAATGTTTTTCCTAATCAATGTAACATCTTGAATAGTGAGATTAGGGGAATCGGATTTTTGTAACTCCGTCTGGAGAAGTTTTGAAAGTTAGACAGAGGGATTGTCAACTGTTTTTCGTTTTATTGGATTTTTTGCTTTTTGTAGATTTTTGCCTATTGTCTTTTTCATAGCTATGAATCAAAAAAGGATCACTTAAACCTGGGCCCGTTTCATCAATTTTCAAAAAAACATTTACAGGTTTTATGAGTACTGCACACCCACCTAACCACATTATTTTCTAACGGTTTCTGTCAACGAAATTTTGCACCTTCTACGATTATAAAAGGATTGCCTTTTTCATCAACCACCGTTTCATATGGAATACCTACCATATTGGAATAATGAAAAAACAGATAAATAAAAAAGTGTCTTCAAAACTGCTGAATAATAATCGATGCATACATGCGTGAACTGCTGAAGAACAACTGACTGCACTCAACGAAAAATGCCGACATCGACCATTGGCATTCTTGTAGTGAATGTGGTATAAATCAATATAATACATAGATGGAAACTTCCATTAATGAATAATTCCCTATCTATAAATACAATGTTATCAAATTGATAAGTAATTTATGGGGTCATTATCGCCGAGACGCATTTACCATGGATACCATGTGTATTGATTATTATCATAAAACTTCGAATTTTCCATTTCATATCAGCTACTTTTATTAATTATGTCATCGGTCATTATTGAATATCTAAAACTTTTCGTTAAATTGCAGTAATTCAATACATTTTGGACATATAAAGTTTATCGAATCACTAAAATTAATAAAAAAAATTACACTCAAAAGTGGGGGTTGCCATTTAAGAAAAAAAAAAAGTTGCACTTTGCACGCCTGAGTGTAATAAACAAATTTAAGTTCAGAGACCATATATCAAGTATAAAGTCCATCTAAAAGGACAGAATTTAAATTGCATTGCTTTACGCAAAAATATTGAGTGAATCCTATTAGCGTTTACACACTGTATTTATAATGAATAATTGTAAGTACAGCTGTACAATAACAGTAATATAAAATATGTAAAATATAAAAGCCATATAAAATTAATCTTGCAAAAGGCCCGAAATAATTATCTCATGCGGGCCTTTTATTCTGTAGTGCCGGGACGGAATTCAGAAATTTTCAGTAGCCCGGGATGAAATTCGGCTAATGCCAGTAATATATCCTTGTTGTTTACGTTGGTTAATATTGTGTTATTGATGGAATATTAATGTATTGGGTTTGATACTTGTAAAAACCATAAATATGTAACTATAATTTATTTAGAACTGGTTTTAAGAAATTAAAAATTAATCTGATATTTTGTGTTTAATATTCCTTATAAAAGAAAATAAGAGGAATAAATAAGTTTAGGTATAACCATTTGTGTTTAGTCATTTGATTGTAGATAAACGGTGGAATACGATTGCGCGCGTTTTACCTTGTTGGGCATACGATTGTGCGCGGTTCCGGAATAACAAAGAACACGTTTTTGACTATTCTAAAGCGTACGATTGAGCGTGAAATTGGATGCAACGTTGCCAACTTACTATTAAAATTTAAAATAATTATTATTATTAAAAAAATTATAAAAAATTTGTTATTTGTCGTATATGTTGTTAGGTTAAATTGTATGTGTATTGTATGTTAAAATGTATGTATTAAATTATATGTGTTTAGGTTAAATAGTACAAAAAGTTACAAATAGTACAAATAGTTACAAAAATAGCAGATGTTTTATATTCACACTCAGTCTAATTCAATAAAAAAATCGTTGTAATAAAATAATATAAAATATTCGAATAGATATCGAAAAAAATTTAAATTTTAAAGCTCTGATACCTATTTTCAATTATGGCTAAATATTTAACTAAGTTTTCTGGTGTTTTATTTTTTAGATATTCTTCGTATTGTTTACTCACAAATTCGATTATCTTTAGTTCTTCCTTTGATTTTGGCTTGATTTTTCCTTTGGAAATGGTTGATAATTTAGTGACGGTTTCTGCCTAAGTTTCCATAAGCGTACTTATAACAACAGATGTCCAGATGTCGGAGGATGAGTACTAGTAAACTGGGCGTTATACGTTCTATGGAAACTTTCAGTTCCGTTTATAGTTCTGAAAATTTATGAATATAGTGAACAATATTTTTTTTTTGGCTTATTAGTAAATATATACCTAGGATTTAGTGATGGCGTTTCAGCCTATAAAATAGGTGGAAATAAACAACCAGGTTCAACATACGTCTCCAAAACATAGTCAGAAAATAGTTGTCCATCTGTAATATTTGGACACGTACTTATAAGCTCTACAAAAGCATTCTCCACATCATTTAGAGCGATGAAAGAAAGTCCAAAAAATGATTTAAGCCATAATTGTAAATCGTTCTTTTGGTCGTTGTATGCCATTCTTAGCTTTGTATTGCCATTAATCTGAAAATTGATTTTGATTAATTATTTCTAAAAATATTCATACTGATTCAACTTACTTTGCGCTACCACTTGTCCTAAGTGAAAACGGCATGTTTTAATTTTGACATCCGGAAAAACTTCTTTTGTTGCTTGAATAGCACCAATTTCAATATCAATGTGTAATATTTCAATTTTAAAAAGTAGTGATTGCTTTTCATATATATTAATTAAATATTTCCATAAATTTATGTATGTGTTTTTAAATTTATCCTTTAAAAAAAAAGTATACCAAAGGTACGTAAACACCGTTTTTATAGCCATGAATGGTGTATAATTGCAAAAAAAATTTTGGAACATAGTCAAATGTTCCTTCCGAAAATATATCTGTGCAACTTGTCAAACATTGAAGATTCTCTTCAGCTGTTAAGCAAATAAAAGTGCAATAATCGGGTAAATGTATAAATTTTTTCCCTCTAAACATTAAAAAATCTTCATTTTGTAATTCATTCAGTTGCGTAATGGCATTTTCTAAAGATGAAGGGTAAGGAGGAAAGTTTTTTCTTCGTTGAATATACATAGCCTTTCTAACTGATTTTATATCATTATATTCTAACTCAGTACTCATGCTATTTATAAGTTGACTTCTAATTATTTTTATTGGCCGGGTAGCTATGGAACTTGTAGTTTTACGTTTACAGTTTTCCCTTAGAACTTGGTTTTCGATTTTTTGAGTAGAATCTACAAGGTGGTTATGCTCACCAGCAATTTCTATCATTATTTTATTGTCACTTGTCATTAAGACTGTACAAGTACACTGTTTTTTACAGCACCTCCATCTGTTATTTCCATCTGACTGCTATCTGATGTGTCAAAATTTGTGATTCTTCACCACTAACAAATCACTCCCCCTTCCTGAACTTATTATGAAAATTTTATTTTCCATTTAAAAAATTAATTATAAAATTTTAATAATGCGAAAATTATACGTTGACAGCTAAAACACGAACACGAACACAAACACAACTGACATTTCAGTAAATACGTATAGACATACAATGCGAGATCATAGTTTAGGCATATTCGTACACGTGAGGGAATTTATAATAAAGATAAAAATACGATCTAAAATAAAATTAATCTACTTCTTAGTGTTGGAAAGTTTGTCTGGTATCGGTGATATTAAGTAATAAATAACGTACGGATCACCACAATCGGAATCTAATCGGATATTTACCATGCTCCTATAATTTGTATATTTAACAACGTTGCTTAGAAGCAAAAATAATTTAGCACGCGTAATCGTACACCTAAAAAGGTACCATTGATAAGGACCGCGCGCAATCGTATTGTAGCCTAGATAAAAAGTGTGTAAAACTGAATTTTGAAATAAGATTCTAATTTTTTCCATCATGGTACCTATTCATTATTTTTATTAACTCCTACTCCATAAAGAAAAATCTAGATCCTCATGGATAATATAAAAATATAATAATATAAGAGGTGTAGCTGATGGTTTTTCAACAATTCTGTTTCCGTAAAAGTATAAGGATTCTTTGACCAATATCAATATACTCGGATATAATTATATATAGTCCAAGTAGAGGATTATGGGAACATTGAATTATTTGTTGATAAACAAGTTATCGAAGAATCGAGGTCTGTAAATGAAGTTTTAAACGAAAACATTTGATAAAGTTTATTTAGACATTTTTACAGACAGTTGGTTCAAAGTTTGTATTTTCAAATCTTATTTACACTGGGAACGGTTTCATGTAAAGACACGAAAGTTGCTATTCAATAATACATGAATATCATTGAAGATATGGTTCATTGATGGCGATATCGTATAAGTGTTAAAGACAAGAGACCATAGTAAAAAAAAAAAAAAAAAAAAAAAAAAAAATAAACATGCAACTTATCGAATTTAAATGTAATCAAATAGGTATTTTATGAAAAAAAAAAATGTACAATACAATTGGAATTGGAATTGTTCGATTTATATTAAACTAGTTAATGAGTACCAAATAAAATTCGGTTATTACAACAAGTTCTTTCTCTTATATAAAGATTCACAATGTTAATATATGAGTATAAATACAGATACGTTAAATTTTCTTATATATATTATTTTAAAAGTATTCAAAATGTTTTCATTTATTTTCGTCGCAATACATTGGATTATTACTATTAAGTTTTAGTCCTTAAATGGATTTCTAAGGCTTATGAAATTGTTAAGTTAGGTAGTTTATGTGTTATGGAGTTAATAAATAGAAGCGTTCGAGAGAAGTACAAATTATGACCGCTCGTGCCATGTCATCTTTTTCTTTTTTTTTTTTTTTTTGATTTGATGTTGAAAGTGTAATTTTGAAAGATCTTGTTTAATATTAATAATAGTGAAATTTCGACTTAATTATCTGTCATTTACATCTGTAATAGGTATACCTATTAAATGTAGGTACTTCAATATTATTTTGTATTTGTTCGACCTAAAATCACATTTTGATTGGAAATGCCGATATACCGAAATCAGCTTCCAATGGATTATATTATTGTTGTTGGATACAATTCGAAATGTATAACCTTTGTTCGGGGATTTAGAAATAACCACGCGTAGCATCGATCTTTTGTTCACAGACCATATTATTGATGTACACACCATTAAAGCTCTATAGGCTTTTGAATTTATCCAAAGAAATTCCACAAAGTTTACAAATCAATCTTGCTTGACAGTTTTAAACATTTCAGCCTTTAATTTATTCAATCTTAACAATATATAGACATATCATGAAACATAGATTTATGGCGTGGAGTTATATCTTCCTGGATGGTACACTAAATATATTATTTCAATAATTTATTTTTTATTTTTGCGAACTATTTATATTTTAATTTAGAAATTATTAAAAAAGTAGCTAAAGAATTTTTAATTTAAATCAATTTCGGGTTGAACTGTATAAAATTATAACGATTACAATTTTTTGAATTAACTTTTTTACATAGTGTTATATTTTTACATTATGTATTTATTTTCAGTAATTTAAACTTGTATTTAATCATCAATCATACTAAATATATTATCGCAAACTATAATTTAACTTCTTGAAATTTTAATCATTAGAATTATTGAAACCGTGTATGAATTTATTTTCTCGTTTCGATTTAGACTGGTCATGTTATATGTGATGATTTAAGCATATTTAAATTAAAATCAATTCTTGATACAAAATTAAGATTAACTTAATTTAGAAATTTCGTTGTCCTTAATTAATAATTCTTTACGAAAATTCCTTTTGGAGTAAAAACAAGCATACAATTATAATAATGTTGTACTTTGATCTTTGTAGATAATAATAATAGGCAGACTTGATGTCGAGTAAAAAATATTTTATTTACACGGGTCACATGGTAAATTGTATTTCTAGACTTTCAATTACTTTTTTTTTTAACGACTATTGATGTAACTCTTTTGGTAATGTAATAAGTCGTTAATGTGAAACAATTATTTGAAATACAACATAATAAATACATTACGTATGGATTTGGATCTTATTGACACATTATATTTACATCAAAAGAAAAATATATAAATATAAATGATTGGTCTGGATCTAGATCTCGAATTATTAAATAATCACGTTGCTAGACAAAAAAACTTTTGAGCTATAGCTAATTGCTTTTACAATATGTATTAATTTTTTTTTTATTGAAAATGGTTTCCATCGTATAAGTGTTGTCGAATATGAAACATGTATTTTTCTCACCTCTGATATCAAAGAAGATGACTTTTCCTATTTTGAATAATAATTGTTTATCATGACGTTAGAAAAATACTACCTATATGCATACAGTTAGTATTAGTAATTATTATAACATTACTCAATCATACTCTTGGTTTTAGAAAATTGCGTTTGCCAAGTGGACCGTATAAACGGCGCGTCTTAAATTCAAAACGTTCCTTCCACCATATAGCTCAGTACATATTGTGCTATGTATGTAATTCATGTGAAATAATAAAGTGTCAAGCATAAAGTACAATTATTGTTGTTTGAACAATGCGAATGACTTTAATAATTCGCGTGATCAGTTTTTATATTGTACGAGTATTTATATAACGTATCATGTCATCCGAGCCATTAGGTATGTGGAATTTCGTTGATTTTTTTATTTATTTTTTTCAAATATTTTTCGTGTTGAAACGTTGTAATATGGATACAGTTTATAGATGATGCGTTTTTCATTGTCATATTTTTTATTGAAGCTACCAGTCCGTACGGTAATAAAGCTCTTAAAAGCTCATCGGTCCGTGTAATAAAATTCTGCCTTTTATTGGACCACTACCGGTGTATTATAGCAGAAGTACCCAGACACACTCCATCTTTTTTCCACGTATCTTCCTTTATTCCAGTTGAAACGATTTTTCTTTTCTCCGTTGAATAATTGATGGATGACAGCTGCGATGTGTATGTATGTGTGTGTGTGTGTGTGTGTGTAAGTTTCGCGTATTTTTGATTATTTCCTAGGAAATATACCATTTAAATTTGACATAACATTTAACATGCACTGTATTAAATAATATATATAATAATATATAATAAACTTATTTCTTATAATGTATTAGATATTATTATAGTGTATTTCATTAATTTGCTTATTTCATGGGAGTAGGAATTTTAAATCTATCAAATGCTTGTGTCCCTCGATTCAGTCACTCTATCGTTTCATAATGACAACGTTCCCTCTTCGACATGTTTTTTTTTTATACATGAGGTATAACTAGGTAACCAGGCTATTGACCCAAACTTTAGTTACAATCTGACAAGCATAAAGAAAGTTTTCAGGGAATTTATATTTTTAAAATTAACTGTAGTTATTTTTACAGAAATTATTCGTTATAATTTCTTTCATTTTACATTTAAAAATAACAATAATAAATTAATGAATTATGAATGTAAATAAATATTGAGCTTAATTTATTAATTATTCTTTTGAATTTCATACTCAACATTATGGTTTATTATACGAAATGTATCGATTCCGATTCAAATATGATTTCAATACCTAATCAAGCATATTTTGGGATAGTTATTGGAACACTATATATTTATTAGTTTTATACTAGATTTCAATGGTTTTTAAGTTATTTATAAATAATTAAAATAGAATTTACTTTCTTAAGATTTATAAAATTTATTTATTTGAATGATAAAATCATTTATAGCAAAGGATAAATCACTTAGCCAAAAAAATAACTTGTATTTTATAATTAGGTTTATTTATAAAGTTTAAAGCTAGTAAAAAAAAACTCATGGTTTGAGTTAATTAAAATTTACTAAAATAAAACTTTTCAACTCGTTAATGGACAACTTCTTGTGATATAAAACATTAGACTTTGTTTAAGATTGCACATGACATATATGTTTACACCTTCTAGTAGTATTTTGAATTTTCATCGAAATTCCGATTCAGAGATACATAGCCCATTACTTAGACTTTAGAGTATTTTAGAAACTCTGTAACAGAAATTTTATGACTTAATGTTTCATTAAAATAATTTTTACGATTTGTTTCTCAAAATGTCTCGCAGTACTCTGTAAAGTTTTAATGTTTATACTGACTACGAGTTTGATGTCGTGTATAGTACAGAATGAATAGCTTCATTATGTACAAAATCAGTAATCCATCTGAAAATTATTTTCTTAACATGAATCTTAATTCTAATCCTAAATTTGAGAGAAATATATCTATTTAGAACCAAAGGTTTCTTAAATCTATAACTTACCACAACTACTGTTGTTCAAAATATGATTAGATACTTTCATGTAGAAAGATTGTGATTGATAATGCATCTGTACACTATATTGTAAAAAACTGAAAAAACTGAATTAGTTGAGTAAAATAATTTAATCGTTGGTTATCTAGTTTATAAAATTAAAGCGTCCCTCAAAATCATCATTTCTGTTCTAAGCAATAGAAAAATGACAAAATGTCACTCCTAAAATAGAATGATTTATTTAAATTTTTATAACAATAACAAAAGATTATAATAATATATGGTACAATAAATAATTTAATTAAAAGCTTATGTATCTCTTATTATGGTTCCCGTGATGTTTTGATTTAATTCCGTTGAGTTAAGAATTTAATAATTTACTTTAATCAAGGAAACACGTTTATTTTTTAAGAAGAATAAATAATCATAATTTTGTATATCTATTATTATTAAATTTTAACGTTGGTAATAATTTTTTACATAATTAATTTCGGGAAAAGAATAAACCTCCTAAAAAATAATGTATTATTACATTTTAAATGATAAAATGTTTTGGATTTTTTTATGTGTAAAAATGTTTATTTAATTCGCTTTTGTACTATTTCTTCATTCATTAGAGTGTTTTAAATTTGAATGAAATCTTATCTTAATTTTACTCAATGATTATTAAAATATGAATTTTGATATTTTACAGTTTTAAGTGAAATCTTAATTTAAAAATGTAATTCTATTGTGTTCACTAAATTTAATTAGTATTTTATCTTTCAAAATAAAAAGTCAATGTTTTTCTATAATTTTTTGCTTTTTATATTATAACATCTTTATTTAACTTAAATTAATTTAATTTAGAATTTTGTTAAAAAACATGTTTTTATAATTTAAATGTATCGTAAAAAATTTATTAAAATATGTTGGTAAAAAAAAATTAAATAAAATTTATTGAGTTGATTAAATATATTTTATCATTTACGAGATTAATACAAAACATCGATATTTTTCATAGCAAAAATGTAAAAAATATTATGTTAATAATTCTTTTATGATATATATTTTTATTTAATATTAAGTGGACCGTATCTTTGTTGCTATTGATATACTTTTATTATTTTAATGATGATCACGATTTTTCCAACAAAACCTTTCACATTAAACCTATCTCATTATTATTTGAAAATAATCAAAAATTTACGCAAAATAATAATAATAACCTTTTTGTTTTTATTGTTTTTGGCACTGACAAAGAATACTGTAATAAAGTATTGAACATATCACTTTTAACTAACCTTTTATCATTATAATGTAGTATATTTTAAAATTATTATTATTACTATATTTGCAAAAAAAGGAATCGCATTAGTATGATTTTCGCAGTCAGTCATTTTATTCTACGTTGTTTTGCTTTTAATAATTATGTACAACTTTATAAAACATTTAAATTGAATTCAAAATACTTCATTTTGTTTACTTTTTTTGTCAAAAACAACCATTATACACGTTTTAGATTTTTCTTTTAGTGTTTGCAGACAAAATAAAAATGGATATTATTTTTATTATTTTTTATTGTTAAAATACAAAAGGTTTATATAATATATTTCAGGCGAATATCTATACCGTTTTATTTAAAAGTATTCAAACGAGAGAAATTTTTTAAATATTTTGTATAATAATGTACATTTTGGTCTTATTTTATTAGGATATTTTATGTATTTATATTGTTAATATTCTATAGTATAATAACTTTTCTTACAGTGAATCCAGATTCTGTTATTTTGAATATTTTATTACCAATAACCCTGAAGAGTAATTAAACTACATTCAAAAAAATAATAACCTTTGTTATTATTACGAAAATGTATTGATACTTGAACGTCGATTAAGTATTAAATACCATGCATCTCAGAATTATATTTGATTCGTTTTCATCGGACATTTATCGTCGCATAGTTGTAATAAATAAAGTCATTTTAGCATTAAAAATAAATGTGAACAATTTGCCTCTTTCATAGATATTGCATTATAAATAAATAAATATGAACAAAAGTTATTTCACTGTATTCATCTTCTCTACTAATATAATAATACTAATAATTTAGTGTGTTAACTTCCGTCGACAACAATCGACCATTTGTGTTTTCCATGGCCACTGGCCATATATGCCGTGCCATGGTTTCATCTAATTCGACAATAGGTACTTGTATACAGTTGATACAATTGTATCATCAAACTATAATTGACTATTGACATTTAAAATGAATACACTAACCATACCGTACTAATAATATTATGATGATAATCCCAAAAGAACATTTTTATTTTATTTATTTTTTTACGTAATATTATAATACAATTAATATTAATCGAATTTAAATACAATCGATTAAAACGACCACTTGTCACTAATGCTGCACGTAGTACAAAATATACAAAATACGAACAAGTTACGGATTATGTGATTTAAATTTGAAATTGAAAACTAATATTATGAGCAGTTCCGTGACAGCAATTTTTAATAATTCCATATTAGTGGCCTTCCGTTGGGAAATTGCATGAAGCGCACGTTGTGATAAATTCTTTGTAAATTTTTGTAATGATGTGTATCATTCGATTGCAAAATACTGCACAAATATTTTATAATAATATATACCATATGATCTTAAACCATTTTAAAAAATAAATAACGGTCCCTTCGATACCCGCACTGACAACACAGATCGAACAATAAAGACCATTGACATCGTAAGTAGGTCAAATTTTCAAAGGACTGGTCCAAGGTCCATCTCACCATACGTCCCTGTATAACGGGAGCACACAACCCTCTTCCTGGGCTTTTGATTTGAAGTCATCAGTGCATGCACATAGATCGTAAGATTAATGAAAGAGTCTTTTATGATGAGTGATTATTATGTGTGATCTACTAAAAACAAGTAAGTGCTTTTTTATTTGGCTTGCCAAACTATCCAGTTGCGTTGATCAGATCTCAAACCTTTGTAAGTCCGAGAACCCTCCCTTAAACAAGAAGGGAGTTAATCAACCCATAATACATTATAATCTACCTATCACCTTTACACCATCCCTCTTATATTTATTTTTATTTTACTTTTGTATTTTCGGGTTAACATTTTTTCGAACACAATTTTAAAAGTTTACACCGATCGTGTGAACTGCGTATCGCGTTCGGTGCATCAGGACTGCTAACGGTTGAACGCACATAGATACGACTACAGTCGGAAAACGTCGAGCTTCATCTTCGAGAAATCATTTCAAGTGTCAATAGAAAAACTTTTCAATATCACGATGCGCGGCACTGCTGTATAGGTATATGACACGCGTTCACAGGTCCCAGAAATGGATGTGTGTGCACGTACTCGTGTTTCTAGTTACGAACATGATGAGCATCCACGTGAATGATAATTTGTTTGCGGAGAACTTCGCACCACACGTCTGAGCACACAATCCATATATTTACTAGTAGAGCTGTGTGCAATTTGAAACTAATATGAGTTTATAATTCGTGCTCGTTATTTACGGAGAGGAATAAACATTGTATCCCAGAGTAGGAGAAAAGTATGTCGCATCGAAAAGTGTGCTGCACGAAATTATTTAAATACACCAATTTTGATCAGACCTTGATGGAAAACCATTGGAACCAATCATAACGGTTCTAAACTATTTTGCGCATATTATTTATCCTGTGCGATAAAAATAAAAACAATTGTATCATCAATTCAAGCACGAAAAATCTTGTACCCAACCGCTTTGATTTCGGAGCTGTGAACGTAAAATATTTAATTTTTTCGACCAGTGATCCTCAAAATTTTTCCATGGTGGTTAAGCGTTAGTTATTAGAAGTTTTGGCCCACTTATTAAAGTACACGTTTCACATTAAGTGTTGTACATCTAGAATTAGGATTTTAATACAATATGTGAAATAGTTTTGTTTCTTTTTTAGAAAAAAAAAATGTCTATTGTTTTTAATTATATAATTTTAATGGTTTTTAAAATAATAATTTCCAAGTTCTGGAAGCACACCCTTATGGGAAATACTATTTTAGACAGTTTAATTTGCATGAATGTATTCATGCGGTATTGTTGTGATGCATTTCTAATACTTTTACAAACACAAATACTCTCTCGTTCCAACAATACCTTGTTTGTTTTTCTTAATGGATAATGTACAATTTATATATTAACACAGTTTAAATTCAATACTTTAATTAAATATATGTTGATTATTGCCTGTTACTATAATCATACAGTATTTATGGGATCATATAAAATATTATAAAAATACATAATTTTACTAGTTTCAAAGTTATTTTTGTTTCTTTAACCTAATTAGAATATTTAGCCAGGTTTGTTATGAAGAAATTCCAGTTTTTATAACTATTATTTTAGGTTAGGGTCACATGACCGTTGGAAAAACGGATATAATTTTAACGGACGTAATATGCTCTGGTTAATCGAACGTCGAACGTGCGTTGAACATAAATATAAAATATTATAATTTCTATCATCGGTTGTTATAGTTTGTCATTTTTAACAACAACATTTGCAACACTCATCCATTCAATATTTTTTTTATTCCTATCCTTGTACAATTCATTACTTACATCCCAAAAAATGGGAAATTTTTCAATTTTGGTAATTAGTAACTATATTCATTTTAAAAATGTAAATATTATTTTTAAAATATGATTATTAAAAAATTATTAAATTATTAAAATATGATAGCTTAGCTTTCAACGACGACGAGAAAACAGCGGTCATGCGACTGGGTAAATAAAATCTAATAATATACTACGACGTCCAATAAGTGCTGTTGACGGACGTCGTAGCGTATAATAGATGTCAAAGACGTTGAACGGACGTTATAATGTCCATCGTAACGTCCGTTTTTCCAACGCTCTTGTGACCTTAGCCTTATACAGATCATAAAAACGGTATCAAAAACTTACTGTATTGTTTAGTAAATGTATTCTTTTCTACGGTTCCTTAATAATGAATAGTACACATTTTATGTTCTCTTTTTAGATGTGTCTATTTTATGTTAATTTGGAAGCATCAACTTCAAGTTATATTTAAATAAGGAACGAATCAGGTTTTTTTTTTTAAATCTTAAAATGTATTCTTCATAACCTAAAAAAATGATCCCATACAGCCATATTGAATCATCAGCCGTAAGAGAGAGAGAGAGAGAAAGAGAGAGAGAGAGAGAGAGAGAGGGCTTCTACGAGTTTCACTTATGTCTTCGGGCATACATCTCCAAACCCACGGTATAAAAAATTAAATTAAATTTAAAACGATTTGAGTTTTATACTGGACTTAGTATTTTTCGCACGATTTCTATACAAATAATTCGTATGTTTTCAGACACTTGGATAAATAAGGATTTGTATGCTTCTAACGGTAGTACGAAAGTAAGATGTTTAAGTTCCAACACTACATACAATTGCGATTACCTATCCAATTTTTTATAACTTTCGGTTTACACATGTATGTTTGTGTATGATAAATGGTTTATGATAAAAAATACTCAAGAGTACACAATATAGTACACATGCATCGAAATTTACATAGAGTTGTAATTTTTATTTCAACATGCTGAGGGCATGCATAACTCGTTTTATAAACACTTATAATTTGAATATAGTCTTGTTTATATGTGGGAATTTAGGAGTATATAACTAATAATATCGAATTTTGATGTTATTACAACGATGTTCGACCTACCGAGATTAGGAGTTATAAAAATGCATTTTTGAGTTAAAACTAAAATAAGTACGCATAAATGAGTTGAACGTATTATAAAATTTAATAAATTGATAGAACCGATATCAAAGTCGACTATGATTTACGACGTATACGAACAATACGTCAAATGTGTTTTCTATGGATTTTGATTTTATATTCAAAAGATATCAATATAAAAGAATATAGACATAAATAAAATAACATAAATTAAACACAAGTGCACATAGTGATGGTCGCGGTATGGTGTTTACTTTTGTAAAGCGAAATTTACTGACAGATTTGTAAGTCATCGAAGTACGATAGGTATTACGTTGAGTTATTTCAGTTGAAATATATATTTTATAGAGACACATCATGCTAACAAAGTATGTGTGTTATTAATAATAATAGTGTGGTTCTTAAAATTGAAGATCAATATTTAAACTGCGCCACTTTCTAATTTGAAACTAAACCATAAAAAAATAATATCTGTGTAATTTTATAACGATAGTACAACCCTAAGACGTGCCTCAAGAAGGTTGAAATTTCTTTTAAGAGGCCGTATTTTGTTCTTTTCATATACCTCAACAATTTTTGTAATTAATAAAAAATGTGTACATCATATTATTTGCAGACAATGAATTTATTTAAAAAATACATATCTTGGAGAAAAATTGTAGAACTTAGAAGTATACTTTAGAAGTATATTATTTAAATTAGAACTTATAATCTAAAATTTTAAATTGTATTAAATTATCAAATTTGTTTTGAAAGTGTACTTCGTTTCGCGCCAGGATACTTAAGCCGGTAGTCGTAAACTGTATGCATGAAAAATTGTTTTTGTTCCTCGTCTTTAGTAATTTTGTTATTGAAATCAGTTATTGATTTCACACCCCTCTCAGCTGCATCACTTAAAACTTTAACTTGACTAAGTACAGGTATACCTTTTTGATAGTTGACATTTTTGTATTATTTTTCTGGGTTTTGGTTAAGGAAATCTGTAGCAATGTTAAGCCTTTCAAAAAATGTTATCGATGAACTGTTGATAAAATCAGAAATTTGTGAAATTTTTAGCAATATTAAATTATTTATCGGGTAACATAATGTTTAATAATATTTTCATTTTCATCTTGAATTTTAAGTGAATATACCATTTTTATTTTCATTAGCAAAGGAATATTTGAATCAAAAAATGAAAATGCCATTGCTTCAGGATTTAGATACCACAAATGACTACAAAATTTTTTCAATGCAATATTAGATATTTTTTTATTAATATTTTCATAATTAATCAGACTCTGAATGAATAAAATATCTTGGTACGGGGCTTCAATTGCAACATGTGAACGAAACCATTTTTCAATATAAATGGATATAATAAAAATATAAGTATCATGACACGCGTTTTCTTGTGTTTTGGTCATATGAAATTGTTTTCTAAAAATATATATTTTCAAGCAATATATTACTTTAGACATCCATCGAGTGTGATAAAATGCTCCAGGAACTCGAAATAATATTCCGCGATGTGGAATTCCACCAAGAAAAATTATAGACAGTTCTAACAGCTCTCTGTAATCCTCTTTAAACTGTTTTTCTTTAGAATGAGTTAAAGCAAAACCAAATACACGTTTTTGGAAATTATGGCATATATTAGGCTTACATCATCATTTTCTATTCCTGGATTAAATATTACAGTATCTATTTTACTCAAGTTTTCATGAAATTTTTTAAAAAGTTGTATGTTGGGCCCAAAGGTGGAACCAAATTTCTCTTCAAAAACACTTCTTAAAACAAGTTCATAAAATTTATGAACTTCTTTTAAGAAGTTAACGAACTAACTAACTAACCACTAACTTTCTTTGTTGACATCATATTTAGTATGATGTTGACAAAGAAAGTACAACAAATATTTTTCAAGACGTTGTTCTAATAATACGCATGCGCCTTTTAATCTACCAGTATTTGAAGCTGTAGTGTCACAGCAAACAGCTATAACTGAATTATTAAGACCCCATTATTCAATTAATTGATACACGTTTATAGGCTGTTCTTCTCCTGTTACTACTAACAACTTAGAGACACCGAGTAGTTCATGGTTTCCACTTGAAATAATTACTGGTAATCGATCTACAAGATTTTTTGAAGTTAACGAAGAAAGTAATTTTCCATCCAAGTATATGACTGAACTATTATCAAATTAATTTGAAACTCTTGATGAAGATTTACAACCGGTTCTTTACGTACTTTTGAATGTTCTCTATGTATTGACGAACGATTAATGACTAAACTATCGACATTTTAACCTAACGCTTTAGCTGTTGCCATAAGTAGATAAGTTACGTCTCTATCACTAACCTTACATCTATCCAATACAGCTACGAGTTTTTTAGTGAGAAATTGTGTTAAAGCTCGTTTTCTAATAGAAGGACCGGTTTCAGTAGGTTCATATAATGTTTCATCGTCGGTATCACTTTCTGTTGATGATATAAACTCGACCGTTTCATCTGAAATCATTGTACGTAAACATTTAGTATAATTAAAAAAAAATAATAAATTACTAAATACTTACACAATACTTTTATTTCATCATGAGCACGTTTTCTCCTTTTTTCTGATTCTTGAAGGCGTATATACTTTTTTTGTTCACTTTTGTTTGAAGTAAGATCAATTCCAATTAATATACCTGGACGACCTTTTTGCCGTTGACAATTTAAAAATCGTTTATCTATTTCGTTACTCATTATATTCGTAGCATCAAAGTGTGCTATGTCAAAAAGGTCCTAGAACTTATCAATAAAGATATTTTCTTTTTTTATTTGTGTATCAATTCGCCTGGATGCATTTCTTTGCAAATTTCGCCATTCGTTGTACATCGCTTCTAATTTTGGTATACAATGACGTACTTCTCTGTTCGGAATACGAGCTTTTTGCCAAAATATTATAACCTCTTCTATGACTAATCGAGCACTATCTCGTAGACTCAATTTGACTACACGCATATTATGAAATAAAACCTTTAGAACTTGTTTATTTTAAGGTAATTTACAACCAAAAAGCTGATGTGTAGTATGTTTAATTAAATAAATCTCTTCACACAAATTAATTTTGTCCGTCATATTATTACAACACTTTAATATTAATTAAAAAAAAAAAAAAAACGGAAAATATATAAATGAATACCTACATTCAACTAACATAAAAACAATAAAAATGAACAAAATAACACAATAGCGATATCGTGATCAACGACCGACGTAACAACTAAATACATACAATCATAAACAAGCTTTATCGCTATAACGTGTTATTTAATAATGTGTGGAAGAGAAAACGCTAATAGTTAATTGAAAAATCCCAATGATAATTTTATTTTGTTATAAATTTATAATACAGTGGAACACCAAAGGTAATCTACTACACCTATATACCTACCTATTTAATTACTTAATTAGTTACTTAATTTACTTAATTTGATTAGATAGTAAAACCACGATGGCTTAATACCTAGAAAATAATAGGTAATAATAATAATAATAACATAAGAGCAAAATATTTGTTAGAGGCATTTTTTAATAACTTGCAATAATTATTGTGATATGAAGAACTTACAAAAATCTACCCTGCTGAGTGAAATTTCAACCCTCTTGAGGCAAATTTTAGAGTTTAAGTAATTAAATCAAATTTTCAATTTATTATTATTTTATACAATCAAACAAAATTTTAAGGTGGTACATTCAAAATCTGTAAAAAATAATTTTATCTATAAATAAGGACCACACATTGTGTAAGTACGTGTATGTGAAGAGTGAATAAAAGAAATAGTTATAGAAAACAACCAGCCCAGTGCAAACAGTACAATCCTTATTTAATTTGTGTACCGCATGAACATTCTTTAAGTAAAAAAAATAAAAATAAAATATATATATATATAACATTTATTTAATAGAAAAAATATGCATTCTTGTATATTGTGTTGTTCAAAAAATTACTACTTACCTAGATTGATATGACATTCGTGTTTTAGTTATTTAAAATTTAGAATAAATAAATCGAGTTCTCTGTCAACGAAATAACTGTTGAATAATAATGAACTAGAATAAAAATTAACTAATAGTTCTACATTTATATAGCATTCGGTATAGATGGGAACGTACAATCTTTTTGTGTCATTGACCATATAATATTCAATATTTTTCCGTATGTCTTTTTATTCTGTATTTAAGTAGTTCAAAGATTGATTAGTGTGTGAATTTTGATCAATAGTGTATCATTGTGTGTACTATTAACTTAATGTCTGTTTACGTGAATTTGATTCAGATACGTGTTCACGCGATCAAGCTTTTTTTAGTTTACGTATATTAACAATACGTGATTTATTTTGTTTCATTCACGTAAACACATATGTTTATATTCAAATATAAAAATGAGACCCCTATTATTACGTATCATCCTGTAGGTACACGATTTATTTCTTTTAATTTCATACAAGGGTGGTAAGTTCTATAAGATTATAGATTAAATTTTTAATTTTCAATTTTTTTCTATTCTTGAGTAAAATAGATTCTCGGAACAGTCCTTTTCCCGTCACTGTGGAATATTATAATCGGAAAGTGGTTTTGCTTGAGGGCTGGACTACAGTTCAGAGAGAAGAAACTGCCAACCCTCGCTTCTTAATCAAATGATCTAAAACAATACGAGTTAACCCATTAGGGTACTATACCCTTATTACACAAATCACAGAGGTCTAATGGTCCTGTTGCCTGATTTCGTCAAAACCTCATAAAAATAAAGTAAAAAAAAAAAAAAAAATAATCAAAACTGAGACTTTATTTTTAATACGTAACAAATATCTTTTGAATCCATAAAATACTTTAATTTGGCTTTTATAAATCTTATGATATACACGTGTATATTTTTATAAACAATTATTCATTAAAAATTATTTTTTTCTTATTTAAAGGAAACGATACTATACCTACTGTGCAATATTATATTGATTTTATATGTATGTAATATTTCACTGCAATACGTACTAAATTTGTTATTTAAATATATCATACATATTATTGCGATTGCTAATGCTTGTATTTGCTGACATTCAAATATCATTAAATATCTCAACGATATTATAAAATCGTATTTATTCAATGTTACGAACAAATATTTTTTTAAATGTGGCAATGTAACATAATTGTAACCCATTAGAAAAATTATATTGCGATATTTTACTCCTATATTACATACAAGTTAAAGCTTAATATCTATATGATACTGTACAATGCCATATTCCGTTGATATTTCAACAATGTTTAATGGGAAAACCATTATTATGAATGCATTAGTACATCATTTGGCATACAATTGGTAAATCACACATTTCACGAAAGATATGAATCGATAGATCACAACACGCTGTAACAAAATACTTTTGTTGTAAATATGAATGACGAAATATTAAATTTTATTTTATTTTATTTATTTAATATAATTTAAATATTTTTCAATATTATTTATTATTTTTGGTTTTTTTAATAAAACCAATATTGTGAATTATGTTTTTTTTAAACATTATCAATATATAATTTATTATACAAGGATAATTTATAGCATGGATTACTTAATATATTGTTACTTTTCCGATGCGATTAAATCGTTCATAATGTTTAAACGATGGCTTCAATTAATGAAAAAGATTGGCGATACTGTGAATTTTGTACTTAAAAATTATATAATTTGTGTAGCTATTTATGTTTAAGTTTCATGTTCACCCTTTTAAACTATCAATATTGAAACTTATAAAAGCCAATAAAAAATCATCAGCCACGGCTTATAAAATCATTCATAATAGTAGATTATCGTAAACAATGTGGACAACTTTATTACACGCGTTATCGTACAGTAAACTGTAGCGGAAGATGAGCATATAAATGTTTTTAAAACGGATTAAGATCATAAAACCGATTTGGTAGTAAAACTATCGATTTGATAATGTGATACGTATTTCGCAACGCACCACAGAAATACAAAATTAACGTTAACGAATTTATAGTTTTAAGACATTACTTGGTGAACAATTTCAACGTATAAATCTAATGGAGAATTGTTTACAAATTAATTTTTGTTCCTCGTGATAGAACAACGGAAAAACCATTTTAACGCACTTCAAAGCGTTCGTAGAGGACACCCGAACGGTCGATGGCATAATAAATAATAATTTATAACTAGTCCTTTATAATTATATGTATAAAATAAAAACATAAAAACCTTTAAATATACATTTTATTTGCATGGTTTATTTTTTAGCATTGAAATATTTTTTATATTTAAGCAACAAGGTCTTTTCAAATTTTTTTAATTTTATTGATAATTTTTAAATCAACTGTGAAAAGCTAAGTTATTTCAACTGCCAATTTAACTAATTAAGTAAAAAAGTTCATTAGAAAATAAACTAACTAGATAAGTTAAACAAAAATTTCCCTTTTAACTTTAACTTTTTAACTAGTTAATGTCCACCTTTCAGCACGGGTACGCCGAATAACGGGTCCAAGTGGATTTCTCGTACGATGATCAGGTGGTGTTATCGCACTCGGTGCCAAATAAAAACACGAAACGCACCCTTCTAACCCTAAATTACCGTAAAAGCCATGGCGTCGTATTTTATCGGTGTATTAGCGTGATATTGTGTTACCAATGTTGCGGATATTATAATACGTGTTTTCATGATATATTGCGTGTCACGCTGAAAATCGTTTTTATTACGATTATTTTTCGAACGCCTTATTAACCACGATCTTACGATGTTTATTGTATCGGTCCACCACAGTGCGTGCAAAAACATCACGGGTCGTACAAAATGAGTGCACATCGAATTTCAACGTTTTAAAATTTTAAACACGACGAAAACTTTTACGTTTTTGAGGTTTTAATATTTTCCTGCTCTCGAACTACATACGTTCCGTCTGTTGATACTAACTGACTATATCATCACGTTTAATAATCATTTATTTATTACCATAAAGTATGTATCTATGTACGAACATTTCTTGTTAAACGCGAAATCGTGAAAACAACGTTTCGTATTTCGGCACACTGACAAATATCGGTTTAATCATTTGATTTTAAATCGGTATTTAGCTGTGGTTCAACTTGCAATAAATAAGCTATAACAATATTCAAAAATATAACACGTTCTGTGTTGGATTATTCATGATGCGTAATACATTAAAACCTAATCTTCGAAACTTAACTTCGCATTGTATTCGTTTTTAACTCCATTCGCACAGCATTAAATCAAAAATATAAATCGTTCAAAGTTAAAAGTTTTTCGAACTATTTAAAACAGTCTCGTTAAGAGCTATCGATTAATCATACACAACGTCCATGGAATTTAACCAACCGTATTATACTGTCGTTAAAACTTTTTTACGCTACACAAGAGTGAAATACAATTATATATGTAGTCGAGAACCACCGCGGTCATTAGGCATTAAAATGCAAGTGGTATTATGCTTTTCTGCCCTGGGGAACGAGCTCGGCGTGCAGTCGAAGAAATCCCTGAGAAACTCGGACACTTAAGATCGTTTACCGGTGTCTGGTCCCTGTTAGCAACTCTTAGGAATTGAAGGTAGCGGTTAATCAACGTACTCGTAATGTATAACAGCTCGTTCGAAACAAATATGACGCGACGAATGGTGGCATTTAAAATTCCCTCGTTTCGAGTGCGGGACAGCGGTCGGTAGTGTAAATGTATCATCTGAAAATCGTTTTCGAACCGTGTCCGGTATACGCATAAATAAAGCGTTTACGTTTAGGAAATCGTGAGACGGTCACGGTACGCGTGCACTTGCAGTTTTAAAAGTTCAACATTTCGCATACCACGTGTTGCTGTGTCGTCCTCTCCGCAACCAAGTTCTACAAGTCTCGATCGGCATATCGATTACGCCGTGACAGTTACGTCGAATCGGAAAATTTACGCGCAGTGTTCGCGTCTCACGTGTGCTACGTTACAGTAGCGGCTCGTAGTAAATATGCTGGGGAGACTTAAATTATCTAACATAAACTCCATCATGCAACAATGAACAAGAAAATCCCTTTTATTGGAAAATTAATTATACTTAATACTTAATACTTAATATTTAATACTCAGTTAATATTTTTAACTTAATTTAATTATAATTTTTTTTATAAACTAATTCAACTCTGCAAATTTTTTTTTAACTGCGAATTCGCAGATGACGGTGTACAGCGATTAACGACGGCGCGATGTCACAGAAATTATTGTCGTGAATTCAGTTTCAACAGCGTGTCTATAATACGCTGGTTATTCTCCCTGGCCCCCTCCGACAAACAAGCCAAACCATTACATGTTACAATCGTAACCTGTCGGACTTCAGTTTCACTGAAACGGCGACCGTCGTCGAAATTACTAAAATAGTGTTTCCATCGAAATAACTATTTATAGGTTTTATATTTTGTGTCCTTAAATTTATAATAATAAATATAGAAAACGCTATAACATATTTTCAATAAAAATAAAAATATTTCTATACATTTTTAAATATTAACTATCTACAAGTAGTTGTTTTTTTTCAAGGGGAAACTCAGTCTCAAAGTCTCCTCTGACGAGCCACTCCTACTGCGTTATCCCTAGGAGAACAAGGGGAAACGAAGGTCGTAGTGTATTCACCGTTAACGATACTTTTCTAGTCACGATCCTCGCGCGCCGCGACGACAACTATTGCACCGTTCACGAGTACTGGGCGCCGAAATGTTTGCTACCCAGTGGCGGCTTTTGGGGTTCATTTAAGGTAGGGCATAAATATTTTTCTTTTTTTTCACTACCTTAGGGTTGCCATACGTCCCGAAAAATGTTTTCGGGGCGTCCATATGTTCCGGTTTAGACGTTTAGAGGAAATGTAGTATTGTTTAATTTTTAATTTCGACCATTTTATCTCAAAGTACATTTTTAGTCGTAATCGATTGACAATATATAATAAAAACATTATTTGTAATTTACACATATAAATATGTAATATATTTTATTTTACAAAAATATTTTTAAATATTATATTGCCGGCCATTAATGGTCCTCTCCAGTGGCATATACATAACTTTTGTATGGGGGAGAGATCATTTGCAAACAAATCATTATTTTTATTTTATCATTAATTTTTTTTACGTTTCTAACGCCCTCGCACTAAGAACATTATTTTATAACAGTTAACAAAAGGCTTTGGAGGAATCTGACCGCCACATCCCCCTCTTGTATACGTTAGTGGCCCTCTCAATATATTAAAAGTTATATAAAAAATATATTACTCAATAATGTGATTGTTTAGTCCCGGTTTCGCTTTATAAATTTATAGCAACCCTACACTATCTCCACTTTGAATTTACCTACAATTCCTGTTGATTTTTTAAATATAATAAAATTGTTTGTGTATAAAAACATTTAATTTACGCTTATGATGTGTATTATACAAAAAATAACAAAAAATCTAAAAATAAGAAAATTATGGTTTAAAAATAAATAATAAATATAATTATTCAGTTAATCAGTAATATTTTTGAATTCCAAATCGATTTTTCAGTTTTTTTTTTCATGAATATTTTGATGACTTTATTAAATTAAATTAAAAAATATTTAATAAATTAGGTATTGTAAATTTGTATTGTATAAAAAAAGAGCATCGTTAAATGAAAATACATAATACTTAATGAAATAAAAGAATGAACAAAAAATGAATAATTATTACCATGTCCCTATAATCTATGATAAAATAATTAGTGTTTGTTTTGTGCTTCCGTATTTCATAAAACTTTTTTTTTAATAATATTTTAAAATAATATACCAATTACCAACAATATTATGATAGTTAGAAGAAATACCAATATCTATTAAATTTTAAATTCTTCTTTTTTCTTTCAATTTTGTAGGTGAGACACGTGCTCGTGTGCCTCAAAGCACGAGCCGAACTCGATGATTTTTTTTCTAAGCGTGTTTGCCACATTTCCCCTCTCCGCGTTTACGTTATTCACAAACTCTGATTCAGTCAGGGAAGATTTATTCTTTCTGTGTTCTCTGGTATGGAGATTTTTTTTGTACATCTAACGAGTATCCCGTAGCAGTACCAACATATTTTTTATTTTTTTACTGTTTTTTGAACGGGAAAATCATTGTTTAATAATAATAACAGTGTTTGGATTACCTTATCTATCTTGACGATAGAGAACGAATTCGCATTTGCGAATTTGGAATTCGTATTTATAACTTAGAAAAAATAGAACATTTGCTATATTAAAATTGAAATCAAGTTTCATGACATAAAATAATAAAAGAAAAAACTCATAGAAATGCTTTATTCCCGAACCATATTTGCATAGTATATATTCCGTGCCTTACTATGCAGATGACTTTATTGCTTTTGCGTAAATACTACTCTGGTCATTGTTCTATTTGAATGGATTGTTTTATTTAGTGCTAAGATATTATCGATTTTCAATCGGTTCTGTCATTCGGTGGATACATAGGTCAGTAGGTTGTAGTTACGGCATATACACCATATACACCATATGTACATAGGTTAAGCTGTGTTCTTATTTTAAAATTGTATTATACGATAGGCACGGATTACTTTTGTTGAAAAAAATAGAAAAATAACGTGGTTGGATGATGGTTATTAATAAACTTACGTTAATATAAAATACATAACAAATTCTCAATAATTAAACTAATTCTATGTTTTAGTGTATAGAACACTTGCAAACAACACATTTGGTCTAACAATCAACGTAAAATAGATTATCTCGATGAATTTGATAGAAACATTTTAACATTTTTCAAGTTTAGATTGTTGATCACATTTAGTATAATCAAAGAAATTAAAACAATTTTAGAGTAATGATAAAACATATAGGTATGTAAAAAAAAAAAATATTATTTTATAATATCGTATTAGTTTAGTAATTAAAATATGTTTACTTCATGGGTTGTGTTTCAAAATATTTTTTTTAGAATCGGTTTCATACTGAACAATTTTTTTTTTTCATAGATTATGATAAGAATATGTTACTTTAAAACGTGATATAAATCAAAATATTGAATTAGTCACTTCTGTAATCTTGTTAAAATCTTTTTTTGTTTAAAATAACTTGAAATTAATAAAATTAAATTTATGAGAACGAAAATATTCCTTATTTTGTGGATATTCATTTTTTTAATAACCTTGAACCTTTTAATTATTAAAGAAATGAAATACGAAAAATATAAGTTCGATTAAAAATGTTGTAAGCGTATAAATTGAAAAGAATTCAATTTACTTTAGACTAATTGGTTTAGTAAGTGGAGTTACATTCCTCAAAATGTGATATTAGCATTAATTGTTTTATGATTACAACTATGCTGCTGTGAATAATGAATATTTGAACAATTCATGTAATAAAAAAGCAAAATTATATTTCGATGACATATTGTCATTGTAACATAAAATTACAGAATATGATAAAAATTGTTTTATACCTACTCATAATTGATGAATAAAAAATATTTTGATATTATTTGTATCGAAATCACCTATAGTTTATACTCGGATATAACAATCAAATGAAAATCCTTTGAAGTGACATGTTGATTACAACATTTTAAACATTCAATGGGAATAATTATTAGAAAGTAAAAATATTTTTTAATTATTTAATTATTTATTTTGGCTTTAACATTGTAGTCACTATTTAGAAGGAATCTACATTCTACGTTAAATAATATTAATATTTATCATTATAGACAAATTAAAATAATTAAGTAATAATTATAATAATTGTACATTTAACTCGAATGTACAAATATAAATATATGTATATATAGTTTTTTTTTTTTTTAAAGAAAATATTTTAAAAAATAATCGAAATATCTAATACATTCATTGGATGTGGAAAAACTTTTCTTTCTTTGGCTAAGCTTTGATATTCTAGGACGTAATGTTTTATAGATTTTTATTATTATTAACAAATTGTTGCAAAATGTACACATTGGTTTCAGTTCTTTTGTCATTAAGTGTACGTGAGTGATGTTTGTGTGATCAATTTTTATCCGTGAATATATTGTTTTTCCTCATTTTTTACAAGAAAGAGAAGTCAAAAACGGTATCGAAATTGGTTTGATTTGATGAAGTTTATTGTTTGATTTCTGGTCTGAAACTAATTGATGTTTATTTTTTGTTCCTTTCTTAAATGATCCTGTGTTTTCCGTTTCTTGGATCATTTATGTATTTATGTATTATATTTTCCATGGTGGACGTGTATAGACAATTGAAAATATTAAAATAGTAAAATTCGATTTTATCGTATCATATGTATTTTTGATTTTCTATGTCATTACATATTTGTATCCTTAGAAACATTATTAAGCCTGTAAGCGAATACCTATTTGATTTATAAACAATTTGAAGTGTAATTAATATAATTTAAGTTACAGAAAATAACATTTTCTATAGCTATAAATTACAGTTTGTAAAATAAACATCTAAAACTAGAAGCTACAGTAAAGTTGTACCTGTAAAATATAGTATGGACTATCGCAGTTAATCAAGTTGATTAATTCTTAAATTCTTAGAATAATTATAGAAACAATTTGAAAAGTTGCTTTTAACTTAAATAGTACCTGTTTTAAGTTTTACCGGAATATATTAATTTGTTTAAAACAAATTATTTAAATCAACCAAAAAGTTCAATACATATAAGTAAACAGGTTTTCATATAAATGATAACACTATGTTTTATGACGGCAAGTATGTATACATTTTTAAATAAAATAATTGTGATAACTATTAAGATCTATAATTTGAGATCCTATTCCATGAATTATCACTTCTGAAAGTCATATTTCCTTCTTAATAGATACATAATTTAAATGATTTATCATGTAGTATATTATTATATTATTGACATAGTGTCATGTGATAAATAAGCTCTTTATTAAGTTACCTGTATCATTTCGTTTTCTCTAAACGTTCAATAAAAAAAATAAAAATCAGTGATTAGTGTTTTTAAGCTAATAGTTTAGTGTTTAATTTTCTTAAAGATAATCAACAACAATTATTGATAACCAAGAAAAATGTAACTTGCAGAAAACTGCAGAATATCGATTATGCTCACAGAACAATAGACAAAATAAGAGGATCAAGGAAAAAGCAAACTATCCAAACTGTTATGGTTGAATAAAATTTAAAATATTTCATTTCTTTTCTTTAATCGTTTAATAGAAAATTTGTAATCGAATAACCAAAATGTGTTGGTGCACGACAAGCCGTTGGTACAGGGGCGGGTTTTATCATTCATCAAGGGACAGGCTAATGGAGGTTCAAGATTTTAGTTAGTTTTTTTTAAATCTATATAAAATTTTAAATTACAGAATATGTTTTTGAGTCCCTCATAAGTAAATCATTTTTTCACAATAGTAACAAATTTTAAATATTTACACTATTAGTATCAATTTTAATCTGAAACCATTTAAAAAATTTAGGTATACACATATAATTAACAACAAATATTAGCTATTTATTTTTAAAAATATGTATAAAATTGGTACCATGTTCATCAATGACGATTGACGATATTTTTTAATAATTATTTATATATCAATATATCATAATACTTGGCTTTGTAAAATAATTAGCTTAGTCCTTAGGGAGACTAATGTCTTCTTAGCACCCCCTTAAACCAGCCCCTGGGTTTGTATGGTACATATCAAACTTTTCCCGGAACGGTTTGTTTTCGCCGACCCGCAGATCGTAATCGGGTCCACCGTGTGCTGGTGTGTCGGGCGGACTGCTCCTGTTACGTTTCTCGTTCCGCATTATTCTTAGCGATACTTTACATTGTAATCACCTTTAGATCGGGATGAACATCAAAAAACCGTAGTCGTACTCAGCGGCGGAACTAGGGGTTGGAAGATGGGAATTATCCCTAGGCGTAACATTTTAGACTGTGTAATTTTTGTAATTATTAACAACTAATTTGATATTTTTAACTTTGTTAAATACTTATATTAGGTTAAAACCAGGGCTTCAAGCCGTTATATATAACGTTATAACGGGAAAAAAATGAAAAAAAAATAAACGTAATCAATAAACGAAAAACGAAAAATGTCGAATAACATTAAAAATAATATATCATGAATCATAATTAATGATTAAAAATAAACAATAAACGTATTTGTAACGTAAAAAAATTGCAAATAACGTTATGTGGAAAAACGTTTGAGCTTTTTTTTACTTTGAACTCAACATAATTTCTTTTTTTAAATCTTATAGTTATGAACAGTTCAAAGTTGGCTAACTTGTGTTGACAATAATTTATATCTTCCGAATTATTTTATTGAATGTTTATTTTTAAATATTGAATGTACTACTTGATAAGAAAATAGATACCTATTCAACTAATTTTCTATTTATGTTCGATTTAATTGGTGAAAAATGCAATCGTGTTATTTGGAGTATTATTTAATGTAAATAATTTCAAGTTGCTAGTCAGTAGATAGTTTATCGTGAATTGAGATAACTCTTTAATTCCATATTTATTTTTAAATTACTATGTGGACAAGGCAATGCGTTATTATTGCTAGGTTTGTGTGATTATGAGAGCAGTGTATTACCAGGTAGGCAATCTACCTGCGGTAGATTATGGACCCCACGCGCACATTTTGTCCATGGTTTTTTTTTGTTATATAATTTTGTTATAGCAACCATTTATAAACATATTTTAATTTTTATTACCTATAAGTAAAAAAAAAACATTATTATTAAAACATTTAAAACCATTAGCAACCATTTATAAACAAAAATAATAATAATCTGAATACCCCTGTTTGAAAACATCCCCGCGTTGGATGTAAAAAGTAGCTTAAACCTTGCCCTTGGTCTAATCTGCCTCTGTACCGAATTTCATCACAATCGAATGAACGGTTAAGGAATGCATAATGGACATACAAACTTTTTTTGTCTTTTATATATAATATAGAAAACGTTTAACAAAAAACGAAAAATTAAAATAACGTTGAACAGAAAAAATCACATAACGTTTCAACGTACTATAACGTTAAACTTTAAAACTGTATAACGTTTCAAAGTACAATAACGTTTTAATATCCAAAAACGGAAAAACGGATATATTTTTTAAGAATTTAAGCCCTGGTTAAAACTCAATAAGTATGATTGTATATTAATAATTAGAAAAAAATTCTCGAGAAGAGTATTTGATTATTGGTCTATGATAGGGCATAATTTCAACATTTTCCCCGGGCGTATAAGTTCCTAGTTCCATCTCTGGTTGTACCATCCAAAAGTATCCGTGATAAAGGGCGTCCGCAGGAATTTGTCAAGGGGGGACAAGGGGTCTACATTTTTTAATTTTTGTTTATTACGCCTGCGGTCGTCCTGTCATGGCTGTTCTAACCAGGTTGCTTCCCCCCCACACAATCTGTTTTTGAATTGTTGGTTACCCTGTTATTGCATTATAATTTATATTAATATGTTAATCGTTTGGTTTATATTCAGATAAAAACGTATATTTTAAATTTAAATTTTATATTTATACGTTCTAATAAATAATTAGTTGTAATTTTTTTTTTTTTTTTACTAACTGGTTAAGGTAATTGAGATATTGTTTCTATTTATAAATGTGTATAATTTTTATACTTGGTTATTTTAATGACGTTTGTGTGATAATGCAAATACAACTTAAAATAAACCGAAGCTTAAAAAATTATTCGGATAAATATTATATTTTTAAATAAAGTACATTGAGCGCACTATATCCGCTAACTGACACGAACGTATTTGATCGATTTCTATAAAAGATTGTGTGGGAGTTATGTTAATTTATTTATTTCGTGCGTTTAAAATATTTTGAATTCAACTCGAAAAATAATCTTTGAATTGATAACATTATAATACAAGTATTGTGTAATGCATTAATATTATAATTTACAGTTAAGCCATTGATTATCATTGTCACTCGAATAGTAGTAACAAATTACACATTTTAAATAATGAGTTTTTAAAAACAATTGAAATTGTACGTTTAGTAGTATTAAAACTAGAAAAGTCACTTTCTATTTTATAGAATAGAATCGAAGGACATCTGAAATATGAGTGGATTTTGATAATTTGCGGGGGATTTTATTTTTTATGATACCAGTATGTCGTGGAATTCATAAAAATATAACGTCCATGCCTGATTCTAACAAAAAATATAAAATTTTTCTGATCGTAAACATAAGAGAAGAAATATATGAATTCAAAACATTGGAAGAAAGAGCCTAAAAGCTGGAAAATGAGTCAGTGGTGATGAGGTATTTAATTGGTGATAAAGAAGACATAGTATTAAGTATACTATAGTATTTCAATAATTGCAAAGCATTCAGCTGTGAATGAAGATGTAGTAGGTGAAAGTTTATTAGAGAAAGATATGTGAAACTCCGGTATGTAGAACGAATATTTAGTTGATACTTGTATACAATTAGTGAAAATATTAGAAAATTAGGTATTAGTATAATTATTACTAGTATGTTTATGATTATTACTAGTATGATTTAGGAAGTCTTTGTGTTGATGAGTAATAGAGGAAAATAATAAACATTGGAAGTTGATTTCGTATATTAGGGGTTTGGTAATATAATTGCACGTGTTTGCGAGAGTGCTATCCAAGAAAGAACTGGGACAGATGATAAACCTCTTGGAAAAAATTTAAAATATTGGGATCTCTGATAATTTTTGAATCAAAAATATATATGTATGTATGATATATATATTTATAATATGTACACGTTAAACTCATGAAGTTTTGAACTCCTAATCTGTATTTGGATTCTGTTCGAAATTAATTAGTAACAATTGAATGTAAATATTATTTAATGTATAATAATATTTAAAAGTATTTCATGTAATTCGTTATTGATTTTATTATAAAATAAAATAAATAAATACGTCAAGATTGTGTAAAAATATTTAGATTGTAATAAAAGTATAACATTTGGCATGCCATTGGTGTATAATCCCTTCGAAATAAAACCAATATTTTTCATGATACTGAAACGTAACTTGACATATTTTTCTCCTTTGTTCTATATATCGAACACGTCAACATATTGTGTATTATTGGAGGCCATGTCACGGTGAAACGCAGTGGGTTTTGTTAATCGAAAACTTGGGCACGTATCAAACAGCTGACTCGACGATTTTTTACAATAAGCCACCGCTTCCCTCCATCAAATGCTGTCGTGATTGCGTCTAATCTACAAAAAAAAAAAAAAAATAATAAATAAATAAATAAAATAAAATAAAAAAATTGTTGAAAATCCAATGAATTTGTGATCGCAATAGAAAACAATAACAAAGACGCTCGTAAAGAACAAATCATTGCTCTATCGTGATGTGTACTACTAGATTTACCTACTAATACAGTATAATGGATGTATTACTAAAAAATCACAATAAGAAAAGACTTTTCGAAAATCGCATTTTTATGAAGCAAAACCTAAAAAGGCTGGATGTATACATTTTTTCACTGGTTACCTTGAAAAAATTTGGGATTAGTAATTGGTCTAATCTAAAACGAAAAAAATATCTTCTGGATAAGCCCAGGTAGTTAAACTAATACACTATTCAATGTTGTAATGATGTGCTACGAAGGAAAATTAAAAATGTCTATAAAACATCATTCATGATTGCTTACGATGTAAGCATTACATCGTAACAAAATAGTATAATATATATTATATATATCCTTTACCTATGACATATATTATACCTATGAAGTACAAGGTTTACTATCAACGTAAATCATTAACATAATAATCAATATTATTATTAGTATTTGATTAATAATTTGTTTTAGATATTTTTTATTATGATTGACTTCTTATGACTTTTTTGATTATTTTTTTCTCGAAGTCTAATCTCATAAAATCGTATCAAAATGAGTGATAATGATTACTTTACAAATGATTGTTTTCGTATGAACTCGTTCCCACCAGCATACAGCGAATATAACAAAGTTGATTATAAATAATATGGAAGGTCGTAGAAAAAAAATGATTCTAAGTACCGACAATGTATCTAAACCATCGTTTAATTTTAAGTAGAGAGTGGATTTATATGCCTTTGCATATTTATTCCAGTTAATCTTAGATATGCTAAATAAATAGTTAAACAATATATTTTTTTTTTCATTTGCACCTACAATAATTATAAATTATAATCGAATCAAATATATTGTTTGAACACCCTTCCTTTGCGTTGCCTTACATTGGCCCTCTGATACATGACAAGCTATTTCAGCCAAAAACATCAGGCCTGACGATAGCTGCATTTGTTTTGTTTTTTACCTTGTATTATGTTCGTTGCATCTTGCTTGTGTTGCTTACGTTTTGTGAATACTGGATCGTACTCCTGTACAGCCACTAGAGATGGTCGTGAAATCCAAAGATCTGAATTTTCCGAGTATCCGGTTTATAATTATTTTTCATTTCTGATAAAATTAATTATTTTATTTTATTGCTATGAAAATTTAACAGCAAATAATAATTATATTTTATGAGTTACAGTATACTCATCATATCTTTTACAGTTTTTATAATTTATTATTAGTTATCAAAACAAAAAGTTATTAAATTGTTGAGATAAAACGCGTTAGAAATATGATATACCTATAATCGAAAATTATGTTGTAGAATTAAATTTATGAGAATATGAAAATGAATCATTGAACAGCAAAATTGCGTTGAATTATTTGGATAGACTGGATAACAAGTGAAATCCGGATTTTTTTAAATTTCGATTTGACAAATCCGAATAATTCCGAATGTTGAATTTTCTGTATATGCCCTCCACTAAAAAACAACATGTATTTCGGTTTTTTTTCTTGTTTTTTTTTTAACAATATATGTTCTAATATCGATTTTAATTAATACTAAAATAATGATATTCATCGTGATCGATAATAATGGGTTTTTATAACATAATTTTAAATGTTGTGCCATTGATCGATTTTGACATACCCAGGTGGGATGTTGAAACTCTTGTGGACCTATACTTCTGCAGTTACGACGGAGGATGATAAAGTGCCGTATATATACTAGTATAGGTATAGGGAGAATTTCAGATAAAAAAAAAGTTTACCGTACGAATACATTTAAAAGCAACCTTATGCATATGTTGTTTATTTTTAAACTGCTAAACTTTTGTTTAAGTAAATTATTTGATGAAAAAGTTCCCTCTACTTCTGTATGTAGGTATTTTCCATTTTTCTGGTTAAACAGTTTTAAGTTTCGAGATACATAAGTGTTACACAAATAAGATTTCAATATATTTAGTCATAGCATAGCTGGATTATTTGTATTTTATTGTTTGTATATAAATTATGATGATTCAAGAAGCAAGATTTGTATCTTATAAAAAATTATACCAACTTAAATGTATTAAAAGAGATGCATACTTACATAATAATATAAATATACATCCACATGTTGCAGGAGTAGACTTGTTAGAAGTACAATTTCACAGATTTTATTTAAAAACGATTACAAGTAGAATTATTTTTAATTTTGTACAAGGTATATCAGTTGAATATAAAATAATCACACGTTGACGTAAATTGTTAAAAGTCTGTCAGAGATTTCCAAATAATAAATTATTTTTAAGAAAGAGCGGGCATTTTTTAATTTTGAAATTGCTCCAACGAAATATCTTATAGTATTTTTTTTTAGATCTTAAAACGTAGTACTCGTACTTTTTTTAAAGATATTATCATCGTTGAATATAATCATGTTCCTATTAAAATAAACATTTTAAGAGAACAGCAAAAGAAAATCATCTTGGTTTTAAAATTCTGTTATAGTTTAAATATAAGTATAGATTATCGTTATGGGAAGCAGTATGAACTTATTCAAGAAATACGTTGTGAGTGAAAAAAAAATACTTATTAAGTTTGAAAGTTCATTTAGTGATACATTATTTAATCGATTAATTTTAATGATTCAATTATATAGATGGAAAGTAGAATAATAAGAGGAACAATCATTGATTTTAAATTAAAATATCAATCACGAACGTTGACAATAACCGAATGGTGTGCGTAACTGAAAGTATGATTTATAGACAAACTTATGAAAGAATAAGACGCATTAATATGCATTAAACTGAGCTTGCAATATTATTCGATTTCAGAAAATCTATCTGAAGTTCTTCACACTATACACACATTATGGAATAAAATATGGATAACAAGCAAATATCGTCTAGATGACTTTTTTCGTAAAGTTTTGACTTTATGTATGGTACATGAATGAAAGTAAAAAAAAAACTATAATCATACACGCGTATACCGGAGTATTGAATAAAAGTTTTTTCGAAAAAAAAAATCTGTATCATTGTACAATCAATAATACTTTCATTTGATTTAGAGTCGAGAGCTGTCAACAGACAAACAAAAGTTAATACTCTTAGCGACTACGATAGGATTAAATAAAAAAAAAAAAAATAAAAAAATTAATAATCACGACAAAAAATAAATTTTTTATCTTATCATCTTATACATTGTAGTGCTATAGTGAATCATAGTGTTTTTGATTTGTTCATGTAATCGATATAAAGTCATCTAAAACTGTGTTTTTAGTTTTTTTTACTATACGTTACGTTATAGTGTTAAATTTTTTGTTTTTGTTCCGTGCAAGCGTATTGCTATATGGAATAATAAAACGATACTTTTTTCTTTTTTATACACATTTTGAATAGATCTGATGCAAGAAGTTTGTAGTTGATTAAGTTTACGGCGATGAGAATAAGCTGATGAACCTGAATAGAAGCATCCGTAATCTAGTTTTGATCTAATGACTGATTTATAAACGATTAATAATGAGAAATATATATTTTATAAATAATATATTAGTCCAAGTTATGTTTAAATTAAAAGTTATACTGTACATCAAATTCTAATACATAATAATGATGGATTTTAAAAGTAATACTCTTAAATTTATTAAAATAATCATGACTATTCTAATATCAAAAAATGTGCAAAATGAAGATGTAATTTAAATTAACTTTAAACTGATTGAAAAACTAAAATCTCTGTTCTCGAGTAAATAGTAAATTTTTTAAATTCACATTAAAAACTATATTTCCACATTTTATGTTATCATAATTTGAATTAATAAAGTTTTGTTTTATTTTAAACATTTTTTTATATTGAAAAAAGTTAAAAATATATTTTCAATAATAACCTCAAATATCATTATTTCTAACTTATTTTTCAATATGTCTGCGAAATAAAATAATTAAGTTTTTCATAAAACAATAAAAAAAATATTAACTCAATGTGAAACCAATCATAATCCAAAACTGAATATATCTATTTTCTGGTTTATATTTATAAGAATTATAATTATGTTATTTTTATTTTTATTTTCATTTATTTTTATTTTTGCTATTATCAACTCGCGATTTTTATATTCGTGGTGAATTGTTTCGTTATTTTGGCCTAGAACCTGTTAAAATATCCTTTAAATAATCATAAGTTATAAAGTGTTAAGTCAAACGCATGGTACCTATGTTATTTAATTTTATGAATACCGGTTAATATTATTAGCTTTGCTTCTATTTTCTGTGATATTATTCTTATACCTACTTAAGTGCATAATATCACTATAAAATACTCGAGTAAGATAATTTTCCACTAGAAAATGTGTATATAAATTATGTTTGATTTTTTTTTCAAATTTAACTCATAATTTATATTTAAAATTAAAATTAAAGCTTTTTCGTAAAAATATCAGTAGGGATTTGCATGTGCTAGTGACGTATATTAGAAAACAAAGAAGTATTTGAACCGTAAAATGTATTAAAATTTTATATAATTTTGTTCTCAAATTGAAAAAAAAATGTAATTATAATAAAAAAAACAAAGGAGAGAACGTTTATTCATATTATATAATATTTAAAAAATAAATAAAAGTGGTGAGTAGAATTTACTAAATCAATTAATGAAAATTGTATTGTGTTACATGTAAAACAGCTGTATGAAAATTTGTTTAATATTGAAGTTCCATAATTCGTTTTGAACAGCCTACCTTTCACATAACATAACATAGTTATTTCATTATATATATATCACCACTTAAATTGAGAACATGGAATAAGTATAGAAAACTTATAAGTTTGGCAGTTGAAATTATAGTATATTAGATAAGATCTAGGCTATCTATGCCTGCAGATTGAACCAAATATATTGTGAAAAGTATTCTGAACCACCAAATAGGTATTTTCATAGAAACAATTTTTTTTTTAAGTTTCATCGTTATGGAAATCTAATCATCTTTTTCGCTATTTTTGATAAACAAATTTCACAACAATAGATATTCTTTGAGTTATAATGCAATTGCATTTTCACATTAAAATAACTTTATTCTTCCGTCGCCTTATTATTAGTTCCTATTGTTGAAAAAAATTTGAATAAACTAAGGTTATGTGGTTTTTATTATTCAATAAACTTCAATATGATAATATTAATAATGTAAATTTCTATTTTGTTATTAATATGTATGTTATCTAAGTTTTGTTGTAAGTTTTATGTAAGTTTTACTGTATAATACTGTAATATCAAAAGTTTTGTATATATAAAAATATACAATTTGAAATATTTTGAATAATTCTTGCAATCATTTTTTTTTTTGTTCCGTGCAAATATAATAGGATTTAAGCGATGAGGAAATTATCGTTAATTAAGTGAAAATCTATTATTGGATATAGACATGTATAGACATTGAATACGACGACAAATATTACAAATGCATTGTTGGTTCATCAAATTATACGCAAATATTAATACTAGTAAACAGACAAAGGAATGGTATGAAACGTAATGTGTTGAAAAAATTTATGCGCCAACTCTTCAAAACTTAATTTATATGATACACATAAGTGTTCAGATAAGTGATTTAAAATTAATTTTCATTATTATTTTTACCGTATATGATTTTATTCGAACACTATAATGTAATTGTTGTGAGCGAATTTTCAAAAATACTTTATATTTTGTTACAAAAATAAAAACTGTTGTTTGTAACTCGGGTAGACTTCTAAAGTATCTAATGAAGTTGGTAGATACTATCAGGAAAATATTATGCTGTTTTCGTCCGTTTCTTTATAAAAGTGTAATATATGTTATGCAAATTAAATTGGTTAAATATACGGCCTGAAATATAATGTTCTACAAACATATTAAGATTTGACATACCTGTTGAAATCTTCCTCTATAAAAATTATTTGGAAATTAATTGTTATTCATAAAAAATAAAATGGTTACGTAAAAAATAAAATTAAATAAAAACTATTTCGTTTTCAATAAATTTTAGGCTTTAATTTGCCATTTTATACGAGTTTTTTTTTTTTTTATTTTTTTTTTCTTATACTAAGATAGTAAACAAGATCCGAGGGCTGTCACATTGTGAAATCAAGTTGATAGTTATGTCGGACTAGAATGGGAAAATTGTGCGATTACGTTATATAATAAAACAAAAAATATTTGTATTAATATTTACGATTCGGTTAAAATGTCCTTTTTTGACATATTTTCTAACGGGAAATGAAATTATTGTTTGAAAATGAAAAATTCGAAAAACTTCCGTTATTTAAATCATGTATGCTTTTAACGCATTTTATTGACAGAAAAATATCGTAACGTCTAGTGAAAAATATGCAAAATTGTGGAAATCTATAGGTGTTAGTAGATAATTTTTTATTTGACATATTTTATCAGCAGTTTAGAAATGATTGCGCAAACGTAAGTAATTAATATTACAACTCACTTATCTTATTTTATATTGGTGTATTTTTCAAAGCAATATTTTCTTTCGGTAATAATTGAAAAATTCCATGACGTAGCGTAAAAGTAAAAAGAAATCTTACGCTCATCATATCGGCTCAAAAGTTAACATTTCAAAATAATACACGAAGAGAAAGGGTGTACTCGTAATTTGTTCAAATGTTTTAAATCAAATTCTTTTTGCAACTTCCGAAAATTAAACAATCCGATCATAGTCCAGCCGTGGCATAATATCCATGTTTCTGTTATTTCGAGTTCGCCCTCACGTCGCTACGTCTGTAGTGCATGCGCCCTGACAAGGAATCCGTCCATTCGCTATTGCTAGTAGTTTTGCTAATATCTCGGACTTCGCTTCATTGTAATTCCTTTTGCACGAATTTGCATAATTAGTCCGGCATCCCTTCATAGATAGAGGAGACGTTTCGGTCTGCGTTGTATTCGTAACGTCGTAGATCTGCTCGTTCCCCATGGTATATATAAATATATTTGCTGCAGAGCGTGGACCGTCGACCGAAGCCCATATCATATAGTAACCTATAATTTTCAGGCAGAACATGACAAAGAGAAATGTATGCGGGTGGCTCAGTCCTCCAGTCCTGCAACACCCTCACGCTCGTGCAAGTGAAACGACTAGAAAATCATTATGATAAAGTGTAAAAATATAACTAACGATTTTTGACCAGAAACAAAATCGTCTGCGAAATGGTGCGGTGCGAGTTTACTAACTTTTCGAGAATAAAATTATTTGAACGATAATGGGAAACGAACAAGCGCCTAGATGATCATATCGAGTGTGGAGATATCCAAAAAAAACCAACCAGTATGAAATTGCATTAAGATTAAGTTTTTCAGATTAAAGATTTTATGATTGAACTCGACGGCAGAAACCTACTTGATCGATGAAAGATAGAGAAAGATAACGACGAGCAACTGTATATCATTGCATCGACAGTGTTGTGTTTACACAAACGCAATCACGATTTAAACCAATGGTCTATTACTGGGGTGGCCAAATTGCGGCTCGCGAGCCACATGTTGCTCTTGTCATTGTCAGATGTGGTTCGCGTTTAATTTATAAAATTACAATTTACTCATTGTTTTGTTATTACTATAAATTTTAATTTTTTCAATATAAATTTATAAAAATTATCAAACAATATAATATGTATCTAAGAACATTTTGGCTCTTGGCAGGTGCGTGAACAAGGGGATTTCAGGGGTTCAAACTCCTCCCAAAATTCAGGAAAATTATTAAATATATTTTTATAAAGTAATAGTGGTATATAGATTATATAATTATGAAAATCTACGATCTAAAACCTTTCCCGAAAATATTTTCTGTGTACGCTTTTGGTATTATTGTATTTATTCGTGCGGTTAACCATTGACCTATAACAAGGAACTCGGCATATCACTCGAGAGCGTAAATATTTTTCTGATCGGTAAAGATCGATAGTCGAACAAGTAGTTGTGATAATTCTCACCGTTAATGTTACTCACCCGAACTAGCTGTGTAAACGCTAGTAAATTATAACCATGGTACTTTTATGGTACGGTAATTGACTTCCTGCCCATCAGGTCTCTCTCGATGACTTTTATTCAACAGAAAAGAACAATTCTAGGACGCAACCTTCACGTAACTCTTAAGATAAACGTGTGGATCCTTTTGCATTGAGACGCTGTACAGAGTAACGAGCTGTTCACAAGGACACCGCGGATCGCAAAACGGGCGTTCGGTCGCTGTACGACAAAACAACGTTTAATTGTACTACCCCCGTGTAAGCAGGCGTGTGCCGTTCGATTATCGTACTCGTGTAATGCAAACCACCGACGGCATCGCATCCGAAACGTCACGGTAGCAGCCGCAATAATTTTAATAATAATCCACGCCGCACCCCGCCGGCGTACCTTTTTCTCCTCGCATATGTAAATACGAATACGTTACGTTACGATTATTTAAACGAGCCGGTACTTAATTTCCATAATGCGGGCGGCGACGGAGACATGTTTCGGTGCGATGTTACGCACCGCCGTCTGCACGCGCAGGGCTTATGGACACAACCTGCGACCTGCCCACTCGCGTTATGCGCATTACGTGAGCGCATAATGATTAATAATGTTTTTGGGGATGTAACACGCGCACTTACGCGTCACTGCACCCGATGATATATTTCGAGTGGTCCTACGGGTTCTATGATACGATACGTCGTTGTCGCCAAAATTCCGCCTGGGCGTGCAAATAATGACAAGTCAACTATTATTATTAATATTATTAATTATATTATTATTATTTTTGTTTCTCTTACCTTTTATAGGCGGTAGTGTAGTCTACGACGGGTAATCCAATGTCGTAGACTATGATTTTACGGGTCTCCTGTAACCTTCCATACTGTACGTGCCGTGGACAATATGACCACTTTTTGCATATTTTCAAAAATCTAAGGTGTATTATTTTTTCTCAATAATCCTTCTCCAACTACTCCAGTTTTAAAGATAATTATCGGTATAATTTGACTGTGTTTAACTCGGCATATTTCTATTGTTCAATTACGTTATTTACTCTTGGTATTTTCGATATTTATTATTATTATTATTATTATTACTGTAGTGTTCCTGTGGAGTAGAGTTTGTAGTAAATTGGTCAAATTTAAAACACACAAAAAACCCGTCGACAACATTAAACAATAATACAAGTTCTTTATGAAATAGTGGATGTTTGATAGTAGTTAATTAACATCTAAGGAATATTGAGTAGGATTTCTGGTCTATGTCGGTGATTTACTTTTTTCTGCAACATAAATGCATGACCTTATAGATCGTCAACAACATTATTGTTTGCAGTAGCTGTTAAATTTACTTTGATTTTAATATTATTTGTATTTGCTTAATTTACATAACACCATTTCAAACGAGAAGAACATAACATTAGAACTTATATATATAAAGCTTTTAAATCGAATGAATTAAAAATGAATTATTCCGTTTCTCTACAAAATCCATAAACCAAACAATATTATTTTATGATAATCTAATTTCAATCCAATAGATATCATGTATTTATTTATTTTGCTTTTATTTTAAAATGTTTACAATCTAACTGTTACATTATTATGTTTAGAAGATATTTAATAAAAACTTATTAAATTGTTGCATTATATAATATAATCAATTTTTTTAGTGTTCAAAAAGTAATGAGTAAAAATTATTTTTAATATTTCATTCGATTAGCAATGACACCTAGTTTTTTACAAACTAATTTAAGAATAAGCTAACCAAAAACAAACCATAATATGAAAATAAGCGTATAATAAAAGAACAGTTATTTATTAGTTATTTACTTGGTTTCTAATCATAAGTTATAATTATACTACCAGTTTTATAAATGTTCTGTGAATACATTTGAATCATTGCGTCTAGACATTTGTTTGTTTTCGATAGTAATTTCGATTTAAATAGGTAATTTTTGTCTTATAATTGTTATTGACAGTAAAATGTAAATTATTGTTAGTTTTGGGTTAAAGTTAAACAATATCAATAAAATATACATTTGAATTCATAATGATATTCATAATAATTTTTTCGATACACAATAAATATAATTTTCTATACTCACATGGCATTTTTTTGAAATGGATTTAATATTATGCTGATGACCTAAATTGGCTAAATAAACCATTATTAAAGTCCTAAAATACGTGACACATAGATAACTCTCATTTTTAATTAGATGGAATAAATCAAGTACGTACTGTAGACCACAAACTTGAAATATGCTAAAAATATTTTTAGAATGTTTGATATGAAAATTGCTGACGAAAGATTTTTTTTTAATTTTTAACTATCGCTTTCAAATTTTTTTTTCTTTTTACTTGTATATAATATTTAAAAATAACACCAAGATTTTATGTGATTAATAAAAAAAAATTTTAAATTATAATTTAACTATATTTACAAAATTTATAGGAATACATTCAAAATAGAATATAATGGATGAAAAATAGTGATATAAAATATTATATCACTTTAATCTGAACAAATTCTAGTCTGAATACGATATACTCGTAGGCAACTACATCGAAATTAAAAAAGATTTTGTTGACATTTAATTGATGTCAAAAGCATGTGATAACTCGTAGGTATATCAGATTTAGAAATATCACATCTCTCACCTACATATTTTTTTAAAAATTAATGTTGCTCTTGTTATGGTCATCCTACCTCTGATTTATCATTTTGGGTTCAATGTTTTCCTGCTTTAAAAAATATTTACAGACGTCTTTGTAAAGGTATTAATAATATGTACGTATATTAAAATAAACCGATACATTTTATTTATGTCAAGATTATTATAAAAAACGTGATAAAAATTCCTCTAGTTATTTAACTTCAAAATATAGTACACATCACAATACACCTAAAGACATATGACTATATTACTATAGGTACAATAAGTATATAAATATATAGTTGACTTAGATTATTATTTTTTATGCCTACCTATATATTTTTTTTAAAAAAAAACTAAGAATGATTTATAATATTACTACTCACTCTCTGTCATGCTAATACTAAACTATCAGATATGTTTTCATTATCAACGTTAAATATGGCAAAAAACACAATAACTTATAAATTTCGAAGTACAAAAAATAACTTTCAACACAATATTACCAAACGCAGAATAAATAAAAAAAAAAAAAAAACATTTACAACTTTTTTAGAATATTTATCAAGAGGGCATCGAATTGTTCCATTATGCCAAAATGTTATTTAGAATAATAAAAATATAATTATTTTCTCTCTTAAATGTTGGTCGATTATTGGTTGGTTTAGTCAGAGCCGTAGCAAGAGGGTGACGAGAGGTGCCTACGCCCCGGGCGCAATTTCTGAAAGAGCGCAAAAATGAAAATCTTGCATTTAATGTTAAAAATTACAACGGTCAATGTCGTATATTTTATTTACCAAATGTTTAACATCCTTCATATTAATTAAAGCAATCATTGACAAATAACATCTAATATGGATAATATTTTTAAATTACAAATACATAAGAGCGCAATATGAAGTTTCGCCCCGGGTGCAATGTTTGATTGCTACGGCACTGAGTTTAGTGATTATATCTCCCATAGTTATGAGTAAACAAGTATACCGTTGATCATCTTCGATTAGCACTTAATTGTATTCCGCATGACAAACAAATTCAGTTGATATCACTAATAATTTAAATTATCTTATGAAATACATAATATGGAAAAAAATTAAATGTGACTATTTTTACACTGTTTTCTGTTTGTTATAAAGTTTTAGTCAAAGTCTAAATACAATAATGGTACTTTATTAATGTTTAAGTTAAAAGTAAAAGCTAATAGTTATAGTATTATATCTTTTAATGAGGGAAGTTTTTCGTTAATTAATCAAAAGTAGATTACATTTCAACTCAAATATTAAGTAAATAGTTTCATTTAAATTTTTGATTAGTTGAAGTTCACACTTGTAAACATGGTTACACTTTTATAAATGATATAAATTTAAATTTTTAGAATCTTAATAATTTAAAATCATATTAATTCTAATTTTATAGTTTTAATAACACTGCTAATATAAGTTACACTTATGGAAAGTTACTTACTTACTTTATTTTAGTCCTGAAATTGATGGCAAAACGATTATTCAAAAAAATAGCTCATCAAAATATCCTAAACAAAAAAACCAAATGAACAATTTCCACAAAATGTATTTATTCCAACACAAACATCGTCTAATAATGTGTCATAATTGAAATCAAATTTTTACGTATTATATAAATGCATACATATAGTTATAATATTCTGTACTTTATATATATATATATATATATATATATATATATATATGATTTTTCCTTAACATTTCATACTTAATATACATTTTTTTCTATACATTTGAATTTTGAATTAGCTGTTAAAAACAACAACAACGTAAATTGAATAAAATTGTGCTCGACAGGAATTATTTCTAATGCTTATAATTTAAAACTTTTTTTTGTTTTTAATACTATTTCATTTTAAAGTTTTAAAAACTTTTAACATAAATATTTTTGTGCTTAAAAAAAAGTTTTAAAATTGTCTATAAAAATGTTACAGATTCTCTCCATCATACAATTCAAAAGTTTGGTGACTTTTTATTGTTCACTGCTGGTAAAAAGATATTTACAATTATATTTTTTTGGGATTGTAATATTAAGTATATAAAACCTGTTCCAAAAAAAAAAAAAAAACATGAATACAGGACAAGATTAAGGAACACATAATATTGCAAGATGTTTCGCGAGTATAGTTTAGTATACGTAACTTGTTCATTTTAAATGATTAACAACAAAACCATAGTTGCACATTAAAAAACGTATTTGCTCTAGTTTTGTCAATTTTTTTTTTTTTTTTGGTTACGATCATTACAATGTTTGTCTTGTATTATTGGACGCGCATATTGTATCCGTTCTCAGCCAAACACGTTATCTTATTATATTATGACAAAGAATTATTTCATAAAGAGGAAAAAAATTAATTTAAAACTTTCGCGATGGCCGTCACCGATATAAGTGTTCGATATGCGCATTTGTCGACTTCGCACCACCGGGTCGAACGTGTAAAAATGTGACATTTATTCTCGCCGACGTCTCTCGTACAAGAGCGCACGGCATTAATATCGAGTGGATGCGCATAGAATACATACGACGCGTGACCGTTCCGAATCCATAAGATGCAACTTTTCCGCGAATCCAAGAGCAATATGCAATTCGACGGCGGAAAACGGTCGGACAAAACGACGTACGTATATTCAACAATTTAGGTAACAATGTGAAGTCTAATAAAAAGCTTCTGTGAATACCAATCTAATAATACCAACGATGTATAGTTAATAAAAATCAAATGGAAAAGGCCATTAATAAAATAGTTAATGATCTAGATAAGAATACGTGTATTAATGAAATTTTAAAAAGTCAATATGTCTAATTATTAGATCTTATCTTAATGTGTATACGTTAAATATGTTACTAAAATATGTTCAATGATATTTGGTGTTTAGTGCATCAATGATATTAAATAATTAAGTCGTATTTTTAATTGTTTAAGTATTTTATTTAATAATCTTACTGCAATAAGAATTATAGTTTATAAGAACTCCGTACATCAGACACGAGCTTAGCTCAGTTGGTATACGTATCAGCTATTATTAATTTATTCTTAATGAAATAATTTAATTTTTGTTATCTTGTAATTGTAATTAATTTTTCGGCAGAAAAAAATAAAAAAAAATACGTATCTAGTCATCGCCAAATTCGGAACGTGTGCCAAACACGTTCTAGAAATCGTACAGAACATTAATGTCGGTTATCGTTGAACGTACGTCGTACGTAGAACGATTTGGTCTTCTCAAACCGAACCCTGTGTCGGATATCGGATAGTCCATCGAGGGGGGGGGGGGGCGTAAATAGAATTTATCGTCAAGCAATGGATTCAATTTCAAATCATTTTGCGGCCAATCAGTGCGAAAACATTGTTAACGTCTTAAAAACGCTGCGGTGCTTGAGTTGACGTTATAAGTGTTCGCGTTAATTATCCGGAGAGACTTACGTCAATTCTGATTTCGATTCGGATACAAATCGTTCTGCTGGATGTCCAGTAACTCGCGTTGACTGGCACGCGTTTTTTAATCAATCGGAGCATCTGTTAAAAATATACGAGAACGTTTCTCCTTTGATTTTCCTAATCAAAACGAAATCAAGTGAAATCGTGTTTTTATTCGTAATTGCGGTATTTATATGATGTTAACATTAGTTTTCATTGCCTTCACTTATTTCAAGTTGGCCGTCATTGTGTCCAAATGGTAATTTTAGAATTGAAAGTTTATTATACAAACATACTGAGCACAATCGAAAGATTGTTAGGAACTATGCACGTCGGGTGACTTCTTTTTTTAGTTCAACAAATTTAATTTCTCCGTCAAGTTTTAATTTTATTTTTCTTTAAATTTGATAAAACCCACGATTGCTTGGATCAAAACTTTTAATCATTGGTAATTAAAATACCTACGCACGGATATTGTACACTGATTCAATTAATAGTTATTAGTTGTACAATTTAAACTTTAAGCGCTCAAACAATGTAGGTTGTATTATAAAAAGTTTAGAATCAAAGTAAATTGAAAAGCTCATATTAACTTTAAACTTTGAAATGCTGAAATAATGACGTAAATATAGAGTGGATGAACTGAGGAAGATAAAAAAAAGAGCTACAATTTTCATTAGAATTCATCTATTTATTATTATTTTTCTATTTATTTACGAATTTTCAGGAAATAATATTTTGGAAATTCTTATTTTTACGAAATAGTAGAATTTTTTATGTTTAATTTACTTATAAAATAACACTATTTGAAAAACTTAAATTGAGATCACGGAAATTAATAATAACTACATTTTTAAACAGTTTATTTTTTCTAAAAATTTGCAATTTTAAGGTCCAGAAACTTCTAAAGCAAAAATGTTTTATATAAAAATAATTTCGGAGGTATAAATAGTTCAAAGTATATCTTTGATATTTAAATTGGATTAACGATACTGAGAATTAAAATGACGTAGAAATGACGAGTATTTTAGTATCATGAACGTTTGAGTTTATTTACTTTGTACTCCACTTTCCAATATATTTAATTTGTAATACAAAGATTTCTATCAATAAATTAATATAATATAATTAATAAATAACATTTTTCGGTAAGATTCTAAGTATGAAACCTTTGGAAAATAGAAGTCTCTCACGAAAATAGAATTCGCCGAGCACATGCGTTTCAAAGAAGTGAAGCATTTTAAAACGTTTGTTTTAAATGTTTTTGATTTTCGAAACGACCCTCCTGTAACTCAGGGGAGTCCAACCTTTTGTAGTTGACGGGCCAATTCACACTTTCATAAAAACACTAAGGGCCTCAAATATTATTATTCCATAAAACCTGCAGTAAATAATCGCCGGCTAATAATGACTTCCACGATCTCCCAACACAAGAAATCGAATTTTCTGTGGCTGCTATAAAAACACGATACCTACAAACGTAGTGACCTGAATTTATTCATGATTTTGGACGTTACTCATTGCACGTATACCTACGTTTTGTAGTAAAAAACATAAAGAGCATACAATCATATAACGAATTTTTTATACTATTATTGTGATTTTTTTTTTTTTTTTTTTAATAAAGTCTTCTTTGGAAGAGGCCCAAAATAAAGGATTCGAGGGCCACATATGGCCCGCGGGTTGTAACTCATCGATTTGCAGCATTTTTACTATTGCATTCCGCTTGGAAAAGAAAGAAGCATACAGTTATTGAAATTTAATCAACAACGCATAGCACAAATTCAATGGTTTAATAAAACTTAGTTTGTTAAAACTTTTACCGAGTCTGACGATCAACGAAATAACAATAACGCATCCAATCACGTGGCCATTTCGATTACATCGAACGTTCTCTGCGAACGTTGTTACGTCGTGACGAAATCAACGAGACGATCGATACTATCTCCGTCGTCCGTTTGACCACGCAGCGACCAGCAATTGCATGGAAAAAATAAATTCAGTAATTTTTATCAAAAACGATCCTGTCAAACACCAATTGGTATCGTCAATCATAATTATGTTAAGATTATGGAACAAAAATATTGGTATAGTAAATATCGACAGCTACAACATTTTACCAAAAATGTATTATAGTTATAACTTGTCTCGTGGTTGTCACTGGTACAACCAACGATTTCGGTAGTACAAACCACGTTCTGATAATTGCAACCAAGATTTTTATTTTTCAATGCAGGACATCACAATATCGTAGTAATTGTTGTTACGGTTCTTGCGTTCGGACATGTCGGAAGGAAAATTCTGATCATGGGCGCTAGTATAGGATTACACTGACGGGGCCCTTTAATTATTAACGAAAAAATCTCTCTCGATCCGCCCATCATCAAAACAAAATATTACCACTACCGATCAATTACATTTTTTTTTTACAATATCAATACATGTACATTTACGATTAACCAATAGCTAGTAGTTAAAATGTTAAATTGATTTTGTATTGAAATTATTCAAATTATTAAACACTGATAACGTGTCAACCAGTGGTTAAAGTGGGAAAAATGTTGTGGGGGGACTGTATGTATCAAAAATTGAGGAGCGTTGCCCTACATAATTCTAAATCTTACTAACTTTTTTTAGAAAACCCAAGAGGTCTAAGCCTCTTTTGTTATACATATATGTTCTTAAAAAATTTATTTTCATAGGGTGTAAAAACAATTTCCCCCAAAGAAAAATAATTCTATACATATGACTGCTCAGTAAAAATAAATTGAAATACATTAGTACTGTAATATATAAATACAAATAAATATAAGTACTTTATTTATTATAACTACATATTATTTCTTTTTTCCACTTGCTCAAATTCATCAAAAAAAATGAATTTCATGTAATATTGTAATATTATAATAAGTATTGTTTATTCATTATTGTATTTTAGTGACCAATGCCATTAAAGGTCCACCCGGACTTTTGGTGACTTAAATTAAAGAGGACATATAATCTTACCTTAAATAAGAAGGGGGATTCCGTCCCCCTTTGTCTCCCCCCACTTTAACCACTGGTGTCAACTGTAATATAATTAACGAGTGCAATAAAATAAGCAAAATAATAAACATAATCAATAACATAATAAATCAATAGCTGTTCGTTTCCACTTGTAGAGTGTAGACGCGTTTATAGAGTATAAAAAATAAATAATTTAAATAAAACTATACACAATATTAGTACTGTGTTTTTTCTCATAACTCATTCATCATGTTTTATGTTTTTTAGTATAAAACATTTATCTATTCACATTGTACTTCGTAACTGACTGCATACGAAAATTGTTCGTCGGTTATGTAGAAACAGCTGGTTACTTTAATAATTAGATCGGAAAAAATACTTTCCTTACCGCTTCAAAATGAACGAACGACATAATTATTGCACTATTATATCACACATAGTCTATATAAATATCTACGTATAGAGCATTTTTATTTTAAATATACGTCAACAGCCAGTATCCAAAAAATTAATTTTGTAAATTTTTCAAATGGTCAAATGAAATAATTGGAGAGCGATGATAAAAATAGAACAAAAATATATATGAAAAAAATGTTTATACTATTTTTTAGGTTTCTTAAGGCAGAAATTGGTTTCATATAATATCTCATGTGCTTTTTCTCCCTCTTTCAATTACCAAATAATTTTATCCCATGGAGCCTCTTTGGACTGGAAATTGAATACGGACGTACCGTACCCTATATTTCCGATTTTTTTTCATTTTCATTTTTCACCAATACTCGGTAGTTATCGAGGAAATCGTGAGGAATTTTAGACAAACAGTGACAGCCATCCGCTTTCAAACAAACTTGTGTATCCATTTGTTGGTTTTTCATGGATTCTTAGTCCAAAGTTGTTTCTTGAATGCGATAATATATCGTCGTATTCGAACATATTAATAGATTATCATGACGAGTAGATTGATTCTATGATTGGAAACCCTTATTATTTTCAACGTTTCAAATTGTTATTATATTACTTTTCGTTTTTCGACTATAATGCTACTGTATTCCTTGGAGTTCGATTCAATAAGAAACGAATAAATGTATAACACTTTTAAATCATATTTTCAGATCTAGTTTTTGACATTATCATAACAATATATAAAGCTTTTCTAGTAAGCAACAAGGGATTAAAATAATAAAAACAAATTTTTTTTTTCAATAAATCCCATATAAATCATAATATTTGTCACATGAAACTTAAAAATTAGTGAAGGTTTATAGTTTCCATATGAAGGGATTTAAGAAAAGCACTAAAGTTTCCCAAATAGAAGAATATAAAAAAATGCAAGTAAAAATATTTCAAGGTGAATGGATTAAACTCCTAAACCCTCTACTAAGTAGATTCACTGAGTTAACCATAAGTCAAATATGTTTAAATATATTATGTTTGTATTATACAATGTAAAATATACTCATATGATATATATATATATATATATATATGAGTGTATATTATACGTGGGTACATTGTTAAATTTACGTTGTGGTAGAGGAAATAATTGAAGGTATTATTAAATTGGAAACTTGATCGGCCAAATAGTCTTGATATTTACTTTAGTCATAATATGTGTACTCGTGTATTATTGTTAACAACAGCATGCGTTTATTAATATGTTGTACTATGCGAAGGTGTGTCAAGGTTTAATTATGATCCAGTATATTTTATTAATTTAATTTTTCATACATACACTATAATTTATTCAACTTATCGGCCATTACCTGTGTAACCCTACGTGTACAAGTAATAATAAATCGTTTCAAACAATACTATAAACAGTTATAGTACGATTAGAGCTGCAAATAAACTAAACGTAAAAAAATAAAATCTTTTTTGTACATTCGTGAAAAATTATGAACAAAATATTTGGATATTAAAAAAAAAAAAAAAAACTAGTGAAAATATTAAAAATTTAAAATAGTTCATGAACGGCATAGTTATATGCAGTAATCTAATGTTTTAAAAATCTATCCATCGTTCATTTTATGATAAGGGTAAATTGTATCGTTCGCGAGATAAGTACAGATACGAGAACATAATTAAAAATGTAAAAATGATCGAAAGATAAATTGTTGTGTCGGCTCATTGGTCATCGGCCCGTCGACCCTTCACCATTATAATTGTAGCCTCATCTACCACATCTGTCTTTAATCCTTCACTATTGTACGCCTGTCTACAAGTGTAATGTTCAACAAGAAGACGTAAGAATATGTGGTAGGCCGTATGTTATTATTACTATACAGTTTTCCTGTTAAACGCAGCATCGAAACGTATTTCGTATTATTCGTTCAACACGTAATTAATTCAATAAAGACGTCGTAGTTATTTTTTACGCAAAGATTGTGTTTTTCCATTTTAAGTTGCCACTTGAACGATGTCAATAAATAAATTTTACCACTATGGACATCCGCGTGATAAGAGCTAAGAGTTTTCGTTCGTAGCCAACATCAAACGATTATAAAATCATTTTTTTTAAGGGAAAAAATGATATTTGTTCTCGTTTTTTTTTTCATTTTTTTTTATTTAGTATACGCCAGTTATATGTAATTTATATCGATACGATGTTAAAAGTTGCACGTTCAATTGGAAAAATATAAACTTCCGAACGCGTATTGTTTGTAAAAATATTTTCCACACAAACGATATCTTAATTTGATGCTATTGACCTTTGTACTATTTCGTCATTGTTAAATGTTCGTAAAAATTAGATTTTGACGTTAAATTACGATTATAATAATGGATTCAATTTTAAAACATATTATTAGATGGGTCGAAAACTCAAGTAAGCAGAATAGATCAAAATAATTTTTGTACTGTATTATAATTTATTATCTAGACTTTTTTTTTTTTTTTTTTAATGTTAAAAATTATCCTCTAGAAACTTTTTACTTAGGTAGATATATAAAACATTAAATCAGTTATAATTTTAATACTGTACTGTTTCATTATTCGTAATCAAAGCAGTATTCAATCCAGTTTAGTAAAGATTGTTTTTAGCTTATATTTTAACATTATTCAGTCTTGTAATACCAAGTTTCGTGATAGCAACAAAAACAGCTTGAATTTAAAACGAAGTTATGTACACTTTTATCAGTGAAATAAGTTGAATGTGACCCGAAATCTTCAGCTATATTATTTGAAGTACTTAATGTGATGTTTCGAAAAGTGTTATGTTTGGATGGACCAGCTGTCTTGAAAAAGTTTTGATGGAGGTTCGTTTTAAAACTTGACTAACTCGCTGCGATCCCCAAAAATTATACTATTCGAATCTCTTTGTAAAACGCTATGATAATGATGGCTATTTCAGAAAAATATTTACACAGAGTTGACAAAGGTCAGCGAAGCATGTGAAAAACTGTTTGTGGTTCAGATTCGAAATATTTTATACTGAAATAAATTGAACCCCAAGTACAATGTCATTTACAGTGAAATTATAAAAGAACATTTTAGATCAACAATACACAGATGGTTTTATTAATTAATCGGTTATTTATAAAATTATACATAAATAATAATGTATAATTAATATTAATTGGTTAGGTTATTATAATTAAATAGTGTAGTCGTGTCTGCGTTTGTATAGATGACTAGGATAAGAATCCAATGGAAATTTCGGGTGAATCTTTTTTCTGTAACTACATATAATATACAGTAAATAATGTACCGTCTTGTAGTTTAAGCTAGATTGGACGGCGGTACAACCCTCTGAGCTGTGTAAATATTTCGCTATAACTACATGCAAAATATATATATTTTATAAGCTTTATATTTTATATAAACCAACGGGTCTTTGTATAATTGTATTATTATGTACAAAAATGTGTGGGGATTGAAGGATTTTGTGTTTTATATTTCGTCCCACTTAACCCACCCACATCATTATTAAGGGTTTATTTTTGTTTCCTATTGAGTCAATGTATAAATATATGTAGAGGCATGCTCAAAAATTTTGAATTATGGGGGGTGAGTTGAAATGTTTTGTATTATTTTTATAATAATCAATATAAAAATGAGATATTTTTTATAGAATATAAATAATATAAATAGTGCATCATTTGTGTATTAAAAAATATTTGTTAAATTTAGCTTATAAATTATAATACTATAAATCAGAAAACAAAATCAAATTTAAGAGGGTTTTTCTAAACCATTTTCTATATTCAATTTATTTGTATAAATATATGTTGAAAATTTTTTAGATAATCTTTAAATAATATTTGAAACTAAAAAGTTATGCTTTTACGTAATTTTTTAATATTAGAAACAGTGGTTTCAGTAAGAATAAATACTTCTTTTAAGTCAAGGTCAAATGTTCGCAAAATTGCACATAAAGGTAAACTATATAAGAATAACAGCTCATAAAAATGAAATAATTTGAATTTTAGTTCGAAATAATAATTAAATTGGAGTATAAATGTACGATCATAACATTTAGTATTTATAGAATTAATATTTCAGAGTATTTTATTTACTAATTTGTAACTAGAAATTTAAATTTGAATCACTTTGTAACGTGGTCGGGGATGACCAGTTAAATATATGATATTCAGGGAAGGTTTTCTAGTCCTTATGAATATATTATCCCGTAGCTCGGGAGCATAAGAGGAAAGATCTTGATATTACAAATAAATGTAGATTGATTTAGTTTTAGTTATTATTTAATATACATATATAAATTAGACTTACGGACTATGGAGTTCAGCTACCTCGGACGAACGTTGTAGCAGAACTACCACGACTTAATGTAATAACATGTAAATTAACGTGATGTCTACTCAGCAATATCCATATTACATGAGTAGACATTAATAATATGTAACAATCTTTACAACTTATAATTTAATATAAGATAAGAAAAATTGTATCTTATAAGTTATATTGCGGTGACCTGGTCATTGCCGGATTTAGCGGATGTGCATGGAATGCACCGGGGTCTCTAGAAAAAAATTGAAAATTGTCAGTTTCGTTATTTTTTTTTAATTTACCTAATAGTTAAGGTACTTAATTATAAATAATAATAAATAAATATTAATAATATTAATTAATAATAAATTACTATTATTATTTTTTATTTATTTAGTACAACAAAATATATTAAATAAATATATGTGTTATGTTGAACAATTTTTTTTATTTTTAGGGGTCTATAATTGATATTTGAACCCCCCGGTCTCCTGAGATTTAGATCCGGCACTGGATACGATATCCGGTGTAAAGTAATAGTTAGGCGTGTACTCACAACTTAAATCAAATAATAGCGTTAAATATACATATAATAAAATGTATACCTAAGTATATCACTTAAATCATGTTGATAAAACAATAAACGAAAAAAAAAAAATAATTCTGAAAATTACTCGGTATTGGTAATTCTGTCATTTGATATAAAAAACAATGTAAGAATGTAAAAATCAATAAACGTTTATAATAGTCAATGGTAGCGAGGGTCGAACTTAACCCAACCTAACTGATATTGTTGTTGTATCGTCGACAACTTATTATTATTGTACAATATTTATGCACGACGTACCGATTCGGAAGCATTGATTCGTGTCTTAACGGAAGAAGATTTTTTTTTTTGCGTCCGTTGCGTACAGATGCGAAAACCAAGTATTCAATGTAATCGCAGGATATTACGTAGATGTTTGAGAATGTATAGGATTTTTTTTCTTCTCGAAAGCCTCGAAAGAATTGTCGTTTGGCTCTATATCGGCCGGGTCGACTTAAGGGGAGATTGACGGGCAAAAAGTAATCGCGTTCATCCGATGGGTTGTTTTGAAAAACTACAAGAAACAGTGATGACGTGACGCGAAGGCGGTCCAGTAAGTAACGCAACGCGTCAAGATTTGTTTACCGTATATGTTTCGATTGAAACGGGATTTTTTTGGTTATTTTTCTCGTTTCGCACTATCCCAACGTTAATGTTCACCCGTCGCGGGGCGCGTGTGGGCGTACTGATTGCCGGTATTGTACACACGCACACACCGCATAAGTGTCCTAGTCGTCTCTTTATACCGGACGACCGTTGCAAGCAAAGGTGAAACTAGGCATTTTTACGCCCGGAGAAAATGTTAAAATTACGCCCTATCATAGACCAATAATGAAATACTCTTCTCAAGAATATTTTTCTAATAATTAATATACAATCATACTTATTGTTAAAGTTAAATACAACAAATTAGTTGTTAATAATTATAAAAATTACACCCTCTAAAATTGTACGACAGGGGATGAATCCTCGTCTTCCACCCCCTAGTTCTGCCCCTGATTGCGAGTCGTTAGATATCGTAGAACGTTCGTTCGCATTAGCTCTTGGCCGCAGTTCGTTATTCGAGAAAAGCCGCAGACGCTGTGTGCCCGGAGTCCGTGTACTTATAGTCCATGCACCCTGTTCAGATGACACAGAGGCACACGCGTTACTCTCTCCGTTGCTGTTTAAGGAAAACCAATAACGTAATACCGTAATGTTATTGTTTATTGGTTTTTTTTATTTATTCGAATATCGGCATATGAGATGTATTCAACATTTTACTCATAAAGTAATAATAAAAATTTTATTTTACTGAAAATAATGATCATTTGAATGTTCAAAAATTAATTTTCACTGTCATACAAAAAACAAAACGACTTTTTCAATAGAAAAATACGAAAAAACCAAAATATTTACACATCATTTATGAATATTTTCATCAGTCTTGTAAAAAATACTTTTGAAAAAGTATTAAAATACTAATACTAATATTCGAATAAAAAAGTATTAAAAATACTTATAAAATACTATTATAAAAATGTATTTCACGAATACTCACTAAGTATTTGAATACAAATACAAGTATTTTTTTTTATTTTATATTATATAATATTATAGTTAACCACCCCCCCCCCCACAATAGAAAAAAATTGTGTCTATGTCACTGATTATATATCAGTTTAGGTACCTATATTATGATACTAACATGACTATTATACATTCTATACACTGACTAACGTGTCGTTTGTGTTTGACGTGTTCTAGAGGGTCGGGGACGATGAACGGGTCGGACTTCGGCGGTGGCGGCGGTGGCGTTGCCAACTCGACCGGGAACGGGACGGGCGCGGATGCCGCGTGGCCCGACAGCAACCAGTTCGAGTTGTCGTGGTGGCACCAGCTGGCGTGGACCGCGCTGTTCGTACCCATGATCATGGTGGCCACGGGTGGCAACTTAATCGTCATATGGATCGTGATGACCAACAAGCGGATGCGAAACGTGACCAACTACTTTCTGGTCAACCTGTCCATAGCGGACGCCATGGTGTCCACGCTCAACGTGTCCGTTAACTTCAGCTACATGCTGACCAGCAACTGGTCTTTCGGCACGGCCTACTGCAAGATCAGCCAGTTCGTGGCAGTGCTGTCCATATGCGCTAGCGTGTTTACACTAATGGCCATTTCCATCGACAGGTACGTGAGCGATTAATATGTTTTTTTTATTCTCGGCTCCTCCACCCCGATTGCTTTAGATTTAAAACGCTCGACTCTTTTTTTCTTGATTTTTAATGGTAAATTAAAATTATTACATTTAAAACTTATTCTCCCATTATTTACCCGTCTTCAAATTGGCCACAGTCTACTATCATTCCTTTAAACTCTTCCTTAACTCATCTCCTCAATGCACCCCACACCACATAGATTTCAACCGTATCATTTTTCATTGTCTCTTTCCTCCTAGTAGACATCTCCTTTTTTCATTCCTATCCACCCTAGGTTATCTCATTCGCAATTCAAATTTTATCCTTAATTCTTGCTTTACCCATATCATTTCAACTCCAACATTAATTTTATTATTCCCGCAGTCTTCTTAATTTGATTAATATAAATGTATGTTTTATAGATTACCATGTATTACCACTTAATTTTATTTCTGTTATGTCTCAGACAGTAGCAAATTAAATAAAAAAAAAAACCTTTTTCCCCCGTTTTCATATTTAAATCTAATAGCGAGTCGTAACAAAAAAAAATTCCAGTTGGATATTAATTTTTCGTTTTTTCTCTCGATCCTTATGAAACAGTGGTCTTCAACTGGTGGCTCACGATTAGACTTCTGTTAAAGATTTTAAAAATTCATATTTACATATATTATATTATGTATTTCATATAATATCAGATAAAATAATTTTCGATTAAACTGTTTTATTTTATATTTGTATAAGATAAGAAATAACACTCCTCTCTCATAGACTCCTATTTAATTAGAAAAGAGTTTCAATCAATATGTGACACAAAATCATTAACACGTAGTGGAGGAGGAGTGTACATAATATACCTAAATACGCACTTGTCGAAACCTAAACTCTGAAAATTATCACATTCTTAAGTATCACAAATATTATTAGTAAATCTAAATTTTAAACCGTACACCTACACATATAATATTTAACATCTATTGACTAATTGACTAATAACCTTTATTGAAGTCAAAAAAAAAAAAAAAATGAACAATTAAATAAAATAAAAGTATAGGAATAGTCCACATAATTCATACAAGTAATTTACATGTAATTTATCTTTTAACTACATTGTGTGAAATTAAACTCAGTGGGGAAGTATTGCGTGTGAAAAAAATGATGAACAAATATCACATGATTTTTTTTTTTTTTTTGTATTATTACTTATAATACAAATTAAATATAATCTAGATGTCTAAACAAATATAAATTTGAATTCATTCAGTTATAAAAGCTCTCCTACTATGGCATACATTTAAGCAATTTTAATTTTGTTTTTGGTTTTTGGGTCGCGAAAAAGGGCATGTCCGTTTCCACCAAAAATCCAGTTCCCTAATTTACGCATAGCACTATTTCGCCAAAAACAAAAAAAGGTATGATTCCCGTTTCCGCCAAAATATATTTTTGTGAAAAGACGTTTGGAAACCATATACAATAGTTACATATTCTTTCATTTTAAATTTCAATACAAGTACAAATAGATAATAATGATATGCTCGTATTAGTCGAATATAGGCACAATTATATTGTATTTTTTATTATTTTATTATTATTTGTTTTTATAATATTACATAATTTCATATTATAATTAGGGATGGGCATGAATTCCGAATATCTGAATTATCCGAGTATCCGGATATCCAAATCCGGATTATCCGGATTTATGGATTTGCTTTTTATGTGACTTCAGACTTACAAATATTTTTAATATATGATAAAATAAATTATTTTATTATAATGAAAATTTAACAAAATGTTATATTATTAAAATATTATTAGTATATAAAAATGAGTCATTGAACAGCAAAATCGAGTTGAATAATCTGGATACTTCGGATAATCCGTGAAATCCGGATAATTCGGATTTTTGAAATCCGGATATGCCCACCACTAATTATAATATGTCCATTCTTTTTAACTATTTATAAAGTATAAAATAAGTATATGTCAAATATTGTCTCGATAGAGTTATGAAAAAACATATATCGTAATTTTTAAATATTTAAAAATGTCACCAAAAATATAAATTATAATACAAGTATATGTCAAGTTTTAAAATATTTCATTCGTAAGTATAGGTCAGGTTTTAAAAAATCTTATAATTAAAGGAAACAGTTTTGACAAAAGTGTATCTACTAATTTCATTGAATTTTTTTTTTTTTTTTGTAATTGGGTCTTCTGTAGTTTTTAAATGGTTTAATATTTTTTGTTTTTTTTTTTTAATTTTTTTTTTATATTATTTTGAGCACTGTTAATTTTGATAATATAATATCTAAACTGTTATTATCGACGATTATCAACAATTATCGAAGATTATGATTGTATTAATATATTACAAATATTTTTTACACATACCATAACATATATTCAATTTTGCTTAAAAATTAAAACCAATGGCTTCCAAACTTTTTTTTGGCGGAAATGGCTTTTGACGGTAACGGGAACCGTACATTTTTTGTTTTTGATGAAAAAGGGCTATGGTGGAAACGGGTAACTCTTACGAAAAATGTACGATAAGAAAAGTGGGTCATGAGTTAAAAAGATTAAAGTCCATTGGTATAGATATTTAAAAAAAAAAAAAAACACTTAATGACCACTGAGCGTGACGACAAACGTGTTCACAACCCTCATGTCAGGAAACACTGATATAAACACGGTGAAAACGGCTATCGAACGATTGAGAACATTAACCTTTTTGGCCGAACGATTGAGAACACTTAAAATTAACATAGAACTTACCACCGACCTAAAAAAAATCCCAAAAAACGATACGATTGAGAACAAATTTATGTACAACGTTGCCATAGTTTGCCATATCATTTATTTGACTTTTGAAAAATTCAGTATACATACAATAAATATTCTTGAAAAAAGTCATAAATTAATAATTATAATCGTATACAAATAAGTGCCAAATAATATGTAATATATATAATAATATAAATAAAAAATTTAAAATATGTAGAATTTATAAAATTTATTACTTTTTAATAATATTAGGTCTTCACCTCGTTCGCTTCTTATAATTTTAATTTCGTTCTTTTCCATTTTAACAAATATGCTATGTAGTATATTATACTCGTATTGACGATTAGTTTGTGTAACGACTGCAAAGCTTAACCGTCATTTTCTCGTATCTGGTATCTAAGTTACGATTAACATCCAGCTAATCCGATAAAAGTCCGATAAATATCAACAGATTATTGTGTTCAAACTATCGATCGATTACATTTGGCAACGTTCGAAAAAATAACTTGAGTGTTCTCAATCGTGTTACCAAAAATTACGTTCTCAATCGTATTTTACCGGTGAAAACTGGACCGAAGAAGGCACCACTATTTTTTTTCCATAAATTTTTCGTTTTATCTCTAAATTTACTAAATACTATAGGTTATGATGACATCACGATATCCATAGTTCCGTTTAACAGGTCGAATTTAAATGCACTGAATATTAAAAATTCAATGTGCTCTTGTATCGTTTAATGGTAAAATGTTCGTGACTATTTGCCTACGTTCAATTTATGAAAACAATGAATATATGAATACGAATAGTAAATTTAAATCAGTGTTGAGATTTAGTACGATTATCACTGATAATAAATATGAATATTATATTTATATATATATGTCGTAGCCACTTAGTGAAATTGACCATTTCATGGAACGGTCGTTCCAATTTAACATCGTGTAATTTTTTTCACAATTTGGTCGTTAATTTTGTGTACCGAAATTATATTTCATATTTATTAAAGTTTTATAATAATTTTTGTTTGTTATATTGTGTAATATGGTAAGTATATTATATTAAGTTTAGTTTTGATATAATTAATAATACGTGTAGTAATATGTAGGTAATTAAATAAATTATATAATAATTTTAATAATTTATATATAATATAATTTATCGTAAAGTTAATAATTATTTATTTAAACAATTTAATGAATTATGGCAACGGCTAATACATTTAATACTACTTTTAAAACAAGCACAACGTTTAGTTTGACAAGTACTTTTACATATACAACTCAAAAATCCTTGACCTCCAGATATAATTTTAACTGTTTCACGCAAAGTTAATTCGTTTTGCTTGTCAACTTGATCAACAGATATGAAATATGTTGTGGTACGCTGCATATTTCCAGAACTTAACCATCCTTAAATCAAACGATGTTCAGTTCCTACTCTATATATCTCATTTTTTTTCTCAACTATAACAGCAATCATGCGTGATGGGTCTAAAGGCCCTCTATCGACTTTTGGAACAGGAATTGCGATGCAGTCATTAATATTGAACGTAGGAATAATAAACCGTATAACCTAATATATATATATATATATATATATTATAATAATATATACGTATAACCTGTAACAAATAACAAAAAAAAAAAAATACTTAAATTTACTGTACACATCTAATTTATTTACTATTTATGTCAAATTGTCATACATAATAAATAATTAGATACTTGTAACATTCTTTCGGCGGCTTTTTTTTTGACCTATATGCACTGCTTCCAGTTCATCTTCTATTTTTTGATTTGTTTTACACAAATCACAAAAATCTTTTGTGGATTCAATTTTACAAATTCTACAATATCGTTTAATATTTATTTGTTCTTGTATTTCTTCTTCATATCGGTTGTATATTTTTCAAGATCTTCTTCAGCTGTTTATTTTTTTAAAACTTCTTGTAGTAAGTTAGATGTTATTAACCCAACCTTAGTCTCACAGCCAAATAATGCTTTGTAAGGAGATCGGCCAATTATGCGTTGGTGTGAAGAATTTTTCTGGAATTGGACGAACTTTAATCCTATAGACCATTTTTTAGATTTATTGTCCTTCATCCATGCTCGAAGCATATTTTCAACATCCTTATTGTTACGTTCAATACTTCCCTGACTCTGAGGATGTCTTGGTCTCCCATGTCCAATAATACATTCCGATCAAAGTTCCTTAATTTCGTTAATAACAGAATTTACAAACTCTCTACCGTTATCACTTTGTAAAACTTTCGGTGCACCAAAAGTTAAAAAAATTGTGAATAAATTAGATGCTACTTCAACAGCTCGTTTACTTTTAAGTGGAAATAAAGATATAAATTATGTTTGGTGGTCTTGATAGTTTAAAATCTATTTATATTATCCCTCAGGTAGTGACTAGAAATTCACCAAGTCAACTTGACCTATCTCGTTGAAGTTGTTGCTTACAATTGGTTTGATAACCAATTTACGATTTGACCCTTTCTTACTATTACAAATTGTGCATATTGATAGAAAAGTTTCAATAGCTGGTCTTGAAATCGAATATTTATTGGACAGTATCGCATGCATTTTTCCCACACCACCATGTCCAATACGTATGTGGTAATCACTTAGTCTTTTGAACAAGTCTTCGTATGACACTACATATCTATAAAATAAATAAATTACTTATTATTGTACATTATTATTTATTTATTTATTTTATCGACGTGTGCGCTACGATACGTGTAAATGTTTACGTGCTTTGTGCCATAGCGTCGGATTTCCACTTGTTGTAGCGCACATTGGTCATATTTATTGGCAAGCCTTCGGTCCGGGGCACCACACGTTCTCAGCTTTTCGAGTACAGTGATCGCTCTCGGACCGTTGCGACGCGACCATCGCGGATATGGTTTTCGTACGCAATTTGTTTTGAATTACTTATTTATTTTATAGATATAAATATATCTTACTTGATATCATCTTTGTCATCAGTTGTTTTATGAATTAAATATTTCTTCTCAGCCATAGTTAATACATCATATTTTTGTAAAATATAATAATCACGTCTTTTCTTTGCACCTTTGTGAAAAAAATAGTGTGTATTTTTTAATTTAAATGAATTACCGATACTCACGATTAATGGATGGTCAAATTAATTAATCTTGTAGGTAATTATTTAATTTAGCATCAGTAATTTCGGCCATAATTTTCTCAATCTACATATTTGTATATGGCTTTCTTTCCGGTTTGTCCAAATAATACTTGTCCATTCGAATGTAAAATTCACTTTTTGGATTAAAATCTTCCATATTATTATGATTCTACAAAACTATTTTAAAGTAAGTATCTAAAATGCGTGAATATGTGAGCACAATGCAATCCGTTTACCGACTATACACTTTTAACAAGAATCTAATATAATAAATCAAAGTCAATAAAATATAATCTGCTCATTTCAGATGGTTATTTTATTTTATTTAATAGATATTATTGTATAATTCAATTTGTGATAAAGGAATTTCGTGCTTAAATCAATAGTTATAACTTATAACTTATAACTTATAACACATTTTATATCTACTGATAAAAATAATTATAAGACCATGATAAATATAAAATATATTTTCGGTACGCAAAGTGAACGACCAGATTGTGAAAAAAATTACACGATGTCAAATTGGAACGACCGTTTCATGAAAAATATGAAATATTTTCGTATTTCACGAAGTGTTAAAAAGCCGTTTCCATTTCATGAAATGATCAATTTCATTAAGTGGCTACGACATATATATATATTTGTATATTATATTATATGTAAACGCAGTGGTAAATATATTTTCGTGAGATTTGATGGGCACAATATCGCAACGGTTCTGGTCCGCGTGTCTCGATGATGATGTTAAATGTGCACGTGTCGCAAGTGCGGTGGACACCGTTATTAAAAATATTATAATAATAAAAAAATAATACAATATTATCGCACTGAGTAATTGATATATTAATAAGGATGACAATTAACGAGCACAAGTGTGGTCAAAATAACATATAGTTATTGACGACAAAAAATATGAGAAAAAAAACAAAATGAAATGTGTCTCCGTAGACTGTCTCGGAAAAACAGCACGGTTCAGATGGTGGTACTTAGCGGACGTCGTCGCGACCGCTCGCGTTCCCTGACCGGTGATGGATGGGGGGACGGGGTGTCACGGCGAATTTGCATGCCGCGGACTGGTGGTTGATGAGAGAGATAAGGGCACGGTCGGTGACAGCCGTTTTGGTGACGGCTGCCGCGCGGGTCCGCATCAGACATCAGTTCGCAACGTCTGAACTGCTAAATCGTGATAGGTTACGCGGTAAGAAATCGTAACGGAGAATAGATTTTCAAGAGGATGCAGCGTGTTCGACGGTCCGTGATGACGCCAATGCGTGTAAAAGTGAACTCTCGATTCTACCTGCGTACCCTACCGGCGTGAGGTTATCGGGTGCGTTTTGAATTCACGTTGAACCGAGTAGAAGTCGATAAATATTTTACGTCCGGAGTATGCTCTCTGTGACCCGAATTCGTCGAAATCTAGAAACCGCTGTGCTTGATCGATCGATCTTCCCTGCGGGACACCATACATAGTTGCTTTACGTACGTTGATAAACGCGTCGATTTAACGTCTCAAACGTCTTTAATCGACGGTGGTGCCACGGGCGTCGCCCGATTGCGGCCCAAAGTAACCTTTTTACCTTTTCACCTATCCCGATTGCGGCCCGTACATAGCAGGTAGGAATTACTATTCAAGTGATTATCAAAACCAAATAAATATCCCAATTGCGTCCGATACGTATTTTGACATAGTAATCAACTATCGTAATCACGATTCATACGACAATCGATATTCGGCGTGGTAATTTACATAGATCTATACAACAACTATTAACTATTTTTTTATTGTAGACAATTTATTATTTTAATATTCGACTATTTATTGACTATTTACTGACATAATTGTATTTCATATCTTTTTATATTGTAAAAAATTTATTATTTTACTATTTGTTACTGCAATCTTGTAATTATACTTTTAAAATAAATATTAAACATTTTGTGAACCAATGTGTGTCTTGACGCAATCGGGATACTTATATTTGGAATAAAATACGACTACCTGCATTCGGGCCGCAATTGGGCAACTCTGAGTGCCACGGGGCCGTGGCCTATCGTCCTGCACAACGTGCACCGTAACCATGGTTGATGAACCCTGGATACCACCGATAGAATTTTATAAACCACTACCAATGGGAGCAGTACAAAGCTTTTAACGGAAACTCAAAAGTCATTCGCTACGTCGAAACTACAATTTAATATCACTAACAACTGTGCATGGGGGAAAATCTAAAAAAAAATCACTTCGGATGCGTTAATAAAAAAAAACGTATTTTTTTGAGAATGAAAAATGAACGGAAAAAAAATGCGGGGGCGTTCCTTATTTCCTCATATTTTTTTCGCCCCGAAACCTACTCGCAACAATAATATGTATGTATATATTGTATATATTGTATGTATATATTGTATGGTTACACAGATTACTATTACTATACAGGAACGACGGGGTAAGATCGATGACAACTTTTCCCTTGAAAGTTCTATCGATTCGACCGAAAACCTAAGTCGAACCCAATGAGTCCAATGTAATATCGGTTCTGTCCGTATGCTATGTAATATAGTCAAATTATAACTGCGCATGACAATCGCTTCAATTAGCTGAAACAAACTCTCGGTAATTCTATAACCATGCGCTAAAACGTTCGCGTGGAAAATATCGTCAGTGACCTGAGGTACAAGAGAAGTACCCGACCGCCCGTTCATGTATAATATTGTTCCCGAGAAACTTTGATTAACTCATAAACTCTCCCATTCCAAACGGATACGTTTCGGTTGTTGTGCGCGAATAGTGTTTTTTAATTTTTTGTTTTAGACTCCGCAAAAATACGTTTGTCGATTAAGTTCTCCTGCAGTACAAATAAAAGCCGTATAGTTTGGTAATATGTTCACGTAAATCTCATTTTAATTGGAAAAATTACAGTTATTTACAAATTCGAATTCACATCATCTTATGTTCATTCTATTGTACGTACGTAGGTAAACAGTGTTTTTGTATCTAATTGAAGTTAATCCGAGACTTGTCCCAGTTCCCACCCCCCGAGTGACACCACTGGTTAAAATTAATAATTTCTAAATATATAATATATACATATAATGTCTCTATTCCGGACCCCATATAAAACGTAATGTTCCATAAAATAAAATAAATGTTAATGTTTTCAACGATAGTAATGAATAATTTTAGAAACACATATTATACGATCGTATTTTATTTTTCTGTTACAAAGTATAATATTTCTAATCCAGTTTCAGCTCTAATAAGTGACCTCTTGAAATAGTTTTGTAACTGTGGATCCGTCACTGGGTGAACACCATACAATATACTATATACTTATAGTAACAATACACGGTCCAACTCGGATGACGCGATGGTGATATTATAACGCAGCCATCTAGCTGAATACGTTTTATAATAATATTTAGTCTTGTAAACTGGTGTTTGTCGAGTGGTCGACGTGAAAAAACCGTTAGAAAAACGATGGGCACAAAATTAATAATTTATAGCCGTTTTTGTATATTATACCTAGGTAATATTGTCATATTATCGAAGATAAATATTCCATTACATAAAATATATTTTCCGAGGAAGAAAACCTATTTTCTAAAAATAAACAAGTTAACTACGGTTTAGTGTTAAGGTTTTTTTTATTTTTTTTCAGAAAATATTTACTTTTTACTTTTTTTACTTCAAGTGAAACGACCAAAGAGACTATTGATTTTACTACGATAATATTGTTTTAAAATTTTTTTACGCGGTCTTTTTTTATCTTTTAAAAGTTGCATTACTTAAGTTTAAAAATTAAACATCTAATAGGTACATATTTTTAGCCTGTTATTATATAAAAATATATATATATATATATTTTTTTTTGTAGTTTCTCGATTATTTCTATGAAAATCACTTTGAAAGGCAAAAAAAACGTAAAACAGTCGTTCGGTTAAAGATTTGTGCATAACATTCTCAACCAAGTTGATACAACTTCTTCCATTACAGCTAGAAGTGTACAAAGTTGACAAATCAAGAGTAACTAACTACTCGTATAATATCAAGTATAAACAATATAAAAATGTACTGTTGTGATACGTTAAAATTTCACTACGTTCATATATAAATACATTAACACATTCAATTCTAACTTCAGTACATGTTGGGACTGGAGGCTATAGAAGTCAAGTTTGTAGAATTTCAATTTCGACCGCGAAACTATAGTGGCATTTTTTCATCTTTCAACTATTTGATACGCAAACAGTTCAAAATATTGTTGGTTCGCGTTATAGTGAAAAACAACATTGCTTTGTTACGAATGAGTTTTATATTGATTTTTATTTTTTTTTATTTTTTTAAATATTTACACGTGTAAACAATAACGTTTTATGACGATGAAAGCAAATATTCCTGTACGCATCCCGCGAGATTTATCAAAAACTCTTTTTGTTCCGCAAAAAGTTTTTGGTTCTTATCTGAGAATAGTTCAGCCATATATTACTTGCATTCAACAAATCGGCGTGTTCAAATTCCAATAGATTTTTTGAACAAACACGTTGTGTACATTTTTTATAAAATGTATCGGAAAACGATTTCTTTCACACTTCAGTACTTTGTATTGAGCGGCGCACGGTATATTTTCGTTTTTATCATGTACCAACAGTTGCCATAATAAGTATAACGTGATGTTGGTTGCAATTTGTGTTTTTATTCGCCATATGAAAATGCCTTTAAAAACAGTTTCGTTATCTAATTTAATTAGTCTATATTATCCGACCGGCAACTGGATAAAAAATGTCAACATCTCTAATAGTATTGGATAATTTGGAGCCCAATGCCAAAGAATATGTCCTAGAAGAATAATATACCTGTAAGGTAAAGAATTGGAGTGACGAATGACAATGCCCAAGACAAATAATTAACAGATGGTGTTAAATATCTTGAAATATAGTACCATGGATTTTAAAATTTGCCAGATATAATTGTTGAAATATTGAAGGATTAAATAGTTATATACATTTTTATGAACAATTATTTGTTTTTTTTTTTTTTTTTTAAGAAGTAAACTTTTTTTTTTTTTCATAAAATAAACTGTTTTGTCTCTCACATATGAAAGAATCTAGTTAAGAAATACAATCACTCCGAAAGATTTTTTTTTCATATCCTATACAAATTCAACACTTTTTGCTGAATTATATCAGTCATCTATTTCGTTTTATATTATATTAGTGCATATGAATCAGTATATATTCCAGAAGAACCAAGATCAGACTGTACATGGCCATAGTACGATCAATGGTAACTTATGGATGTGAAATATAGCCCACTAATATAATTAGAAAAAAAGCTGTTCATTTTTGAAAATAAAATACTTAGGAAGATTTTTGGTTCAGTATTTGATAGTGAGCTAAACAGATGGTGCAGAAGAAAAAATACTGAAATGAGAGAAATCACTGAAGTTTCGTTGTTAACAAGCCACATTAAATATCAAAGACTTAAATAGTTAGGTTATGATATGCAGAAAAACATAAACCACTAGTACGAGAGCAGCAATCAAATGGCAACCGATGGGCAAAAGACCAAGAGGAAGGCCTAGTAAGCGATGGATGGATGGAATAAGGAAGGATTTACACTTGAAGTAACGAATTGGGAAAATAGAGCCCAGGATCATGATTATTGGAGAACGGTGATGGTGGCGGCCAAAATTCTTAAGGAATAGTAAAGCCAAGAGAGAGAGAGAGAGAGAGAAAGAGAAAGAGAGAGACATTTATGGATCAGTAGTGTTTGATGAACATTTGTTAACAAAAAAGAAACCACACTACTAACACTTGTGTACTGATTAAGTGCTGTCATCTCTTCAATTTCATTTGAAAATTCGAGCCTGCTATACGTGGTTTATTTGGGGCTCTTTTCCGCGCCAAACGTTTTAGAAGTAAACATTTAGTGCTTTCGCAGTAATCATATTAAGTGGCGGCTTATTAAGAACGTCTCATTTCGATATTTCGATTTTCCTTTTCCCGGCACCCATTTACAAATAGTAATATAGAATGTATGCACTATACCAGAACATTGCCTATTGCAAATAAAAACAAAAACCCGTCGCCTCAGCACTCTCGTAAAGTACACAGTGAAATGCATGCAATAATATGTCATATAACTTGTCGCCACGGGTACAATAATATTATATTGTCTGGCTATCGCCATCAAATCATTTTTGCTGACATATATTTATTTATTTGTTATAATTCTTTCTCTCTCTCTCTTTCTCTCTTGGTATACACATTATATATTATGATCCCGCGGTTTTTTTTTATTCCGGAGTTATTTTCGCATTATTAGGAGATAAAAAACAAACCCCGGAAATGCCTCACATTTCTTACTCGACCACACGTCATCGGTCCACCGAAATCTAGGGGTATTTATTGTATCCGGAGACACTCGCGTAGATGTCTATATTTTATTACCGCAAAAATGGTACACTAAAAATGAAACGACGTTATACGCCGCGTACTATACACCATAATATATATTGCCCGGTATTATTCTGAAATACCAAATACACCGGTATTTTGTGCCGTCGGGAAGCGGTTCTAACGCGCAGTGCCGTGACGGCCGTTAATGAAACCGAAACGCGTAGTCTTGAGACCGGCCCGAGGGGGAAATCGTTTTTCACGATTTCCCCTCCCGCTCCCAATAAGGTGTTGGAATAGTGCTTACTCGCGTAATTTGAATAAAAAAAAAAAAAAAAAACGTTTAGTATCGTTTAGTGATGGGACGAATTTAATTTCCAGTGCAATTTGAAAACGGAGACAAGCGCCGGGGTGAATTGCGAATTCAAAATAAATATTTTTGATACATATATAATACCATATTAGACATTGTAAGCATCACCCCCCAAAAAAATTCAATTGTTTGTAATTCATGGAAATTACCTTCACGTGTACCATCGTAAACCTAAATAATTGTTTTCATAACACATCGTTTTGCTATTTCTTACGATTGCAATAATATAAAAGTTTAGAAGTTTTTGTCGCGAAACTAACTATAAGTCTTATAAGTTTTTCCGTTCTTTACGTGTTTCTCTCAGACCTCTTGCACAACTAATGCTTCCATAGTGTATAAGTACAACGGTTCAGAATGACATGATGCTGTTGATTAATTTTTTCCATTTGAAATAAAAGAGACAATTTTTTTATTTTATAATTATCCAATTATTTTAAGTGCTCACAAAATAATTTACGAGTCTTTCGAATTATACGGTTACGCGTTCGTGACGCAAATTTGCATTTTAAGCGATTACGCGTCTAGTCGTAACCTAGACACGGAAGTGTAATTACATTTGAGGTTTATCTTATTTACTTTCCGTGTGAATTAAGTCGCTTTTTCAATGACAATAACTATTTGAAATATTTCGAAATATAGGTAGATTTTCCGTTTGTGATGGTAGCGAATACTTTAACTCGGAAAATAAATCATTTACATGAATATTAAACTTATCTCTTGTTTTAATTGAAATGTTTTATAATTAATTCATCTCGGACTTACATGTAAAATGAAACCATATACAAATATATATACTAATAGAGGAAATATTTATAATTATGTGAAAAACATTTAAAATATCAATAGGTAGTGTAAGTTGAGCTCAATATTTGAGAACGCTGAAACAATAATTAAAGGTCCAAGGAATAAAAGTATTTTACCAGAAAATAAGTATTGTAATACGTGTTTATTGAAGAACGTGTGATTAAACGTTGAAATAAAAATCTCTGATGCTGTTTCAGTCTTAAACCCAGTGCCGGATTAAATATTTGTGGGTCCCTAGGCAATTAAAATATTGGGTTCTACAAAATTATTTTTTTTGTATATCTTTAACATTACTACCCAATAATTAAAATTAACAGCTTTAACAATAACCGACTATAATTAATAAATAAAATCATGTTCATTAAATTTTTATATTTGCAAGAAAAATGAATTAATTATTATATTATTTCTATTTGTTCCGAATTAATTTAATTATTACTATTGCATATAACACCTATAACTTATAATATATATTATATTGCATAGTGACTTTTTTCATGTAAATTCGTTAATAGAATACATGTATTATTAAATAGAAAAAAATATAGTTTTCCCTTTTCACGAGGCCCCTTAAATGAATGAGGCCCTAAGGTGGACGCCTACTCCGCCTAATGGGTAATACGGCACTGCTTAAGCCGAATCGATATCATCTCTATCCAGAGAATATACCATACACGTTATGGTGCATCGGAATCATACATTTGTTATGGAAATGTTGGTCGTAATAGGTTTCCAAGGTTTTCTAGTGATACAAAACGATAAATTCGCACCGTCGCGTACCGCAAATAGGGTGGTGCATGTGTTACGCTAGCACAAGCCATTCGCACCACCACTTCATAATAACTACCTAATAAATTAAATACCACGCGTGAAAGTACAAATCATTATTTATATCCATAAAAATTCTTTACTTAATCCGTTGTATTATACGTATTTAACTGAAGTTTTGTGCTTATTGTTGTGCTACTTGGTAGGTATTTAACGAACGATACAAAATCCCTACTTCGAAACCATATAAACTTGTGTGAAACATCAATACGTTCGCTTTTACTGAAGCTTTTTCAGTTTTAGTTCATTTTTTTTAAACAGCCTTAGCTGTTTCCATATATTATTAATATTAGAGTTATCGATAATCGAAATTTGGCAATCTGTTGTATAGAACCGTTATTTGTTAATTTATAAAATGTGACGTTCTCAAATGACCTATATCGTTGCAATACATTTACTATTAGGTCCAAAACGGTTACCGCAGTAGTTTTATCAAATATCTATGATGCGTATTGAATAAATAACTACCAACGTTCATTTTATGGTTTGATATTGCTAAATTACGTTCATGTATAAATAAATCGTTCACGAATCATCAAAACAATAGTTAAAATGTATGACACTCACGATGGGCTGATAAATAGGGATGGGTGAACGATATTGCTGTATTGATATGTTGGTCTGTTAAAACTTAAAACCAATTTACAATCGCTTTGAAAAAAACAATTCTGGATGAAAGTAAATGGATCCATTAATATTAATATTCTATACATCTATAATAACAATCGTTGGTATTATAGCCGAACCCAATTTCTTAATAAAGTAGTTTTAACTTTTAATCGAACATTTTAAATAGCTATTAATAACGAGAATTTTATGAAAATATTTTGAAAATGACGAAATTTCAATAAAATGTTTGGATAAATACTAAAGAAGTTTAGCACCGTCTAGTGTTTTCAATCAAATTTTCTTCAGTAAATCATTTTTGCACCATATTATCTCAAACTTCCCAAAGACTTAAAAATCGAGACAGTCTCAGTTACAGTTATAAATTACTATAAAACATTTCATAACAAACTAAATAACCATATAAATCTATTAGTATTTTTATTAGTCAGCAAATCCTTACCAGAAAATCACCCTCGTCGATTGAAAAGACACCTATCTTTTGAACTTTGATTATTAGATAACTTTTATTAACGTCAAAAGTTTCTCACACTAGTATACCACACTCCTCGTGTAAATCCATTTTGTTTTGTTTTTTATTTATATTCCATTGATCTCACTTTGACTGTAAAAAAAAAAAAAAAAAATTATACATTGTAAATATTCTATATCATTTAAAAAAAATATATATATATTAGGTATTCTGTAAATGGTTCAAGTCGCAACGATAAAAACTATATGATTAATTTATTAATTATCGAAATTCTTTGAAGTACCCGATTTCATCAAAATTTAATTTTCTAATGCTTATAAAACTTTTTTATGACTTTTCGGGAAAATGATTTTATTGACTACAAAGAAAATCATATGGAAAATGTTGTATCCAATTTTCCATAAGGTCCTTTCACACAAATACGATCCTAGTTCGTTCCGATATTTAGTATTTTGATTAGTTTCAGGGGAGAATTTATTCACACATATCCGATCCGATTTTTAACGTTCCGAGCCGAGTCCGTCATTTTACTTATTTTTAAACAGTTTTTATGTTGTTATCAAATAAAACAAATGTTGATCTAGTCATTTTGCATTCGAATTTTTATCATTACTGAATTTAGTGATAAAGAATGAAAATTGTAATAGTACGTTTTTCTTATTGTTGATCTATTGTTCTAATAGTATTAATAATATAATTATATATGCATTCATAATCATGACCATGTTATTTCAAGTAAAATATAAAGTAACATAATTAAAATATATTGTTTTACCTGTTTGATTCAATTTTTCTCCAATTCCTTTCCATATTTTTTCTTTCCAAGTACTGTCACTATACTTAGAATTACTCAAGTCATACAATTCAGTATGACTTCTTATTGGCTTAATTAATTTTTCATTGTCCATGATGAAATGTAATGACAGTGTCGTATGAATATTGACAAAAAACGTAAGTCAATATATTTCGTAATATGCTAAACATACCAGTCGACACGTGTTTATACATGTCCGATCCGGCATTATTTCGTCAAAAACCGACCGAGGTCGGACGAAAAATCGGACGAAAATCAGTCACTGAAAATATTTTTTTGGTCGGATAGAGTTGAGTTCGAACTCGGATCGAACGTGTATGAACATATGCACTGGAAAATAACAAGTTTATATTTCCGAGTAAACGGATGCCCTGGCGGATAGAAACGGATTTGGATCGGATGTGTGTGAAAATACCTCATGTATTAAAATTGAAAGTAAAATGTTGCGGATTTTCATGGTTTTATTCCAAGTAATGACAAAATTCAATATTCAAACAATCATTTTTATTATATTTTTTTCATTAACCGGTGGAGTGATATATACGTATGTGAAACTTTATGTTATAAAAACTGGACACGATTTGATGCAGCTGGAAACCAATATTCTCTTGAGCTGTTTTAAAATAAAATAAAAAATACGAAACAAAACAAAAAAACCACACGTCATGGTAAAACCAATAACTTTCTTACAATACTCAGAATCTGAACTACTGGGCACACTTTTGATATTACGCAATTTTAATTTTATTCGCTTCTTGCATGATAATATTTCAGATATTCGACCGCAATAAACTTCAGTAACACGCATTGACCATAGTGTTAACGTACATACGAAATTAAAATATCATATGCATCGTATGTGTTGTCGATTTTGCAAAGCAGATAAAATCAATTGGATGATAGTAAATATATAATCTGCTACACATATACTAGTATAGATATAGTATTATTTTACCAAATTTTCGTGACGGACGGGATTCAATTCTTTCGATAGTTGGGTTTGTAATCATATATAATAAAGGTAGTGTTATAGTGTAAGAATAAGAGAATGGGCATATTCTGTGCTACGCGTTACACTAATGATATAATCGATGTGAGTAGATACATAACGTGTTTATTCATAGTGGGCTTTAAGTATATGGACTTGCAGAGAACAATATGTAACTGCGTATTCGGAAGAATAATAATCATAGAATGATTAACAGAACTGTAATCTAACACATTTGAATATTTTTTAAATTATATATATGGGTACTAAATGTTAATTGGAGTATTTACTAAAAAAAAAAAAAAAAAGAGTTTATAAAGAAATTAAATAATTCAAATGACTGATGACTGTTTAGTGACACAAATGACACCACTGAAAAAAAAAATAAACAAACATGATAATAATTGAAACACATTTAGATTTTGAATTCGGTACTCAAATGTGGTCTGGTTTTTGTGTAATATCGCCGATGAACGTTTTATGTGATCGCACAATAATATTCCGCTCCCGACAACGACGCTGGTTCGAGTACGACTACGGCAAAAAAAATGAAAAGAATTCTAACACCAGCTGATTTATTCCAAGCTAACACGTATATACATGATTATATGTTGTATGACACTTACAAAACGTAAATTAAAATAGATTTCAGTGAATATACGAAATATATACCCAGCTTAGTGAATTTGTCTTTGAAGATGGAACAATTATTTTAATTATCTAGCATAATTATCTCCGTACAATATTATTACGAATGAAGATATAACTTCAATAAACCGTACATTTTCATATTTATTTTTCATCGGTAGCATAACAAATATGTAGAAACTACATTCCGGTATAGAATTATTGAAAACTAATTAGTATATAATATCCCTTTAATTCAATTTCATAATAATAATAATAAGTAAATACATGTTTTGAATTATTGTAATTAAAAATATGATTTGGGTCAAATACATAAAAAATTATATTCTTAAAGCGAGTATATTTTTCCAATGTACACACCTTAACACCTACATTACCAACGACTGCAAGAAAAAAAATTATAATATTAAAAAATGTTGTATTGCAAATATTCCTACTAGTATAATAATACAACAGTTCTTACCCGTAAACGTTTCTTTCTATTTGTTTACAAGAACCCGAGTTTGAAATGTAGACGTTTTAATATTAAATTTTAAATCTACTCATACATAATTTTATTTCCATTTTTAATTTCGCTTTTCGGAGTTTACGGATTAATAAAATATATCTTATACTTATACTTGTGAATAACTGACCAAAAAAAGACACGCAGAAAAAGAGTGTTTTGCGTAGATGATATTGAAGTTGACATTATTAATGTTTCGATTGAAATCTAAAGTTGTTAATATTAAACAGAACGTAACACGTTTTACTTACATGTTCAATTAGTATTTTTCTGTACAAAAATTGATGGACTTATCTTCAGTCTATTAAATTAAAACAGTGAAGTGAATTTTTAAACTGAAACGTTCATCTTCTTTTTTTTTTACATATTTATAAACTACGTTTCTCGGTCGAGAGATGTTGGTACTTACGACACAATTAATTATTTTATGTATATATATATATACAGATAATAGTGGGTGACTCCCATTATGGAATGCTTTTCCACTGTTGTTAGTAAACCTCTATTTTCTTTGTGTCCACGACACTGATTGGTGAATTAGAACACGACGGAGTACGCAGCTAATGCGATGTGAAATCGTGTTCAACCCGGGGGAGACTTGCGAGATAATAATAATGATTACGTGCTATTATTATACATCGGTAAAACAATTAATTATCGACATCGCGGTGCAAGCTCGATGTATCTTTCGCCCATCTCCAGCAAACGTCTTATAGCATTACTATTATTAATTATTATTATTATTATTATTATTATTATTATTTTTACTGTGGTAAATCGACGACGCGGAAGCAATCACATGGAACGACAATGGTACTCGAACAGCGTTTATTTTCTGCGACCTCATGTGAACGCGTCGTAAAGTTATCAATGATCCATATTGTACGATTTTTCTCCGGATCCCTGGCGTGCTGCATCCCTAGTTATCGACAGCCATTTTACCATTTTTCTTTTTCGTTAGCATATTTCCTTCTTTTTTTTTCTTCAACTTTTTTATTTTTTTATGTAATTGTCGTCGACGTATTGGTATTCTGATACACGTTCTGTAGTTATAATATATCCACATGGTGTTTTGGGCATTATATTATTGTCTGTTGACCAGCTGACGACCTTTGACTGCACATAATCGAGACGTCATGGTTTTGACTGTCGTACAGTGCAGTATTTATATAAAAATGCTGGCCAAAAATATTGGTTATTTCTATGATAAGACAACACACATTAGTTCAAATTCCCATAATCCATTTCGTCGTATTTTTTAACAACTTCTTCGGCGATATCTTCTGTTAAAAGTACGTGGTTAACGGTAGTTATGGAAGAAAAAGTTTCATGAAAAAGGCTTACATTTTTTTGTGGATTTGGTCTTGTACTACTCAAAAATGGGTCAGAACTTAACAAGTCTTTTTGAAACATCATTATTTTAAAACTCTTGGTAACATTTTCTTGAAAAGTTTTGACTATACCACTTAAAGTATTTATTCCTTGTTTCAGCAGCTAATCGAGAGTTTGTACGCTAAATGAAGAAGATGTTCAAATAATCTAATTTTTAGAGAATTTTTAACTCAAATTTTAAAGCATCATTGTTTATTTCCTTTTTACTTTTTCAATTTATAAAGCTTTTTAACCTATGTTCCTATATGTAACTCTTCGTGGTGGAAAATGTACTTGTCATAGCAATGCAAATTTTTACATCAACCATAGTAGTTATACGAGGGGCAAATAATAAGTAATGCACAATCACCAATAACTCACAATCGTAATAAGATAAAGACTTCAAAATTAGATCCAAATATAGCTATTGTTATCGTTTATAACTGAGAAATACCCATTTGAACATGACTCAATTTGTTTCTAATCAGTGTGTGTCAGAATGGAGCCTAGTACTGACGTATTGTCAATGAAATTAAAACAACGAGCTGTGATTGAATTTTTAACCACCGAAAATGTTAATCCAATAGACATTCATCGTCACTTAAAAGCTGTTTACGCTAATAAAACTGTAGACTGAAGCACAGTATCTCGTTGGGTATCAAAATGTAAATTAACTGACCCTGGTAAAATGAATATTCTGGATAAACATCGCGATGGACGACCTGTAACTGTTAAGAATGAAAAACATCGAATTCAAGTGGACGAGCTTATCAAAAATGATCGTCGAATAACTCAAAACTATATAGCTGATATTGTTGGGATGTCGCAAGAAAGAGTCGGGTTCATTACTCAGCAACTTGGCTATCGAAAAAATTTGTGCTCGTTGGGTACCGAAAATGTTGACACAGGAAAACAAGAAAATTCGAGTTGAGTGTAGCCAAAAATTGTTGAATCGTTATCACCAAGGAGAGCAGTTTCTCTTAAAAATTGTGACCGGTGACGAAACTTGGGTGCATCACTACGATCCAGAGGAAAAAAGACAGAGTATGGAATATCGTCATGTCACTTCTCCCCAGCCCAAAAAGTTCAAGGTTCAGCCTTCTGCAAGAAAGATTATGCTTACGGTATTTTGGGATGGAAATCAAGTTTATCTAACGGATTATTTGGAAAAGGGGACAAGTGTAAACTCAGCCCGATACATTAAGTCACTGAAAAAATTAAGGAGACGAGTGTGTCGCGTTCATGGATCAACTGACACCATTTTGTTGCATCACGATAACGCCCGACCTCACACATCAAATGCAACCAGTACCGCTCTCAAACAGTTGAAATTCGAGGTTCTTCAACACTCACTGTATTCACCAGATTTAGCACCTTGTGATTTCCACTTCTTCCCAGACCTTAAGAGAGACCTCAAAGGCACCCATTTCACGTCGGACGAAGAAGTCAAGGAAGCAGTGAAGTATTGGATAAAAAAGAGACCAGCTACATATTTCAGTGACGGTATGAAGAAACACAAGTTGGGAGAAGTATATTTCTGTAAATGGTGATTATATTAAAAAATAAAGGTATTAATTTCTTGCTAAAAAAGTGTATTTTTATATATATTTTTTTCATTTCAATTATATCTCTTCATTTTCGAAAAATTCACGATTGTGCATTACTTATCATTTGCCCCTCGTATATATATTGAATATGAATTAAAACACTACTAGCTGTTGATATGTCGGATTTCTTCAGACTGCTTACTTGCTTTCTTATGAATTTCTTCATTTGTTATACGTTTCGCTTCGTGTAAAAAACGAATGTGTATTAGTCTACAGCAACTCGTAGATGAAGGAACTGGGTTCTCCCATACGATTTTTATTTTGGTTTTCAATACTGAATACTCGAGGGGACAAAAAAACTTGGAAAATATTTGCATCCGTATCCTCGTTGCTCTAAAATATCTGTTTGAAATAGGCCTGTCGAGAACGCGTCACGTTGTGTGATCACATGCCATCACAGTATTAAAGTGATGTTAAACTAAATGGCATGAATCGGCAGAAAATTTTTCTTTACAGTGCTTGGTGTGTAGATTATACATTAAAACGAATATGTTTACTTGGCGGTACATGGACACATATAGATTTTTACACAGATACAATTAAAATCCTTTTATAAAATTGGATATATTTGTTAAAAAAATAAAAACAAATAACATGTTAAATTACGATGAAAAAATCTGTACTATATTAAATCAACTAAAATATCAATCCATCTAATACCTTAAATATTTAATAACATTTAATAATATTTAATAACAATTGTTTGAAATCACAACCAAATAATGATTATATAAGCCCATTCTGAATATTATATTGCACACGATAAACGCAACAACGAAATTTAAAACAAGCAATATTGAACTTAAAACACTTTACTTAGAAATCTACTGAAAACAATGTTTATAAAATGTTCTTTTTATCTCGTTGTACATATTGAACTTAGTTTTTTTTTTTTTAAATGCAGATTTTTTGTATAAATAGTTAAATACTCATAATATATTTCACATATTAAACTTAGAGAAAATTAATATTTTCATGGTTTTAAACGTTTTTTTTTTTTTTTTTTTACTTTGCTAGATTTTTGTATAAATACTTAAATACTCTACAGTACATTGTAACCGTTTCAACGATGCCAAATTGTGTAGATCGCTGTAATGGTGCGTAAAAGATTTTGCTTCATTCACGACCGTTAATAACATTTGTACAGTAATAATTAACAACCGCGTTTAATGATTTAAAACGTAATATGAAACACAAGTATGGTACACACACACTTTTTTTCATTCGATGTTAAACTATTGAACGTGTATCAAAAATATTGTAACCTCTTGTTCGCGTATTACAACGGTGTGTACCAAGCAAACAAAGAATTCGTAGCCAACATAATAGTACTGTATTGCGGATATCGCTAATTAATTTCCGACATCGGTAGCGTAAGAAGTCTCTCCAGTTTTCGGACTTCGTAAACCTTTACATTTCTTACCGGCAAAAACGAGATTAAATTTTTTTTCTTTTTTTTTCGAGTCGGAATGTTAACAAGTAATTAAATGTACGAATACCATTGTATAAAAACTATAGATAACACAACGATATATCGATTAGTCAAAAAGTCAACTGGTATTTATACAATAAAATAAAATATGAAATAATATACTAAATAGATAATGGTAACAAAGGGCGGTACTAAAAGGTAACATATGAATTTTGCTTTTAGATTTTGTTGCTCCAAAATTCTACGATCTTTATAGCCTTGTTATTTGTGGCTTGTAAGTCTGATATGATTGAAATACAATCCGGTAACCTATCACAATCCGTGCCATTGGCCCACCACACCGTACTCTAATCATGCATCGCAGCCCGTCGTTACGATTTCGATTGTTATGATCGAGAGAAATTTGGAACAACCGCAAGGATTAACTGCTACGGCTGATCGGAGTCGTGATCACGTACAAGGATTTGTCGGTAAGACGTTTGACGCAATAGGTGTCCATGATTTGACGAAAGCGAATACTCCCGTGTAGCATGTTATTATTTCATTTAAATTGAAGAATTTTTAATTTAACACATGAAATGCGATTATCCGGTCGAATGAAAATTAATTTGGAACGTCGATAGCGTAAAAAATGTTCCTAGTTTATATACGCATTTTATCTCAGGTTAAGTGTCTCTATTAGTTAAATTAGCAACGGCTTACAACGGACATAATAAAAAAAAAAATCGAAAAAACAAAAACTTAAAGATGACATGTCAATATACAGCGAATGAAATGTTATAATTTTGAAATGGCATGATGAATATAGACTTTTGACCTTTACTGTACTACAGTGTTATACCAACTTGTATTAAATTACAGCCATCGATGGAATTTCTGAAATACAAATAAGGGAAAACGAGAGCGGGTGAACAAATTAAAATTCTTGTTGCGCGATAAAAACGCTGGAGTCACATGTTAATCGTGTATGAAGACGGATCGTGTTTGAATTGAATTGTGGTCTTCGCACAATAGCGTTTAGCAAAAAAATGTCGAGTCATGTGGACAAATTTAACTCGACATTATTAAATCAACTATATTTCGTCGTCATACCTTAATTATTTTTACATCGATCCCCGCAAGCGTACAGATCGCTGCAAAGCCTGTATAGTAGCAATCGACGGGTTACCATTCACACCGTTTCTCATAACAATCTCGCCACAGTCGGATACCCCATGAGTGTTCCTCGTACACTAAGATGTTTGGATTATTCAGTGGGAAAAATAATCAACGTTATAAAATATGCAATCAAAAATTTTACGTTAAGTTTACGTGGTGAAAATAGTGGAAACTTAGCGTGCGCGCACCAAGGTTAGGAGAAGGTTCAGTTTGAACAATCAAAGATCATCGCACAATAATATCAACATTTTTCTCTAACTCATGAAGCGAACGAGAATAAACTATTGATACGAGGTTGATACTATTACATTTTACTTTTTCTATTTTTATTTAATTCATGCTCTTTAATCTTCTACAAAATATTTTTTTGAAAGCCAGTATATAATTAAATAAGACAACTAGGCAAATGTCTGTATTATAAGTTGATCTTATAAATTACTATCGAGCTTATCGATTCTTCCTTTACTTCCTTTATTATAATGTTAATCGAACTGCGAGGTTTTTTTAGTTACCTTTATGGGTCTTGCAAATCTAGTCATTTTTTTTTTTTTTGCAATTTCACTTACACGTATGATGTTAAGAAATTTCGAGGGATCAGTAACAGGATTTTGTCATTAAATTACATTCAAGTATCTTCTTCTTCTTTTTCTTCTTCTGACTTATTCAACTCTCTAAGAGTCATAGCCGCCAATACAACCTCGCGCCACCTATCTCTGTCAAGCACCATTTCCCTCCATGCGTCTATTCCCATATTTCTTAGATCTTCTTCGACAATATCGATCCACCTTTTCCTGGGTCTTCCCCGAGGTCTCTTTCCGTGTGGTCTCCATTCTAGTGCTAGTTTGGCAGTATCGCTTTCCCCCTTCTCATGATATGTCTAAGCCATTGTATTCTTTGCCCTTTGATGAAACTGGTTACTGGTGGTATATTAACCATGTCGATTAGTTCCTTGTTGTACTTTCTTCTCCAACTATCTGTTGATTCATTATAGATGGGACCGCAAATTTTGTTCTCAAACGTTCTCAGCTTTTTTCAGTTTGCTTGGTTGATGTCCACGCTTTACAACCGTATGTGAGAGTTGGTCTAATTATCGCTGTGTACAGCCTAATTTTGGTTTTTCTAGAGAGGCATTTGGACCTAAAAAATTTTGTCAACACAAAAAATGTTTTTTCTGCTTTACTTATACGAATACCTATCTCCTTTTACCAGTAATTTTTCGTACTCAGGGTTGCACCCAGGTACTTAAAGTTTTCAACTTTTTCATACATTAAATCTTCCGTAACTCTGGGGTCTTCATCACTTTCTAGCAGTTCCATTATTTTGGTTTTATCTTCACTAATGTGTAATCCTATTTTCTTTGCCTCACTACTCAAGATTTTAGTTGCGTTTGCTACGTCTGTTAAGGATTCGCCCAGAATATCCAGATCATCTGCAAGTATCTTATATTATTGATAATGATTTCACTCTAATGAACTTCTAGTAATCAGGTCAAATTATTCATGAGCCCCAATTTTTAAACCCGAATGACATACGATACATCATAGGTAATGGATACATTTGTTTATTTTATTAAAAATAATTAATATTTAGGTATAATAAATCTATACCACATTCACCTGCAATTTTAATTATAATTGAATATTAATATAAAATTAAATCGTGAAACAAAATAATATAATTTATTAAAACCTAAGGAATTAGTATAAAAAAAAACAAAAAAATTTTGTTAAGTGTGGCAGAAAAATTAAAAGATTTTCGAATGATAAATTACACAATTTAAATGACCTTGTAATTTTTTTTTTTTTTTGTGAAATTCTAAACCAATGTTCACCAATATCCGTTAAAACTGTATTGTGTTTTCAGTTTTTCCAACAAAATCTTGCAGTTCTCTGCTAATACTTTAAGTTGCACGTTCTACCTCGTTCACTCTTAGAATGATCGTAGTAAAAATATATTATATTTCACATTATGTAATTATTGGTATGAACGTTTCGCGCTAAACTAGCAACAGGAAACTGTAAATCAATAATATTTCCATACAAAACAAATTCAATAACACATTTTGAACGAGTGACATTAACCAGACGACTCGTTGTTTCCGATAATATTATTATGGTTGTTGGATACCCCAATGCGATTGCGAGATACGAATGTGTATTTCAACCCAACCAACACATTTCGATTATTTATTGTAAACATATACATATATGTATTATGCACGTACATGTACCTCACTATATACCGTATTGTATGTCAATATGTTAAGTAGCCAACTGTAGTGCCAGATGAAGTGTACCTCATCGTTTGCTATTTGGAAAATTATGGAGAATAATATATTGGTTTTTAATTTTTTTAAATAAAATCAATATTCAAACATGTTATCGTATTAACCATTCTAATATGGATCGAGAGCGGTGTTAGTGAATTTCCGTCTTGCTCCCACTTAATAACTATAACTGTTATTTGTTCGTTACCAGTTTTATTATACCTAATGTATTTTTTATTCTTATCTATTACTGTACGGTGATGTTAAAAGATAGTTGTTAGCGGTTTAGTACTTTTTATTGTATACATTCTTAGATCTAATAGCATTTCTGATGCACTTACATTTGGTTTTGTTTGGGTTATAGAATAAAATGCACGTAACTATGGCCGGGTCGAATGTTGAATGAAATTTAAAAATATCCTTAACCATGATTTAGGGACTTATTTTACTTAACAGTTAAATATCTGAAAATGAAGCTTAACTAGTTATGTTGAATTGAATAGTATAGTTTTATCTATCAAAATGACATCAGTGCTCGACTTGGCAAAATTAAAGAAGAGGGACTCTATTTACTTTAAAAAAAAATAACGTCCCCAAAACTGCCTCAGCGTTATGATTATAGCCCCCCCCCCCTTAAGTCGAGCATTGCATGACATAATCTGCAAATGACACGTTGTGTGAATCGATTTGTGGTAAATATACAATACAAAACTTTAATTTCCCTTTATGAACGTGCCATAAAGTGTTAGTTAGTTGATGGTACAAATACGATGATACTTATTTGTAGTTTATTGTTTGTAAGCTTATTTCCTGAGGAAGTGTAAGTACATTTAGTAATATATTAATATAATAATTTTCTATTAGCTTACATCTCTATGCTATGATCTACACTAATAAGTTAATATTGTACTTGGAATTGATCACTACAACAGTTATATTATAGGCACAGGTAAATAGCAATAAAAACAAATAACTAGCTACAGTGTTTAACATTTACAAATTATAATTTAGATTGCCTATTATTTTAATCAAGATTCTCTGTGGAGTTATAATTCATCATGATAAATTATTATTTTAAACATTAAATAATTTTCGAGGATAGCTACTGTTTGTATAATTTGAATAAACGCGGAATGTATTTGAATATTTCTCTATTAACTTATATAAAACACTGATGTTCCGCGATCCAAGTGGTATTTAAGATTACACGTTTAAGATTTAGATCAAGCATTTTGTTTACATTTTTTTTTAACGATTTCATGATCCAGCGTTCGGTTATTTTATAAAACTATCATTTCGTGTAGGAATGTAATTCACGTCGTCTCATAAGCTAAATCGATGACGAAGTGTTTGAAAGGGCACGTGAAAAAAATCAAATTATTTTTCATGCAACAAAAAGAAAATATTACACAGAAGAATATATGTGTATGTATCTGAAATATCATTTCATTTAAAATTTTGACTGTATGCTGTAAATTCGAACGTAAAAATGGGTAATCGAAATGTATTTTAAGACCAAGCAATTCAGACTAACATGATTAAAACTAGAAAATTAGGTCAATGAGATGTGAAAATCTTCAGAAATCTTTGTTACGTTTTGCGTAAATGTTCTTTGATTTTATTCCGAATTTATATCGGTAGACTAAAATACTTGTAATAAGTGATGTGCCACGAGTATATTTACAAAGTAGAGGTTAATATTTTGTGTATTTATTATTTATCCAGTTGTTGTATATACCGACACAGATTTTCCGAAACTATTTTCAAGATAAGCACTGACTTTATTTCTGACCAGAACTGTATCTACTTCTTGGATTGATTTCGTTCCAGAACTTCAGTGAAAATTACACGTATCAAAATTATTTTACTAACTTTTAAGCAAATTAAATCTATTTATGAATACATAAATCTAAGCACTGTTCCGAACGAAATAGTTTTTCACAATAACAATTGCTTATTTACTTCTAACTTAATATTGTTATACAATTATAGTTGCATTAATCGTATGTATCAAAGTGCTGTAGAAAAAATTAAATTAATATAAGATCTACTTTAACAATTAATGTTTGTAACATAGGCTGGGCAAGTTAATGATATTTTTTAACTCAGTTAAGTTAAGTTAATTGAGTTCATATTCAATTAAATTAAAAGTTAAAAAATATTGTTAACTTAACATAACTTCAATTAATAAGTTGATACTGAGATAAATATTAAGGTCTCATCTAAAAATTCTTCTAAATTTTTATTTTATATTTTTCCAAATTCCATGAACTTGTTATAGAATGCGGTATTTTACAAAAATATTTTTCTGTTCTTGAAAATCAAAATTAACTTAATTGGTATAAATGAAAAAAATAATAAGTTAATTTTTAAGGAAATGAGTTAAGTTAATACGTTAAATTAGCTTAACTTTTAACTTATTAACTCGTTAATGCTCAAGCTTGTTTGTCACTTCTATAAAAACCACCTATATTAATAATTAAAAATATATATACAATGTACTTACACTCAGTCAAAAAAATTTCCATACATTACATTTTAATTTATAAAATGATTTTAATAAATGTTAAATTAAACATTAGCATTTTTATTTATTAACCAAATCATTCCTTAACAATCAATTATTTAATTTCCGTGGCAAATTTAGGTAAAAATATTTATGGAGAAATAAATTAATTTGGAAAACCCTTATAATTAAATTATTTTCGTCAAAAAGTTTTCATACACTCTTTTTTTTTCTCATCGGTGTACTCGTTGTTATTAGGTCTATCTGAGTCTAATAAATCAATTTATTGTGATTTTTCATATTTGTATACATTAAATATTTTTTTTTTACTATGTTAATTATACGTTAACGTTTCTTTTACTACGACATATGTTAACCATCTACCGAAATCCGTACATTAATAATTAATTTCTTAGTCAAATAATTATTATTCGACTAATAAAAGAAGGACAACATTTTAGAAAAATTGTTAAAGCTGTAAACAAATCACTCTCGACGATTCAATATGTTAGCAATCGACAAAAAGAAATTAAAATATTGAGCAATAGGCCTCGTTTAGGTCGTCCTAGAAAATTAAACTCAAACCAACGGTGGACAATTCTAAGAACAGTTGTAGAAAATTCCAAGACAAGTGCACCAAAACTTGTGGATATGATTAAAAAATACTATGGTGTAAATGTAGTACCACAAACACTGAGAAATGTTTTGAAGATAATTGGATATAATAGGTGTACTCCTAGGCAGAAATAATTTATAAGTGCTGTTAATAAAAGGAAACGTCTATATTTCTCTAAAGCTCATATTAATAAGCCTATAAGTTTCTGGAACTTAGTAATTTTTTCTGATGAATCAAAATTTAATATATTTTCATACGACGATAGAGGAAAAGTATAGAGATAACTAAATGAACAATTAAAAACACAAAACTTATGCGTAACTGTTAAACACGACGGTGGTAATATATTAGTATGAGGGTGTATAAGTGCATCAGGAGTAGGACATTTAGTGTTTATAGATAGTATAATGGATCAATACATTTATTTAGATATTTTAAGAAATAATTATAATGTAATATGGACAAATTGCGTTTGAGAAGTTCATTTATCTTTCAACAAGATAATGATCCAAAACACACGTCAAAATTTGTTAAAGAATGGTTGATACATAATGTTCCTAAACAACTTCATACACCACCACAATCACCTGATATGAACCCTATCGAAAATCTATGGGATGAAATAAGAAGAAAAATTAGAACACATAATGTTCGAAATAAGCAGCAATTAAAAAATGCAATTTTAACCGAATAGAATGCAATTGACCCCAAAATCACTAAAAAATTAGTAAATAGTATGAAGAATCGTTTGATCAATGTTATAAGCAAGAGGTGGGTCAACACGTTATTAATTAAAGAATAAAAACTAACCTAATTAATAAATTTATATTATGAGTGTATGGAAACTTTTTGGAGTATTTTTTATTTAAATATTTCTAATTTGTAATTTATGTTATCTTAATTAAAAAATAGTTTATATTATTGAAATATAAAATATGCATGGTAAATTAATTTATGGTACGAATACCAACCCCCAATATTTTGAACTTTTTAAAATATTTACAAAAAATTTTTTTGAAAAGAGTTGTATAGAAACTTTTTTGACTGAGTGTATACATTAATATAATATATTATGGTTATAAAGACTAAAAAATAGTTAAAAAAAAAAAAATTAAAACCATACAATTTCAAGATTTTCAAGTATGCGTCGAGACACCGTAGAGACCATAAGTATTTACGCGAACCGTTTTTAATAGCTCTCGATAGCAGTAATAAAACAACTGTATTGAATACGACAAACCGGTATGTATAAACATTACACTAGATACAAAATCCAATAACACATAACTGCATAGTATAAACCAAAACGCACGGGCGGTAACCCGTTATCATTATAAGTTCGTTATATAACAACTAATACGAATAAAATGAGTTTAAAATCAAACACTTCCGATAATCCAAATAAATATAACAGAAAAAAAAGTCCCACCTCTCGTCATTAACAAATCATGATTTCTCTCAAACAATGAAGATTCAAACTCTCCGTCTCCAAACTCCGACAATGAGTTTAGATCACCAAAAAAAAAAAAAACAGCCAAAGCACAAGATCGCTCTCACACCAGAACAACATTTTTTTCCACACCAAATCGATATTTTACATTAGACTCTATGGAAGTAGACCAAATAGATACGCCTCCAAATACATTAGACACAATCAGCACATCGACTAATGATCAAAATATAAACCCAAACAACCATGACGAACAAATACAATCAACTGATAACCTCCTGAAAATACCACCACTATTCGTAATTTAGATGTCGGAATTTACGAAGTTTCGTCAACTAATATCTACAGTCATTCATTATGACTTTTCCATTACAGCTCAAATAAATAACATAAAAATTAATTTATAAACAATTGAAGACTTCAGGTTAGAAATTCCTTCAAATTCCTAGATGGAAAAAAATATGAATACTACACATACAGGCTAAAAAAAAGAAAAAGGCATATCAACTATAATAAGAAACTTACCTATATCAATTATAGAATCGGAGGTCACAGAAGAACAAAAAACCTAAATTTCCCTGTTCATACAATTATATGAATAACTAATAAAGATAAAGCACCCACTTCTTTACTGGTTTTAAAACTATTAAACAATCCCAAAGCCCAAGAAATCTTTAAACTTAATAAAATGCTAAATTGCATAATAACTATAGAGCCCTGGCGAAAATCAAACGACCTTCTCCAATGTACCAACTGCCAAAGATATGGGCACATTTACAAATCCTGCAAACTACAACCTCGCTGCGTCAAATGTAATAGCTCACACTCAGCTAATTATAAAGGATGCACCTAATTTAAAAATATCAAACAAAAAAAAAAAAATCATTCAACATTCAAAACAAGCTTCCAACCGACAATATACCGTTAATAAATAATACCACTAACAAAAATAGTAGTAATAATAACAAAACTAAAAAAAATATATCAAATCAGGCCTCATACGCGGATATAATCAGAGGTAAAACTAACTACACCCACCCAACCCAAAACAACTAAAAAAAAAACACATAAACTGAATTCTTAAATAAAAATCTACAAAACACAATAATAAAGTTTATCGAAAAAAAATCTTCAAAATATACAGACCATTAAGCTCCATTTTCCACTCAGTAACTAACAACCTATCTATACCTCTCAATAATGAACACAATTAAACTAAAAGATATCAAACTCGTTAACTGGAATGCCAATGGTATTAAAAATAAAAAGTCAACAATTATTGAATTCTTATCTCGATATAAAATTGACATAGCATGCATAACAGAAACGCATCTTATAAATAACGAGCCCTTAAAAACACTGGGTATAATACCAATAGAAAAGACAGTAATATGACTCACTCATCCGAAGGAGTAGCCATTCTAATAAGAAAATCTATCAAGCACACATGAAATGATTAATATTGAAGTCACTACCATAATAGTTCCAACAGACAAACATGATATAAAAATAATTTCAGCCTACAATCCACCAGATAAACAAATTCGTAAGGACGACATATCCGGACTCTTCAATAATAACTCAACAATACTATTAGGAAACCTGAACTCCAAAAACAAAATCTGGGGTTGTTTGTAAATAAACTAAAAAGACAACATGTTACTAAAATATATCTCTGAGCTAGGAATCTTAATTTCACCGCCAAAGGAACCAAACTTTCAACGTGCTGGCAGACAACTTAATATACTATACATCGCTCTAATTTCAAATATCTCAACTGATAAACATCATCAGGCCATTAACGAACTAGACTCAGATCACTTACCAGTTATCACCACACTATACGAACAAGCCAAAATAAACGTGTCAAATCCAAAATTAATAAATCGACTAATAAATTGGGATACATTTAGAGAAAACCTCGATAAAAATATAAAAATCAAAAAAAACCCTCAAAACAACTGTGACATAGACAGCAATACACAACATCTAACTGAATCAATTCAAGATGCAATAAAATCCGCGTAAGCTCCTAGAAACCCAACAAAAAAACAAACCAATTACGCCACCCAACTCCCACTTTATATCCAAAAGTTACTTAAAGAAAAACACAAGACAAGGGGAATATGGCAAAGAACAAGAGAAACTAATATCAAAAAACGTCTGAACCAACTAACCAGGAGAGTCAAATGAGAATTGGACAACCATAGATACAACTCCTACAAAAATTAACTATCCAAATTAAACCCAAAAGATGCCAGCCTATGTACAGCCATAAAGAGAATCCTAAAACAACGAAATACGATTTTCCCTCTTAAAATTGGAATAGCAAATTATAAAACAAATCCAGAAAAATGCAAAGTCTTTGCTACCACTTTGAAAACTGCTTTACATCAGAAAATGAAGACGTAAACAAATTACAAGACACCGATCCCACCCACAAAAACCATAATCAAATAAAAATAAATTCTATCTGCCCATGCAGTCCCAATGAAATAAAACAGTTAATATACTGGCTTGCAAACAAAAAAAAAGCCCAGGGCACGACCTCATAACACATAAAATTCTTAAAAACCTTACGTTAAAATCCCTAGCGTTCCTAGCAAGCCTTCTTAACTCAATGCTTAGAATTGGATATTTCCCAAACACCTGGAAAATAGCTATAATTATACCGATTCACAAACCTGGAAAAAATAAAAACTCACCGTCAAGCTACAGATCAATAAGCTTACTCCCTACCATCTCCGAAATTCTAGAACGAATATTGCTCCACAGAATGAAACCCTTCCTGAAAATCATTCCACTCCATTAATTGGGTTTCAAAACCCTACATTCTACATGTCATCAACTTCAAAGAATATCCAAAATAATAATAAAGGGATTTGAAAAAAAAAGAATATACAGCCACGGTCTTCCTCGACGTCGCACAGGCCTTTGATAAGATCTTGCACCAAAAATTCCTTCAAAAATTAGCCGGATTTTAGCGACGAAATCGGAAGACGAACAAAAACACCCGGACTGAAACCTTGTCTCCCACAGGACATGTTCCTATCTCAAGAACCAACTTCAGGATCATCTAAATCTGAATCCGAACAAACGTAAACACACACTCAACACTCATAACTACAAATAAAAATAAATTACCGATTATATCTGTATTTATATTTATTTTATATCCTATATTTCATAACTTATACATAGAATATGATAAATAACAAATCTTCAAATAATATACACAAATATTCACAATTGTAAACTTTAACTTTATTTATTATTTGTTAAAAACCTTGTAAAAACAAAAAATTTGTTGAAACAGTAAAAATTAATAAATAAAAAATAAAAAAAAAGATTCTCAAAAGTTCCTTATGGAAAAATGTATCTATAATAATTTATTTTGCGTTATTCATTCATTGGAATGGTACACATTGCGCGAGTAACAAGCGAAACGAACAATTTTTACTTTGATATATTATTACTGGGGCTCGGAAGTTGATGCATTTTGCATTTTTTTTTTTTTGAATTGATGTAGTCATTAATCAATCAAGCTAAAAATCCGATTTGGATGGTCTTCTAAAATAATCTGTAATTTTTATTTTGCATTTTTTTGCATTTTTTGCCATTATTTCTCATTGATATCATTTTATCACAGTCCTACATTTTAAATCATTTTTTTTCGACAAATACGTTATTTTTCTATAATATAGCAAAATTTTCTTTTACGTACATTTTAATGCTAAATTTTTTTTTCATAAAATGTGAAAATATCATAAAAATAAAATATAATATCTTATTTTAACTTTTAAATATAGCTTATTGTTGTCAGTGTTACGAAAATAACTAGGTACACTAAAATTACTGGCCGTGGTCGAGCTATTTATCTCGCAATGTTTGAAATAAGGTATATTTATAATTTATCGTATATTTATATTTATACTGTATTATTTTAAACAATAAAATTATTATTTTTCAATAACAGCTGAAACATATTGTAGCCACTATATTTTGTATAGTATAATTTAGTATTCGACCGTCTCGACGTTTCACGTAACGTGTTGTTTTCTGTTGTCCTGTTTTAAGAATTTTTGTATTGAAAAATGCCTAAAAATAAAACTTCGACTAGTGCTCGTTTACGTGCGTTTGTGTCAGAATTCGGAAGTGATATTTTTTCGACTGATGGATATATACTTTTTTGCAAAATATGTGACGTTAAGGTTGCCGCAGATAAAAAGTTCACTGTGGAACAACACGTGTCACGTCAAAAGCATATACACGGTATTGAGCGCAAAAATTTACAAACTGAAAAATCAAAAAAATCAAAGTTTACTGACACAACCATATAGAAAATGTACATTTAATTATGATTTGTGTCAAGCCCTTTTATCGGCTAATATTCCGTTGAATAAATTATCCAACGATGTTTTTCGTAATTTTTTGGAAAAATAAACAAGCAAGAGTATTCCCGTCGAATCGACATTGAGAAAATCGTATAATGCCCAATGTTACGAAGAAACAATGAACAATATAAAAAAGTATTGTGAAAATCAAAAACTGTGGATTTCTATCGACGAAACCACAGATGTGGAAGGCCGGTATATCGCGAATGTAATTATCGGTACGTTAGAAATTGGATGCCCAGGAAAAATATTTTTACTTCACACAGAAGCACTGGAAAAAGCTAATCATACCAGCATTGCTAAATTATTGGATAAAGCACTTTATCTTTTGTGGCCTCAAGGGATTAAATATGACAATATTTCGCTGTTTTTGAGCGATGCAGCGCCATATATGGTAAAGGCTGGTAAAGGCATAAAAATAATGTACTCTAAAATGAAACATGTCACTTGTTTAGTTCACGGATTACACAGGGTTGCAGAAGAAGTTCGTAAATATTTTCCTAAAGTTGATCAATTAATATCTAACGTAAAAAAAATTTTTTTAAAGTGTCCTGCCCGTATTCAATTTTTTCGAGAAAAGGCACCGAATATTTCTTTACCGCTACAGCCTATATTAACTTGATGGGGGACGTGGCTAAGTGCCGCAAATTATTATTGTGAACACTTCGAAACTTCAAAAGAAATAATACTTGGTTTAAATAGAGAAGACGCTACATCGATTGAGAAAGCTCAAGATCTCATGGACGATTGTGATTTGAAAAGTGACTTGATATACATTTACTCTAATTTTAGAACATTGAGTGATTCTATAACTCAGTTAGAAACATTTGGGCTTAGTCTTCACCACTTGATAAAAATTGTACAAGATGTAGAAAATAAAATTCAACAAGCAGGAAATAGAGTAGGACAAGATATTAAAAATAAATTAAAATCTGTTTTGGATAAAAATACTGGCTTTAAAACAATGACGACAATTTCTAAAATTTTGAATGGTGAAAAAGTGTCGAACCAAAACTTTTCAGACGACCTCAATAATTCCGATATTGCTTATTTTCAATTTGCACCAATTACATCAGTAGATGTAGAAAGAAGTTTCTCAAAGTATAAGAATTTACTTTCGGACAATCGCAGATTATTTACTATAGAAAATATCAAACATACACTTATTGTTTAATGTGATAAATTTGATTAGGTTATTTAATTAGGATCATTTTATATTTTGTTTTAAATATTTTTTCAGGATATTTATGGTTTATATTTAAATAACAATTTTTAACAAGATGTTAAATAAAAGGTTTTTATTCTTAAAAATATAAAATAAGTCATTTTTTTTTTTGCATTTTAATTATGCTATACTTAAATAACAATTTTTAACAAGATGTAAAATAAAAGGTTTTTTTTCTTAAAAATATAAAATAAGTCATTTTTTTGCATTTTTTAGTTAATAAAGTTATTTTATTTTATAATTAGACAATTGTTGGGTCATTTTTTCCAGTCATATTTTTAGATCATTTATTCATGTTTTTTTAGGTCATTTTTTAAGGTTCTTTAGGTCATCAACTTTCGAGCCCTAATTATTACTAATATTATTATTATTATTATTACTATACATTTGTTTTTGACCGCTACGCATAACAACGGATCGTTGAACAGAAATTGAAGAAATTTTGTTTAAGTCAGCACAACAATTGACTTTGGCAATATTCATAAACGTAATCCATCAAAGTTTTTGATTGGAACCTTCAAACTTTCAAATTACCTTCCTTGGACGGTGCAATTAAACTTAAATCCAATGTTTCAAAACCAGTCGTATCCAATTACGGTGCTAAAGTTTCTCCAACTACCAAACGTATACGTAGGCGCATACGTGTATAGTACTAGTTGTAATGTGACTGGTAGATTTAGTGGTCCCTATTACGCGTGTATGTAACTACACGTGTAATTCGTGTAATTTTGATACACGTAAATTGGTTCGTACCATTAGAGTTGTACGTTTGTACGTTAATTTAAGCACACGTGTAAATATGTTATTAATTTTTAAATGTTTATATATATTTTTTGATGGCTATATGATGCATGAGTTTAAAAAATATAAACTATTTAAAATTCTGAAATTGATGGTTTTTCTGTCGGAATTATTTAGTTTTAGATTCTCGAAAGTTAAATAATTGCCTTTTTTTGTCCGAAATAATTCGATTACACGAGTTCTCATTTCGTTTTTCGTGTTGTCTTTCAACGGCTGGTAACATAGTCATCCGAAAACGTAAATTTACTGGTATTTTTGCATTAAGATACACAGTTGTTAGTTTAAAACAATTTATTGAAATATAAGTATCGTTCAATTGATTATTATTAACATTAATATTATTTCTAACGTTATTTTTATTGCTTTTTGTTTATTTTAAATGCATGATAAATAAAAACAACGTGTCGTTGTAAATACTTACTAATATACTTTAAAGCGTCATAATTTGTTTGACAAATGTTATTTCGTTTCGTGTACACGTATATTTATAGTGTACTTGAAACATATAATAACACGTGCACGTTAAGTACATGAACCCCGTGTGCACCCGTACCTTAAATGCACGTTTAAACCGTAACCTTTGGGAGGCTTCCGGATTCGCCGTAGTGTCGAAACCGAGACAAGACAATGAGGGACAGCCTTGTGAAAATAGAACGCGTGTGCCGTGGACAGTGTTGAGATTAGATAAGTACTTTTTTATCTAGATAAAAAAAAGATCATTTTTTTTTAATACCTACTTAAATTTAAAAGCAGGGGCGTAATTTAAATATTTGCTAAGGTAAGGCATAATGACGGTCGAAGAGTTACAAACACAGTATAACAATGAATGTAGGTATACTCCATATCTGAGCACCTAGTTCCGGGCCTCTAACGTAAAAATTAATAATTAACAATACTTAATATATAATATTATTATGAACATACAATTTTTCACTAAGATGACTTAACAATTTAAATTCAAAGTATTAATTATCAAAAAAATTAACTGTTAATAAAAATATGTAATTCCCTTTTTTGTATAGAAACGAATTTATCTAGATAAGTCTCAACATTGGCCGTGGACTATCGAATTTTTCTCCTTACATGAATTCGCTAACTCTCGACCGTTTCGTCATGTGACCGTTTGGACGGTGGCTCGGATATATGCGTTTACGGCCGTACAACTCCACGCGAGGAAAGAAAACCCGTGCAAATATAGTGAGCAGATTTGTGAAATTTATGAAAAATTATTCCCAATCGAGTAGGTAACGTTTTTCGATGATATATCATTGTTACGGTTTGAATCGGAAGTTGTGCAGTACAGTAAACTTTGTTTCCGACATCGTTTTAGCTATCAGCCGTCGCAACGACACGGATGCTCGGAAACGAATGACCAGCATAGGCAATGGTGTGATCAGTGGGTGTACCCCTACCTCTATTTCAAACAGTTGTTACAAATATTTTTTACATCCTTATTTTTTAATTTTTAAAATTATTAAATACTATCAACAAGTCAAGTAGGAGAAATTGTGTTATATTTTATTGTACGATCGTACATTTTGGAATTAAATGTAAAAATATTATGTAAAGCATACAAAAAAAGAAGAAATTATGTGTACCTATAAAAACTAAAATAATTATAAGTGGACCAGTTCTACAGTTTGATTCTAGGAACGCCTCTGAGGGCGCGATTTGGTGGGTCTGGATGTGCTAGATTTCCCTCAATTTCAAAATAAGCACCCTCAAATCTTTTCATGTTAATTAAAATGTAAATATGCATTATTTATTATGTAAAGAAAAACGGAGTTTTTATTGTATTATTTATAAATTTATAGTTTAAATAATGACTGTGGAAGTTCATCTTTCGTCACTTTGGTCCTTGTACTGGATAATGGTAATGGGTGTATTGAGTTCTAAAGAAGTTATAATTAATTTCTTTAGTAAAACATCCCTTAGTAAAACTTCAGAGTACAAATAAACCGTTTGTATAGTTGTATTTTACCAGTTTTAGTTTAATTTTCAGTGAGTTTCTTTTTTTATCAACCTGTTTACATTTTTTTGTTCAACGAAATAGAACAATTTTTTAATCAAATATTCAAAACATTCAATCCAAAGTTTCATAGTAATTGGATGGACCAGTATTTTTAATTAACATTTAAAATTGAAAATTGATGTAAAAACAGTAAATTCCGTAAAAATCATACAATAATTTACTTAAACGCTTATAAAATAAAATCTTGACATACAATTTTTGAAATTTCTTTAGCATTATTAGATAATTATATGAGTAAGATGATAGTCAATTTTCGAATCTTAATATCCAAAAATGAATAAACACTTTAAAAAATGAGGTATTTTCAAAGTTTTATTTTGAAACCAAAAGTACTTAATTTTTTTTTTTAGAAATGTTATCAAACATGAAGAAAAATTTCTTTAATCGAGTAAAAATTTCAAGTTTCCAATAGTTTCCAATTATATTTTTGGAATTATGACTAATTTAATCAAATCTGAAAAGTAAAATTCCTGCTTACAGCGTATTTGTTGGGCACTTAGACAGTTTTTCATCATACCTGGAAAAACTATTGCGAATTTAGAAAAATAACTTGTCTAAAGTATCACTGCATACTAAAAAATACATTAAATAAAGGCTTCATTAGTCTCACGTGAAACACTACGATGTATCAGTTAAACGAGTTTATCGAACAAAGTTTGATCAAGCAAACATTATGCACAGTGTATTAAGCTTATTTGAGCAAGCAATAAATAATTTTATAATACTGCCATTTGAGTGAAATGTATTACGAGCCTATTATAGTATAGTGCAATGTGTCAATATACTTGATTTTTTTATTTGTTTGTACATAGGTCAAGATTACAAATTTTATTTCCTACAGTATGTTCACCATTGATTAAAGTTATTGTATTACGATAATCAGCAAAAACTGAAAAGACGTTGTTTAGTTTCTTATTTAATCGTTTAAAAGCAAAAAAAGGGTTTTTTATTATTAAAAAAAATAAATAAATAAATAAATAAATACTTAAATCTGAGATTATCGTTTATTGTGCATGTATGAGTAGATGAGTTTTTGTGAAATTGGTATTTGGAAAAAAACAAAAATGAGTATTTAAAATATGTTTAACCGTGGTAGGCACAAATACATTATTTACAAAGTGAGATATTTTTATTTCATTTGTTTAACCAACTTTATCTTGTACTTTGAACAAAGTGTGTTTTGTTTGTGTTTCACTTCCAACATCAGCGTTTAACAATGTCACTAAACTTTGGTTGTGGTAAACCTATATCTTATGTAATGTAATATATACGAAGATGAAATTACCTGCGTGCATGATGAATTATGATGAACAATGTGTATTACAAATAAAACGATTATTTTACGATGATAAAGTAATTGGCAAATGTTTAACAATATTGTAACTAATTGTAAAATTATTTTTGTCAATATTCTTCGCATAAATATATTAGTTTTAATACATGATATTACATTAAGAACGGTTGATTTGTAGTACATGACATGTACGTAAACATGGACAAACACATCGTGAGTTTCTGCAATTCCGAGGTCTCGAAGTTTGTCTTTTGAAAACTCTTAACAATAAAACCATTAGGTTAGGTTAGGCTAACCTAACCATTATGTAGGATCAGTAAGACGAACGGATATGGAATAGACATTTTTTAATGAAAATCAATTCGCATACGTTTTAAGCACTTTCGTGGAGGCTACATATTAGTAATATAGCTATTGATTGGCTTCACTGCGGCTGAAATGAAAATCTAAAATTACGCCTACATAACAGCAAAGTAAAGGCACTAGTAGTAGTAACCGTCTGTATTGTACACCCACGGTCGAATTAGCATATTCGTTTTTATTTTATCACTACCAAACGTTTAAACGTTTCTGATTATCATGTACTTATTGGACACGCGTAGATATTTTGTCCAAAACCACTCGTTGAATGTTTCGGCGTCGTATATTACGTATATTGTGTACGGCATAGTTTTCGGGTGCGGTAGTTGAAAAATAAAAGCTTAAGCGGGACCCATATTTAAGTAGGTACTTCGTTATGCGTCTATTACATGGATTATAAAAATGTCGTATACGTTACGGCTATACGTGTGAAGCTGCCGGGAGGTGTTGACAATGATTACTGTTCGTTTCACGTAAGGATGGGCCAAAAATATCAATATTTGTAAACAATATATCGATATCGTATATTTTCGATTTATGATAGTATCGATATATCATCCAATAATTTTAATATTGTCGACTACGAACGAAAACCTCGTAACTCGAAATTTTCATAATTTTTTTTTTTTTTTGATGCACTGTATTTTTGTGCATATTTTGGTATCAAATTATCATATTATTTCTATATGATTTTATAAGATATCATAACACAGATATACAGTGTGTTCACGCTAAGAGGTACCACGAAATATTTCAGTTGGTTGACCTTGTATTCAAATGGGGTTTTCGGGAAAAGAAAGGGAGTACCGAAATACACAATTTCAGATAAATTTCAAATTTTTAACTTTATCAGTGCGCGCATGCGCAATACAACTTACTTTTTTTTAAATGGCAACACCGTTTTTTTTCTACAGATTCGGGTAGAGAATTTTTTTTTAAACAGTTTTTGTATAAAAAGTTTTTTTATAACTGCAAAATTGGCAAAGTTATAGTATGTAGAAATTTAAATTTTCGAATAATCTGTTTTTGACGAAGTTTGAACTAAATTAAACTTAATGTTATTTGAAAATCGAAACAATATTTCCGATATTAATAAATACCTGTTTGTAGACAGATAATGTATAACAAACACTTTTTTATGGTAATTTAATCTCAGTTTTCCCATTAATTAATGTGAAATAAGATAGCCAATTGAAGGTAATAAAAATTATAAAAATGTACATACTATGAATTTTAAATCAAAATTTATTTATTTACAGTTACAGCTCTATCTAATAAATTGTTCGAAGTTTCCACCTTGATGTTCCAAACATGATTCCAAACGTTTTAGAAATTCCCTTGATGTGCTAGCATTTATTTGTTCTTCTCCTATATTATTACAAGCCAGTCGTATTTTATTTTTTAAATCTAGGACATTAATAGGTGGGTCCGCATATACAATATTTTTTAAATGCCCCCATAAAAAATAATCCAAGGGGGTCAAGTCTGGAGATCTTGCCGGCCATGGAATTACTCCGTGGGTACCAATCCATCTGTTAGGAAAAATTTCATTTAAATGTTGTCGAACAATGATGGCGTTGTGCGCTGGTGCACCATCTTGTTGAAAATACATATTTTCCCGAGTGGCTAATGGAATGTTTTCTAACAGTAACGGTAACTGATTAGCAAGAAAATCTAGATATCTTCTACCTGTAAGGGTTCCGTCATAAAAATAAGGACCTATAAGTTTTCCACCGATTAATCCACACCACACATTTATACCCCAAACTGTCTGAAAGTTAGTTTCTCGAGACCAGTGTGGATTTGTATCGTCCCAAAATCTATTATTTTGTTTGTTCATTATACCGTTATTTGTAAATTTAGATTCATCGCTCCACAAAATACGATTATAAAATAAATTGTCGATTTCAAATTGAATACTAAACCATGCCAAAAATTGTAATCTACGCTCAGGATCTCCAATTCTTAAATGTTGGATAAACTCAGGTTTATACGCATGCATTTTGTTTTTTTTCAAAATTTTATGAACTGCACCAACTGATATACCAATTTGTCGAGATACATGTCTTATTGATGAACGTGGATAAGCACGTATGTAAGCTATTACCTGTAATTCAGTGTCTTCATCAAAATCATTTGGTCTAGGCTGCCGTTGTCTATTTGGATTATTAGGAAATTGACCGTTTTCATTTAATCCACGAAGAAGTCTATGGACATAATTATGATTTGGGTGAAACCTATCTGGATACCGATCTGCGTATACTCGAGCTGCTTGTCGAGAACTACGATTACATTCTCCAAAAATTAATATAAGTTCGACTTTTTCATTATTATTCATTTTAATAAGATTATTTTATGTGAAACAATGGATTAAAATAATAGGTAAATACTTGTTCAAAAAAATGTGTGATGCATAGCTAGGATTAAAAACACGATGTTACACGAATAGGTATCTTCACAAGACAAGTTTCAAATTATTAAAACAATTATTTCTAGTCAGTGAAAATAATTTATCAACATTTATTTATAAAATAAATGTATAACGAACTGAATTTACTACCTTAATTACTGGCAAATGTCGACAAAGATCTTTTTCTTATCTTATCTGTCTACAAACAGGTATTTAATAATATCGGAAATATTGTTTTGATTTTCAAATAACATTAAGTTTAATTTAGTTCAAACTTCGTCAAAAACAGATTATTCGAAAATTTAAATTTCCACATACTATAACTTTGCCAATTTTGCAGTTATAAAAAAATTTTTTATACAAAAACTGTTTAAAAAAAAATTCTCCACCCGAATCTGTAGAAAAAAAACGGTGTTACCATTTAAAAAAAAGTAAGTTGTATTGCGCATGCGCGCACTGATAAAGTTAAAAATTTGAAATTTATCTGAAATTGTGTATTTCGGTACTCCCTTTCTTTTCCCGAAAACCCCATTTGAATACAAGGTCAACCAACTGAAATATTTCGTGGTACCTCTTAGCGTGAACACACTGTATAATACAACAAACTGAAATAACAATTATTAATACTAGGAAGAAGAGAGTAGGGATTGGGATTTTCCAGATGGTTAATTTTACCATATTACAAATTGTAATTTACAATGGATTGTTATTTTTATTTAGACATGTTAGATTATTTAATAAAGAAAAACTTAGTAGTTCAGTTTTTAGTGTTATTATATTGTAGTTTGTTATTCATTTATCATTCGACAATAGCCTTAGAATTTTTAATAATTTATAATAAGTTATTTATGAATTTATAATATAAATGTATATAGAGAATTGCATTACATTTGCTTTATAATTGTTATTATTTGGTGTAACTATTTTTACTTAAAAAAATACACTAAAAAATAAAAACCCACATTTAATATACTATAAAAGAGTAAAAAAAAAAAAATTAAAATAAGTGATATATCAGAATATCGATATATTTTGGGGAAAATATTGATATCAATTGATCAATTTTATATTTAATCAATATCGATAGTATCGATATTTTTTCATTTTGGCCCATCCGTAGTTTCACGGTTTGAAAAGCAGGACGGATGAGGGAGAAATTAAAAACTCAAGAAGAGAGAGAAAGAGAGAGAGTGAGAGAAGGGGAAGATTTGTAGTTGATACGAGGGAAAATGATGATAATCGCACTGCACGTTGATACCATTGGAAAGCGGACAGCACACAGGGCCGTCGCAAGGTTAGGGTAGGCGAAAAGAGGTGCTTACGCCCCGCTAGATTAGGTTAGGTATTCCTGGGATTCCATATAAATGAAAATCTTGCATTTTATGTTAAAAATTACAACGGTCGATATCGAGTATTTTGTTTACACAATCTTTAACGTCCTTTACATCAATCGAAGCAATCATTATAATTAGGTTATAACTATTTTAACCTTGGAAATTCAAATATAACATGTATATTATATATTTTATTATTAATGTTTAATATTTTGTGTTTGTTTAAACACAATAAATTGATTAATTTCATTGTTCCAACAAATGCTATATTTTTACAAATAGTAAGTTGTACATTTGCTAACCCTCCCCCCCCACAATAAAAAGTTCCTGGATACGCGCCTGGTACGCACCATTACTACGTAGGTAACAAAAAAAGAAAAATAATAAACAAATGTATGCGCGAGAGTAACGCAACGGCCGCATTTAACACCACGTCGTCAAGAGAACGTGCACGTTGCTGACGGTTATTATTTTCGGACCAGATATCTGTTCCCCGGTCCATGCCCGTACGGCACCCGACGAATACCGTAAGCCGTATTCATAAAGTGAAGTACAATCGAATTCATAACATACTATAGGTGCACCGACCGACGTCGGTCGATACGATTGTTTAATTTAATTATTTTATTCGACGGCTCAACGGAATTCTAGTAATTATTTGTTTTGTATACGGACGCATTTGATTGAATAGATTAATCAGTGTATTGATGTTACGTTACACGAATTAATTCGTTTGTTTTTCAAATTAAAATCCTAATAATAACTGTTTTAGAGTACTTACTTGCTTAAAAGTGATCGGAAATCAAATTATTCCACATTGCCTTTTAAAATTTTTCATCTTATTCCCATTTTTTCTTATTGATACTGTGGACAATTTTAAACGTTTATAGTTTTAAAAAAAATATTCATCAAAAAGAACACTTATAAGTAAAGACCGGATTTATATACATTTTAAATTATGAAATATGCAAACAAAAGTGCTATAAAAAAAAGTCAAAATATGCAAGAAAAAAATGCAAACATGCAAAATAAAATTCACAAATTTTCTGAACTTTATTGTGATATTTTTAAAAATATTTTAATTAATAACTAAACATACTTGAATTATAGATATGTATACGCATTGCATTTACAAATGTTTTCATCTACCCACATCGAATTATAGAAAGCTATTTAAATACTGACATACTAATAAATTTAACGTTAGAAATTTTTTATTGATGAGTTAGTTTGTTTAGTGTACAATATTTTTGTAATAAATTATTTATTACAAAAAACTATTGAGTAATATCAAATAATGCGGAAAACATTGACACAGCTTTTAGAGTCTAATAATGCTGGGATGCATTACAATCATGTCTACAAAATAATAAGTATATCTTATTAATTGTTCGAAGTTGTTTCCAAATGTCAATAAAGTATCCAAAAGAGATTTTATTTAAAACGACTCCGTCGTATAAATGAAACCGTTTATTCGTTATTTCTTCGTAAAATTCATTTCAACTTAATTAGAATGGATCAATTGATAAAACAAATGACCACTACAAAATACCACGTATGAAAAATTTCCAATCCATAGAGATGCTAAATAAAACTTTTGATGTTTTTTAAACTTTTAATACTGTTAAAGAAAAAATGTAATATTTTTAAAAAGTCATCATATATAATTCATATGCTAATAGCTTATTTTTCCTACGCAAAATTGAAAACTTATCTGATTATGATGAATAATGCAAATTAATGGATTGTGTGAAGTTATTCATTGAAATTATTTATTGACAGTCAATGATTGTAAAAAAAATGTTTGTGTAGTATATTTATCAAATCATATGAATATACAAATAAATAAATGCATATACTGGATATACTTTATATATTATTTCATATATATCTGATGATGAATTTTTAATTCGAAACCGGTCGTACTTTACATATATAATAATGCTCCAGGTTAAGTACTTATTTATTTATTTCTATACATAAACTATTTGTTTATTGTTATTGTTTTTATTAGTTTTTATTTTACTTTTTGTTATATTATATTAAATTAAATTAAATTATACGAGTTGACTGCAATGTTTTTTTTTTTTTTGAGACATTTCGAAAAATAGTTTTTTTTTTATATATTTTCACAATATGGATTAATAAAAATAATACTAAACAAATATTTTCTAATTTACTATGTTGTGCGTGGTTTTATAACTTAATTATATATTATTATTCAACAAACGATTACATTGACTCATATTTAAAATAACGTGATGTAATTAATTTTTGATATTCTAAGTGAAGTTTTTATGGTTATTAGTAGGGCTAGGGATTTATAGAAATTTGCATATTTTTCAATAATCATTCTAAACATAGCTAAGTGATATAAAAATGTGTTTCATTGTACTAGGAGTTTAAAGTAATCATTTTTATTTTGCATATTCAGCTGTTTTTTCCCTATAAGAGCATATTTTGTTATATTTCTATTTTAAGAGCATATTTTACATATTTTATTAAAATTAAAACAATATTCGGCAGAAAACAATATTTTATACATATGTACTATACAACATTTAATATGAATTTTCTAGAAATTGGAAAAATTGGATAAAAATAAATATAAATTATTATTTAATCTATACTGTGTGTGTGTAATGTGTTTTCCCAATTATTTGTGTGTTGTTAGTGTATGTCGGTTGATAAGAAATATGCCGAATACGGTCTGTTGAAGTCAATTCGTTTATTCGTTTGTATCATAATATGTTTTCGTCTTGCGTCAGTATAGTTCGTTTGTTCGTATTGTATTTTTTTTTTTTGAAGATTAAATTAAAAATGCCCAAAGTAAAAACAAATACATGTAGTTGCCTACAGTCATATGTTTCAGAATTCGGTAGTTCTGTGTTTTTAATTGATGAATCAGTACTATTTTGTAAACTTTGTGAAGTTAAAGTTAGTGCTCAAAAACGTTTTACTGTGTTACAACATCTTAAAACCGAAAAACATGTCAAGTCAGTTAATCGCATTGATAAGCCAAAAAAAAGTCAATAACTTCTTGAATTTAATCTGCCAACTAAAAATGTCAGTTTAAAAAAGATTTATGTGAAGCTATGTTATTTGCTAATATTCCTTTATACAAATTAGAAAATGTAAAATTTAGAGAATTTTTACAAGAGTATACTGGAAAAGAAATTCCAAAGGAAGCTACTCTTCGTAAAGGTTACGTAGAAGACTGTTATAAAAATATTTTAGAAAAAATACGAAATCACGTATCAAATAACAAAATATGGGTATCTATTGACGAGACGACTGACATCGAAGGACGCTTCGTAGTCAATGTTATTATAGGAGTTTTACTAACCGACGGACCGGGTGAGATATTTTTGATAAATACAGAAGAATTAGAAAAAGCTAACCATCAAACTATTTTTAAACTTTTTGATAAATCCATGAATTTGTTATGGCCACAAGGCGTTCAACATGATAGCGTCTTGTTATTTTTGTCGGATGCTGCACTGTATATGGTGAAATAGGGAAAGGCAATTCAAGCACTTTACTCAAAGATGGTGCATGTAACATGTATAGTACATGGATTTCATCGAGTAGCCGAAGAAGTATGTTCATATTTTAACACAGTTGACTAACTTATATCAAATGTCAAAAAAAATATTTTTGATAGCACCATCTCGAACTCGTATATTTAAAAATGAAGCTCCTGACATCTCAATGCCACCACAACCGATTTTAACTCGTTGGGAAACATGGTTGGATGCGGTTAAATATTATCGTGAGAATTAAGAAGTAATAAAAAATATTTTTAATAAATTAGATGAAAATGACGCTAGCAGCATAAAAAAAGCTAAAGATATCTTTAACAACCCAGATTTGAAAGCAAACTTGGCATTTATTTCTTCAAACTATAGTTTTCTTTCGATTTATATTACACGTTTGGAAAAACAAAACATGATGCTCTCTGAGTCTATTTCCGTCGTAAAAACTGTTAAGGAAAAATTATAAAGTCCACAAGGAGAAAAAGAAAAGGCTATTTACAAAAAATTGGAAAATATTCTGTCAAAAAATGAAGGATTTAAAATTATTGAAAAAATTTCCAATATTTTAGAAGGAGTAGACAGTTCTATAGAAAATATTGAAAACTTGCAAGTCAACAATTTACAGTTCTATAAATTCACTCCACTAACATCTGTTGATGTCGAGCGTTCATTTTCAACGTACAAAAATTTACTAGCGAATAATCGCCGGTCATATACGTTTGAAAATATAAAACAAATTTTAGTGACGCAGTGCAATTCATTTCGGTAAGGTTTAAAACATCGTTAAATCATTAAAACAATATGCATTTATAATTGAAATTTTTGTATTTTTTTCTCTTTAAAGGCAAGCATAAAGAAGAAATGAAGTATAAGTGTACATTTATAAATTTGTAATTTCTTTATGTTTTCTACGAAAAATAAAAAAATATTTTAGAGCATATTTAAGAGCATATTTTAGCATTTTTGTAAATTTTAATAGCATAAATGCTAATTTTTAAGGGCAAATATGCAGGCATATTTTAAGGTTTTTAAGGGCATGAAGTACCTAGCCCTAGTTATTAGTAAGTATACGTAGAAAAGTGTTCACTAGTTTCAAACAGTTTTCATTAAATGTATCAAATTATTTACTTTTGCTATTTATCATAATAAACGCTTATGTTATTAATATAGTTTTTTCACGGCATTTGAAACGAATAGTAAACATAACTCTTAAGACCAATTATCATATATTATATTTTAAAACCTCAACTCGCTGCTTGTATGACTAAGATGCAAAAAAGAGCGAAGCAGATTAGTGGTAAATAAAGGTAAAGAGTTTGGCTAAGAGATTACAGTCATTTGCCAAATAAACGTCACCGTGTTTTTGTTATAAATCACGGTAAGCATACCTAGCAGATGAGTGATTGATAGCCACTCGACTTGCTACCATAGAAAACGTGTGGATATATCATTAGATATAACAATCGATTTTCATTTATATCTTATTTCCAATATCGGAAACGAGAATTTTATTAATGAACATCTGATTTTTTACAACTGTCCAGGTAACAACAATACGTTTTCCGTTATTACACCGTCCGTAATTGGAGGATTATTAATTGTGCTTCTTCGTCAATTACCACCGAGTGTTAATAAATTAAATGTATTTAATTAATTTATCGTATAAGCGGCGTATACGCTATCGTAATCCATCGCGGTAACGGGTTCATATGGAGAAATGCTGAAATTCAAAAACGGTTCAATGAAAAAAAAAAAAAAAAAAAACACTTGGGAGGTTTAACATTTTTTATTTTCCGATTTCCATCAATGTCATAATTGCAATACACATTATGCGTGCGCAGACCTCTATTTCAAGGGGTGCTTACATTAATTTTAAGGCTTATCTTAACGAAACGTGTAGGCAAATTTAACAAATAATAATGCTGTATATCAGTCCCAACGAATATGTTTTCTTTGAGTCTCCTATATTTTTTTTCAGATAGCTTCAATTATTAATGATTTGTACTTTTGTAGTCCATCTGTTATTTTGTCATAATAAGTTTTTGCACGAAAATTTAGTTTTAATTTTTCTATTACAAAACATCATTCATTTTATACCAAATATTTTAGAACGAATTACATTTAATTCAAGCAACATCAGCTATCGGCTCCTTACTCATAGGCTTAAATTTTAGGACCCCATTTACAAAATTTCAAGGGGTGTTACGGCACACCCGTTCGCACGTTTACGAGTGTATATAAAAACAATTTCAATTCGTCTCGGTCTCGTTTTCCGTTTTCTTTTCACCGGCCATGTATGAATTACTTTAAGCATTATTTCGATTTAGATCCTTGTAATGTGCGTCTCTATTGCTACAATTAGGCGATGTCATTTTTTATAATTTAAGTTTTAAATACGATGAACGATGGGTGGATGTTTAAGAAATTAAAACCGTGGGTTTATGCAATTAAAGTTACAGTAATGAATAAACACTAAAATACAACCATTATTATATGTTACGTCGACGGGACCGTTCGAGCAAATTAAATGCATAATTAAAGTACGTTTTATCGTGAATTACTTGGTAAACTCGTTCTTGATAATAATGGTTAAAATTAATGTAATATTGCAATAATGTTTCAATTCGAAAGACCCTAATATGTTTCGAGCGCAAACACATTCGAGTCCGCGTAGCTATACCATTAACAAGTATACATTAACGATAAAATAATCATTTTTCAAAGAACTTTAAAATATAATGTACAGTTATTGTTCTCGTTTGTATTATGCATCGAATCAAGTCAATTAAGAATTTATAGTGATTCCGATCGAGCGCATGCACAGTGGACGCATGAGTGAAGACAAATAAAAACGCACATGTTACTAACATCTTACGGAAACACGTGTTACAGAAAATCAATTGGAAAATGCAAAATTATAATTAATGTTAAAAAAAAAATATATTTATTAACAAAACATGCTATAATTTTACACATAAAATTCTTAAATCAAACTGTTTTATGGAAAATTTTATTGACAACTGATATAATTCTATAAATACTGCCACATTCAAATCCTTCATTTTACCAAACAAAATGATGATTCGACCGAAAATCCATCGTTTACCTCACAGGAAATTATTTGTATGAAATAATGTACTGTAATTATTATCAAATGTTAATTACAGATTATTAAACTGCTGATACAACCATACAATTATACAACTCAATGCATACAAGATAATTTTTTTCTTATCTAAATTAAATTTAATAATAATTTTTATAAACGGAATATTTTAATTTTAAAGAATACATAAATTTTAAAAATGTATAGATTCACAGAAAATACTGTAATTTTGTGAGCATTTTAAACTTCTTTTAATCTGAGCCATGAATATTTATTTCTCACTTCATTTATAAATTTACACACCCGTTAATAAGTTTTCACCGTCATGAATGTATATAAATTAACTTAATAATATAAAATTTCATATTTTGTTTCGAATTCCGTTCGTTTCATCGCCAATGAACCTTTGAACTTTGAACAATGATGTTTTATCTTTGATAAAATTAATTTCGAAAACCGGAGAAATGGAATTAATATAATTTGCGACGCTAGTATAATATTAGTCGAACAACGAAATTGTGGAAGGCAATTACAGTTTCTAACACACGGTGTGTACAAATACACGTTTACTTTAGGTACAAGACACGAATATTTTATGAAAGTTTTGTGCTGTGTACCGTAAAAATCGTATTATAAAAATGATATCATATGCAGCATGATGTTTCTTCAAATTGAAAATCATATTGTTCTTGTTCGACAAGTACACGATGAACGATTTTTATTTCCGAATAAATACATAGATGCCATGAAAAATATTTATTTTTTTGTAATCATGCGATCAGATTCGTCATATATTGACCAACATTAAATCACTTGACATCCGTCACTGAATACAATGTTCGTGATTATTACACGTCATTGAAAAAGGGGGAAAGGATAAGGGGAAGGTTAAAAGTTGCAGAAGAATCAATTCAATCGCCCTATCTTTAATACGGTGTAAAAGGAATCACTTTTATAGTCTCGGCGATATTGTTTCGTTGAGGGATTCAGGAAACTGCGTCCATATACAGATACAACAATAACATGGCCATTATGTTTAATTTGTTTTTTATTTTTCGACTTGTGATACTTCTGTTGTTTAGAGAAAAAAATCGGTTAGGAAGATTACTTGAATATTCGGTAAATTTATATTTATTTTTCGTATTTTAGGTTTCCGAGTTCTTTTTCATTATAAACACACCTACAGTGATTTTAATTTAACAAAATAAGTTTCTTTAGTTCAGACTCACTTTTTCTCAGAAAAAATAAAAATACCTCAGAGATAAAAATGTATACAATTAGGCCTAATTAATACCTCAAAATTAAATTAACTACATACATATAGCTCAATTCCTGCTTAAATTAATTTTCGTCAACTAAGGCATTATTTCTAGGAAATAATAAAGAAAAAATAATAACAATACAATTATAAACGCGACCACTTTACATTTTCAGATCGTTCAAATTTAACTCTCTCTCTAATTTCTTTGAAAATCACAAGAGTTTTATTTTAACTCAAGACATTGGTTTACCATTAAAACTAATCATTATCATGGAAGCTTTGAGCACGTGAAATTAATTTTGACCAAGCTTATGACTAACAGTTAAATTAATAGCTTTAAAACAGAAATCTACAAATTATATTTATTGTAAGATTCAATTACAGTGCAAGGAAACCGTGGAATCTCATTAGTGATGGGCATACCAGGATTTAGGAAATTCGGATTTCATGGGTTATCCGAACTATCCGGATTTAACAAATTTAACTTATCTTCCGAAAATCTTATTCAATAACCATTTAAAGGTTATGCAATTAAGATAAGGTAATTGGGGTATTCAGTCATATCATTGTAAGTCATAGAAATATAAAGTAAACTCAACAATTTAATAAATTATAATTTTAGTAACTAATAATACATTTTAAAACTGTTGAAATCATGATAAGCAAATTGAAATTCCTAAAATATAATATTAATTTTTTTGTTACAAATAAAATAAAATAATTTATTTTACTAGAAATTAAAAATAATTATAAGTTACATAAAAAGCAAATTCATTAAAAATAATTAAGAAGAATAAATCCAACTAAATCTAAGTAAATATATGAATGTCCCTTGTTATTAAGAGAATTATTATTATATTATTAGAATTATTAAGAGTCTCTCTCTCAACGACATTCTGTATATTGTATTAACAAATATAAACAAAATTTTTTTATACACAATTTGTCAGGAAGTTAACTTTTCGAAATCGTATGATACTCAAACGTAAACAAGACGCTCTTCATTTTCACTTATTCTGCCTTATTTGATATCAAACAAAGTGTGTCGAAAGCAGTCGTCACATTGGTTTTGTCTCCGTGTCATCCAAGCTATGTCAAGTCAACAAACATCCGTTCATCCACATATAAGCTTTTTAACTTTAAGACTCGTAAAAATTGTACAAGACATGAATATTGTGCTTTCATCGAAAAAGTAATACAATTAACGATAAGAAATGTACTCACTGAAAGAGTCACACGAAGTTGAATAGTCTCATGATCTATATATTAAAACATATTACATCCTACACGAGTTCTCAATATTATGTAACGATAAATGGTTAAAATTAAGCCTGTCAAATGATAGATAAAAAATTAATAACATATTGAATACAACGTGCACGTATGTTCCGCCTTCTAGTGTTTGTTTATTTTATGTATGACGCGGTCCCGCTGTGGTGCGGGTACAATAAGTACACCACTATCGCGGAGCCGCGCCCGCTCTCTACCCAGCCACAACCAGGGCAACGACAGCACCGTTTCCGATATTACCCCCCTACCTCGGAAAACCGGGCAGAGGTGGAAAAAGTTATCGGAACTAGTGGCAACGTACCGACCGGTCGCCTCAAGTGACCAACCTTTTGCTCGTGACTGTCGTTGAAGCACATTGTCAACTTACGTTTTCTCGCGTCTCTCCACCACCGTCACCAGAGGACCACATTCCGTACTTGTTTTGTTTTTAATCGCTTTGACAATAAACTCGTAAAAAACATATTCTGTTCGGTTTCGTGTTTTTTTTTTCTTCTTTTTTTTTTTTTTTAAAAAAAAAAACACGATCCACTTCCCTCAACTGTGACCGGCCACCTCACCGAGGGAAAACCTACCGACGATTTGAGGCCGTGTCATGTACTCACAGTGAATTTTTCTCGTTTGCGATAAACCTTTCGCCTGACGGTGTGTCCGGCATTTTAATATTATTACTTTCGTTGTAATAAACCTAAGTGAAACTAAGTCATTTTCTAAAGTTTTAATAATCGAATGATTATTTTACAATTTTTAAACTAGCCCAAATATATGTTACCGATATTAAATCTCGTACATACACATTAAGTCTTACAAGAACTATTTCAATTATTTGTATGATTAGTTTGACATTTTTTTTATTTATTTATTTTTTTTTTTTTATATTTTTTAAACTTTTGATCATGGTTGATTCCATATCAAGTCTTTTTAAACATATCATAATATATTGCGTAGCTATTTTTTACCAAGGGTTTTTATCTGTTGGATTTAGTTTCCTTTTTGTATGGGAGTTTTGTTTTTAGATATTTTGACCTAATAAAAACCGTGATTTTCATATTTTGGTCCAAGCAGGTCTTATAACTCGAGGCATATGTTAAATAGCAAAACAAAGGGTTAAAAGAAAACTCGCGTAAATTCTGGTATATAAAATTAGGTTTACAACCAATACTATAACATCTTTAAAATTTAAAATGTACAGTATAATAATAACTAATAAATATAAATTGTTTTATTAAAAAATAAAATAATTAAAATTAAAGGTTAACAAAAAATGTCATTGCATTTAATTTTTAATCGGCATAAAGGCGTTTTTTCTTAGTTTACCAAAAATCCAATTTTCGCCAATGTTACACTTTTATACATGAAATAAATCCGTGGTACTACGATTTATTGGTAGGGATTCATAAATAAATAATTACATTTAATTCAGTTACTAATTGTCATATTTATATTACCTAGTAATTTTATTCAGAAGAAATTATAATCATTTGTTGTCGACGAAATTTCGTAGTAAAACCAATTGTTTCGTTTCAAATTCGTCACTATACTATCCATTATTTACGTGGAAAAACAATGTAATTATAACCGAACGTTTGCTAGCTACACGTGCAAAGTCTATAAATGCAATGAATATGTTTATTTTTAAATCTTCATTAAACTCTAAGTTTGTATTCGGTTCATACTTTTTACGAACGACTTTTCGAATCAGAAAAATCGTTCCTGTTTATATGTAAGTATACACCATTTGGTTATGAAAGATTTCTGTCGACTGATGAAAACTTTTTTATTTATTTTCTTAAAACGATATATCGAAGTCAAGCGTTCCAAAAAATATGAAAAAATATTGGACTGTTCCACGAAGAGTTTTAGGATTAACAAATGAAATTTAAAAAATATAAATTATTAAAAGTTGTTGGCAGGCGTAACGCTCTGTGTTCAATTTGTGTGTATATGCGCTTATTGGTTATTGATTGAGAGCAGTTCGAATGTTTCGGGGGTGAATATAATTTAGGATTCCCCTGCCAAATACTTTCGACAAATCATAACGTCATCCCTTGAAATATACAATAAATATATATGCATTTATTTTAGACCCAAAAGTGCGTGCGTGTGCGTGTATGATATTATAGAGCTTTTTCGCGCGAACGTTGCAGCAACAATGCTCCATCGCTGTTAATAAATATAGACACTCGTAAAATTTTGATGCTGCAGGCAGATGAGCTCGATATTTTCGTCGAGCCGTTCGTTCATCGTTCATTTTCGCTGCAAATTTTTCGAGATTATATTTGCCGTCTAAATATCGCTTTGATGGTTTCGATTGCGATTCGGCTCATTTTTTGCGCGTGCCAAGCGAAATTATGTCTCATACGTTTTTATTGGCAGATGAACGTTGCACGCGCACGAAGTAGCCAAGAGTCTCTTCTTGGTATATCAATACCATTACAGGGATTTTTCACGAAATTGTGTGCGATAGACCTGATGGATTAATCATTTTTCATTTCGCTTTTATTAATAATATATTTTCGTTCTCATGAACTGTAAACCTTTTTGACTTTTATTTGTTGCGCAGAGTAATTTTCAATACTGAAAATCATTTGACGGTCGGAAAATTGGTCTACCGACGAAATATCTGTTTTATATGTCAAGCTCAAAGCGAGGCGTATACGATACATCCCCGTGCCCTCATCCCTTGCCACCTGAACAAGTCGTTCAGCATCAATGTTGAGCATCGACTACGGGGTACGGGGTAACGATCGTAATTTGTTGTTCGTAAAATCTTACCGACCACCGATTGATGAGGTGTAAAGGCGAAGGGAGAAGTGCTTGTCAGGGATAAACGTCTGGTTCAGCGCGAAAGTACGACAGCGGACTTCTTTCTGACATCAAAGTGGACCGATTTAAAATTTCCCCACGTGCAGTTATCGCGGAAATGATGAAAACGCGGAACGCTTTTCGAAGGGTTTTCACAGAGTACGTCCGGATCGAAAACGGGTAGTGGCACATCGTACGGGTGTGTGCGCAGAGTGCAGTTGCAATGAGTGATTACGACGTTTTTAAAATGCTACGAAAACGCGTAAAAAGACACGGTGTCTGCACGCCGTGAGAGAGGTCGAAGAGACGTTCGCGACGGATTCCTGCTTTTATCGCCGATTCCGTTTCCGGCGGTACACAACACACGAGTATTATGTTAATATCGCTCACAAATAAACATCGGTCTCGCACCAAGCCCCTAATCGTTACCACTTATTATGGGCGTAATGATTGCCTTGAAGGGATTTTAACATTGGGAAACGGGCCTTTCGTTATCAGGTGTTCAACGAATACTACGAGCCGATTGGTTGAGCAATCGTCGTTGAACTTGTTAGAATTCAGATGGTATTTAGCTAATGTGTTATTATTATATTTGTTGTTGTTCTTATTTTGTGCGCTGTCACAGTACATGGTATTGCATTTACCATAAGTGCTCGAGCCAACTTTGACGTTTATTTCAATAAAAAAATAACATTGTTTTTACCATCTCGTTTGGTAGATATATTTTTATAGATGGATACCAGTGGTCGCACAAACGTAGGCCTAAAAGTAACGGACCCGTCGCACACGAACGCACGTGCGAGGGGATCCCGAGACACCAAACGGCGGCGGTCGACCTGTTGGTCTCGAGCCAAAGGACGGTAAATAAAAGATTATTATTTTCACTATTCGAACCGTGCGACCGCCGATAAGGAACCAAAATGAATATTTTATTTTTATCGTTTTCCATAATCGTATGTGGCTCCCCACTCCCCTTGATGCGACAGACGTTAGAGAACGTATTTCTATTTACGTAGCCACCCAACTGTCACGTCGATTACAGCACATGTACGGAGGACACATAACAGTCACTGCAGTCGTTACGAAGTTTGTGACTTGAGATTAAAAATGTTTCGTTTTCACGTCGCCGTATTTATATCACGCGATACAAAAAATGACTAAAATTCTAATAAAACACAATATTTTCTAGTGATCGCACGAATATTACAGAAAATTAATGTCTTACTTAAAACTGATTTACTAATGTAAAATGTATTTAGAATCTTTTCGTATCGATAAATTGTTTATTTAACCTAGTTTTGTTCTATGAACAACTGCTCAATTCTATATTACCTATATTTAAACGCTACAATAAGTAAATAGTTTACACATTTCTGTTCGGTTATTGTTATTATTTCGAAAAAAACAAACGTTTTGCTCATAATCATTCAATAAACAAAATCATAAAACTATTGCATTTTAAAGGTTTCTCGTTCATTTGTAAATATTTCAATATATATTTCAGTCGATCAACAGTTTTTATTATTTATTATACGTGACTGGTGTCCGAAGTCAATATAATTTGGCGTCAGGTCATTCGACACGTAATAGTACGAAAACCTGGCAATTGTGTGATCACATTGATGTGATAAGCCTATAACGAAAAATTTAAAATTAACATAACATTTTTTGTAGATAATAATGTTTAATGAACTGCTGATTGATAAATCAGACGATAGTGCTATACGACAGCAAATTCAAATGGTAAACCTTATTATCCTATCATACGTACATACAAATACAAACATTTTTCGTTTCAAATATTCGTATATTCCTTACACTGGGAGAATAAGTGTTCATATTCAAAGTGAATAATCTTCACTATAGTTATATTCCTAAATTACGTTACTGAACATTTTCTAAGGTCATGAACAAGAATTGTTATGACTACATTCTGAAGTGTAAAAACAATTTATTATACAGCAGTTAATGTATTGTAAATGCACTCGAATACAAGTAAAAGGATGAATATGTTGAGCAAACGGCTCGCTCCACATATACATTATACAACGTATAAATCATAGTGTATAAAAAAATTAATTTGGAGCAAACATTGATTATGATTAAAAATATTACTTATTAGAAGTGATGCTCTCTTTCTTTACCTCGAAAAATTTACATAAAATAAAAATGTCTGTTAATCAAAAAATGAAATAATTATAAATTGGAAATTTTACGCGTTAGCAGTGTAATTTCAAAAATATATTTCCGTAATCAAATAAATAATACAACTATTTAAGTTTTACGATAGGAATGACAAACAACTAAAATAGTGTAAATTGTTCAGTCAATGCATAAAAGTTGCGAAAACATTTTTTGAAAAAAAAACCTGTTGAAGTATGAGTGTAATTTATTTTGAAAACTTTTAAATTGCCATTATATATGCTTTCATTAAAGTAATGAAGTTGTAATAGTTTTTAATTAAATGTAATGACATTATTCTTTGGAGTACTGTAGATTAGCTACTGGATCGGTTTAAAAGAAAATATTGTTCCATATCGACATAGTAAATGTTGTTCAAATAATTGGTGAAAATGTATATCACTCGGACAGTATTTCTTAACAATAAAATTTATACTTATTGTTATTTAATAACCAAATGAATTAAGATTGTTCATTTTTGATTTTGTATAATGCTGCCATTATAAGTTTTCAGAATTTCCATAGAAAATTTCCGGCTTCTATTTTACTTAGTTATGTAACCAATATTTGCGTGTTTAATTAATAATATCTGGCCACTATAATTATATAATTAAATAAACGCATGCAATGAATTATTATAAAACTACTGTTTAATACAAAATAAAATCTAAATAAACATTTGTTATTTTTATTATCATTTAGTTCGGAAATGTATGTTTCATTTCACAAAAATCCACAGTGGAGGTGAATTCGAAGTGGTTTTTGTCTTTCATCATTATCTTAATTATTGGAATTGGAATAATTACATGAAAATATGAGTCTCCTGTTCATAAACTAGAATATACCACCTGGTTAATTCAATGTCGAAGCTTTGATCTGGGGTGATTAAAATTACATTCTAGATTTTATCTACTTACATTTTTGACCACAGCTTTTTGTTTGTCCTAATTTATTTTAGCACTAAAAAAAATAATAACTATTTAGTTATATTAATATTAAAGGTGATACATACGCGTACGTACACATGCACTGTATACACATTGCAAAATTTCTACAGAATTCAAATAATGATATATTTATTTTGATTAATGAGATTTATAGGATTTCTCTTAAGCTTTTATAAATGTTTTTCATAATAAAAAAAAAAAAAACACAAAATCCAAACCAATAGTTTTCGCGCGCTACTGTTCGTAATCTAAAAAATCTTTCACGGAATTATATTAAAAACCGTGGATAACACGTAAATATCAGATAAATGTATCATGATTTGAATACAATCGTACTCAATCAACTGTAAAGTGAAAAACATTCGTAAAAATCGAATTCATTAGAATAGGGAACACTGGAGAAACTTTTATATTATTTAACACTTTTAAGACACATATGTTATCGAAAAAATAATCTTAGCACATTAGTAGTTCTAAAAATTATTCCAAGCACGAACAAAACGGTATTTTTTTTTTTTTTTAACCGAAAGATATATATATATATATATATATATATATATATATATAATAATATATATATATGATACAATTATTATAAATATAGAATTTACAAGATACAGCGTATAAATTCTAAGTACATATAAAGCTAAATATACAAATAGTTTAGAAATATTAAGAAATGAAACATAAAATAAACATATTAGTCTAAGATACACAAATAAAATCTCATAGATTAATATTTATATAGCTTAGAATATAAAATAAATTTACAACAACTCATTATATAGCTCAAGAAATAAATATTTATATACCAAGCCTTTAATATTAATTCGTTCATCCCCAAATATTTTTTTTTTTAAAAATTCAAAAGGCATAGAATTGAAAAACGTTGTTCCAAGATAATCTACAAAACACTGACCAAAAGATTTATTTGTATTTATATATAAAGATTTATATTAATTAATAGTCAAATCAAATTTCCTCAATTCTCTTTTATTGCTTAACTCTTTATGATAATTATCTAAGTTAAATTTCTCAACCAAGTACAGAATAGCATTTTTTTTTATATAAAAACCTTATTGGCAATACACCAAGTTTTTTATAGTTGGCTTTCGTAGATCCTTCTAGATTGAATTTATTTAGGCAAATTCTGGTCATATTATTTTGATTAACTACTAGTGCATTTAATATGTTATTCCGAAGGCCACTCCATACTAATAGACTCTATTGGAAATTTGATTGATATAGTGCAAAATATACTATTTTCATTGTTTGTTTAGGTACCATGTTTTTGAGTTTGATCAATTTAAATGTAATAAAACATAGCTTTTCTTATAAATTGTTAATATGAAAATTCCATTTTAAGTTGTTATCAAAGATAACACCCAAATATCGAATTTTTCCAACTATTTTAATTATTTTGCAGTTTTCCTGATTACATATTTTATTATTGACGCAGCCATGTACTGCTATAGTATTGAATTTACAATCTGTTTTATTGATGGAAAATGGTGTTAACACAGTTTTATCAACATTTAGAGATAGAGATAGATTAGAGATAGATTTCTATTGTTTAAAATGATTATTATCTAATTGAAACCTCTGCAAGCTTTTTCATATACCTCATCCCATAATTTGTGTGAGAATAGAAGACAGATATCATTAGCATAAGTAACTATCGACCCATCAAAATTAATATTACAAATTTCGTTGGTATATATTATAAATATAATGGGTCCAAGAACACTACCTTGAGGTACACCATTTTAAAGGTGAGGTTTGGTTTTACAGCGTAAAGTGGTATGAAGTGGTGTTATTAATAAATCTTTCAAATTGCTTTTGTATTCACCGAAAACTATTATAACTTAAAAAGGATATTTTTCTTATAACTATAATTCTATGACTATACGTGTTCAAAAATCTATTCTCGATAGTTTTCGTATCTCTGCGAAGAAATATAAATAAATAATTTATTACGTACTACTGTAAAACCACCGAGTGAAATAAAGTTGTATTTGTGTATCCTTCAACATCGACCTGTGATCGGATTTGCATAATTTGAACAGCTGGTCTGAAACTTATTAATGGTAAAAAAAAAAAATATTATTACATATTTATAATACGCTTACCGTTAATAATTTTAAAGTATAAGTAAGCGGACAAAGAGTAAATAGCTATCACCTTTGCCGTAAACCTAAGGTACTTTCAAAACTTTTTTCCTCTTAAAAACGGGGTTATTCGGTAATTGTTTTCATGTTGGGAAAAAACCCTTCTAGAGATTATCATTTTAAAGAAAAAAATCCCTTCTAGAGTTTATCATTTTAGTATGACCCTTGAAAATTATGTGGTTCAGATGTCACGTAATAATGTTCAGCTAATGGTGTTACGGTAATGAAAATGAAAAATGATGTTTCTTTGCACACTCTCATTGACGACTGACAATAATTAATTTGAATTTTATAAAAAAGAAACATTATTTGGCGCGAACACTTTTAGACGTTGAAAATAAACGAAACTGTATTTTAGCAACATTTAATGCACTTAACTATTATTCCACCATTGAATTCCAGCTTAGTTCATTAATATGAATGTACTTATTCATGGAACAAAATTTTTGGAAAGTATTTTAGCGTGCTGAGTGGTGAGTTTGACACGGCTAAACAATATAAGGATATTTTAGTTTAAATTAATAGAGAAAACAAAATTAATAAAGAATACTTGTTACGGTATTACTGATATTTATTAACACTCTTGATTAAATAAACATAGACAAAATAAACTGATAATAACAAATATAAACTAAGCGTTTATACTGGATACGTCTAACGTTGGTGATAAACCGGAGTCCTTATGTATGCTGTTTGATTTTGTCATCGTCTGTTCATTCTACAGTCGCATATAATTATTTAAATGATGTTTACACAATATTTATAAGCATTTAAACATTTTAATTTTCAAAAATGTTAAATGATTTTTTGTTTTATCCGAGACGCCATAACTCCTGGAAGTTTTCATAAACCCCTCATTGCTAAATTTATTAAAAATAACTTAAAATATTGTTAATACACACTTAAGAAATAAATCAGTTAGATTGTGCTTTGAATGCGAAGAATTGTTCAGCTGGTAAATGAGTGTACGATCATTTGGCAACTGGTGAGAGACAGTGGTTTTAGATAATTTACGAAGGAGTTAAGTCTATGAGTATCAAAATTTCGACAATCGCTCATGTATTTTTCTCGTTGATATATTAAACAATAAGATTAGCAGTAACATTATTATAAAATAACCAATAATATAAATCGTTATCTATATTTTATTAGTTTAATTATATAACCAAATCACCAATAAAAATGTTACGTCAATTTTTTATTAAACATATGAACAAATCGATATTGACGTAATATTGAGGACCATGTTGAACGTATCAGTAAAATATGTATTAGGCCTATATTTCATTGGGCCACGTAAAAGTTTATCACGTTTAATGCTGACATATTCAAGTCACATTAACATACTTAATGAGATAGTGAAAAAATAATGAAAGGACCGAATCGCGCGATAAATATTTCCTTTACGTTGAATCGTCGAACGGCAATAATGCGCTGTGATATATATTAAAATGTAAGATATAGAGAATGGGATTCAAAATTATGGTTGATCGGGAAGTCGATATCGATGTCGTAGGAAGGACATTCGTCCTTTTGGGTTCATTGTAGGAAGTTTATAATATCACATGTAAAAACTATGGTGTGAACAAATAAACCAATATTTAACTTTCAAAGTATTCGTAAATATAGCAAGAAAATGTGATTTAGAATTTATTTTATCTTTTTACAAGATTTTCGTGGACACTTTCTAGGATACGCTGTTTTCGGAACATGTAACGTACACTCGTTTAATACATATATCACATTCTAAAATTTGACCATTGTACTGTTAATCGGGATTGCGAGTTTTATTATTTACAAATATATGACACGATCAATGTGTCTTATGATATTGTTTTTATAACTATTGATTGTCATTGCGGTTAAAAAAATATTTTCTAATTATAAATATACTATGTGATTATGTTCAATTTTGAAAAATTTAATTTATATAAAACAAATTTTTTATATGTTGTACAAACAAACCAATTTAGATTTAACTACTCGTACAATAGGTTTTCTGAATTATATGCAAAATGTATATATCAATCCACCTTGGATTGTAAAAATAATATTTTTTGACATTGAAAATTATATTAAAACAAATTCTAGATTATCTATTTCAGATAATTTTTTTTACGGATTAGATTTTTTAGATTAACTTCTTCAACCATAAAATATCTTAACTATTGTATTTTAAGCATTACAAATGTCATAATAAGTTAGAAAATATTAATAATAAAACGAGTCTTAATCTTCACAGAATTTCATCATGTTTCTTTATTGATTGTAAATACCTGTTAATCGTTCCTTTTTAATATTTTTATAACTTATCTCTTTCTAGTGGTTCTTTTCCATCTAATTGAAGAATCATTTTTTTAAAGCCTTTAAATAAAGGAAAATATTAAACTAATATAATTAACTACCGGCCTATTTCTATTATTTTAATTATTCCTAAATTATTTGAAGCCGTTGTATCTGAAAAAAATATACCCAACCTCGTTCCCTGTTAAGTAATGATAAACATGATTTTTTGAAAGGAAAAGTAACAATTATTAATATTTTAATTTTTCAAAAATATAAACTAGGTATATTTGCATCCGGATTTCGAATAGATGATATTTTTGTTAAGGCATTTGACAAATTAAGTCACCATATAATCTCAAACAAGCTACATTCAATCGGAATTCGTGAAATTTTTTCGTCTTGGTTGACTTCATAAAATACTGACAGGTGGCAAATTTTTCAATTAAAATATGTTCACTCTGATTCTTTTAATATTCCATCAGACATTTACAAGAATATTATTTAGCTACTTTATTTTTTGTTTTATTTATAAATTATTTTCCAAATTCTAGATAATTACTTTTGACTGAATATATGAAAATTGTTTTTTTAATAAATTCACATTTTGATTTAGTAATCCTTCAAAATGATATAAATACATTATCGGTTTGGTGTAATCAAAATTAACTATCATTAAATATTAATAAATGCAAAGTAATGTCTTTTACCAGATCTTATCACTAATTATACATTATTATATCATTGATAGTATTTTACTTCAAAAAAATTTTGAAATTTGCAATTTAAGCATAACATTTGATTAAACTTTTTCTTTCAACAAGTATTATTTAAACATTATAAATAAAACTTCTACTACATTAGGATTCATAAATAGGACATTTAAAGATCTTAATAATTCCGATGCTTTAAAAATTTTCTATTCTTCTCTAGTGTATTCTACTCTAGAATAAAATTCAGTTATAAGGTCACCCATTAGCGTTGTTTATACTCAAAGCATTGAAGCGATTCAAAATCAGTTTCTTCGGTTTATTTCGTACAGATATGATATTATCCCTCGTCAACCTCACTCATAATATACACCGTTATTAATGCAATTAAATATGACTAGTCTAGCTGTGAGGAGAAAAATGATTGATGTGAGTTTTCTACATAAAAAGCTGAATGGTTTTATAAAAAGTCTTGAATTACTTAGTTGCTTAAATTTTAATGTCCCTTATTGTCGAACTAAGCCTGCAAAAATGTTTTATATTCCATTACAAAGAACGAATTATGAACTTGGTTTACCTATAGATTGGTGAAATTAATTATTGACGTCTTGGCTAATCTATTTAATTTTCATAATTTTGATAGATTTTGTTAATTGATTACTTGTTATACAAATGTACATCGTTTATATTTTTATTGTATTTTTATTACTATTACGATTTAAGCTTTACCAAGCACATTTATCTTACATGTAGCAAAACTATTAGAAATTTAGAATTCTTGAAAAGAAATTATTCCAATTTAATGACATAAATTGCTTGATTGTTCTTTACTTTTCCCTAGTTAGATCTATACTTGAATTTGACTTGGTAATTTGAAATCCATTTTAAATTGGACTTAAAAAAAATTTAAAGAAACCTAAAGACGTTTACTGAATAAAACGCTATAAAATTAAAAATTCCAACACTAGAATCGAGATGGTTGTTTACAGATATATCATTTATCCACAAATTATTAGACAATAAAATTAATTGTCCAAAACTATTAGAGCAAGTTCATCTTAAAGTACCATAATTTAATAATGCCTTTTATTCACAACCTTTTCTCATTAAGTCAGGTAGAAAAAATTTCGTTGAATATGGCCCACTTAATCGTATATTAATATCATGTTATCCCTTTTGTTTATTATGATTTCCACTGACTAAAATTAGAACTAAATTTGGGTTTAAATAAGTCGGTAAAAATTATTTTTAACTGAAATGCATATATTTGAACTCATACAACCTAAAATGCATGCAATCGCAAACGATCTGTAAATATTGATCGATAACTTCGACCGGCCGGGTATCACAGCACTTAAGATAACATCGATCAGTTGCCTATCACTATTATTACTATAAAACAATAACTTTGACAGAATATACTCATCAATTATATTAATTCATTTCGGACACTAACTTATGAAATCGGTAGAAGGCATAAAAGACAATCATTATGATGACATTACAATAGATATGAATGATTTACTTCTGAAAGAGGTCAAGAATGTGACATCAGCAATTAAAAAAATTTAAATATAGAAGGATGTAACGATTAAATGTTTAGAAATTCGGTGATACAAAAAAACTGGTAACCCATGGAGAGCCAGTTAAGCATTATTTGCCAATAAAAGACATTTTTGAATGCATCAACGAGATCAAGACAAGGCTTTGTAAGATGCAGATGCAAAATATCTTGTGGAACATATCATTGTCTATGTAGGAAAAATAAAATACTATTAAATTCTAAATTTTATAACAGTTTGTTCTGTTAATATAAATAATATAATAAATGCTTATAATAATTATCCTAATATATACTTATATTTTTACATTTTCCTAGACAAAACTAGCTTAATCTATCAATATAAACATAACGAATTTTCACTAGATAATTCTAGTTTTTACCAATATATTTCAGACAAAAATAATTCTAACATAACAAAATAAATTAAAACTCGTTTTAACGGTGAGGGTCTTAGTTAATTCTAGTTATAACTTATCAAAGCCAAAATTGATTAAAGAGATTCGTGGAAGGATTTTAGGTAATAACTGTAATATATATATACTTACTTATATAAGTAGATTTACATCGATATAAAAATAAAAGAAATAAAATGTTTGGGGTGGATTTGATTTTTGTTATAGAGCTGTAACATTTCAACTATTCAAATAGCTACACGAGCGTAAATCACTGAATATTGGAATGCATATGAATCGCTAACTGCAGAAACGGGACAAGTCCATTTTTATCAAATTTGATTTTATTATCATTTTTTGTTAAGTACGCGTAAATACATCGTTTACTGTAGAAAGGAGTCAAATCCGACTATCCAAACGCTAAATATAGCGTTTGGAAATTTCACTTTACTGCAGAAAGGGAACATATCATGTTCAGTTTTTCATCATTCCTGAAAAATTATGAAAAGTGGACTTGTCCCGTTTCTGCAGTTAGCTATTCATATATCTTATAAAGTTTTTATGTATTTAACGATTTATTTTTGTAGAAAAAAAAAAAACAAAACAATAACCAAAATATGAAAATGATAAACATTGCGTGTCACACATATTTTATTATCTTTAGCCATTACGATAAATAAAATAAACAACCATGATATATCATCACACCGCAACCGAGTGGAATACCAATTGTACTGATCTCCATCGGTTTAGAGTTATTCGTTCTAATTGTAACGGTTGGTAAAACGATCAATGCAAATTACTTAAAAAGAAATAATTTAAAAAAAATTAGAATTATTATCTTGTCGACGGAAAGGCATACGAATCACTGCCAAGTGCAGTAATTATATTTACAATACCGATAATACACCCGTTAAGATCAGAAGGCAATTATCAGTATATTACGTTCACTGCATGCGCTCAACGCAGTAATTTAGACGTTTTATATTTTCAATGCACATCGATCTGTCTACGGACGTGCAATAAAGATTTGAAAACGTCATAAAGCATTTGGTTTAGGCTGGACCCAGCAGTTAGGTATTATAATATTTTTAGTATTATCCCTATTCGTACGAGAAAGATTTATTGAAAATTGGAAAATTATCATTCGTAGTTTTATATGTAAAATTCGAAAAATGAAAAGGTAAAAAAACCGATGTTGATCATGTGGTTCGCGAGGACATTCAAATTGCGATCACTCCGTTAGATCTATAATAGATATGACGGAAATATGATATGTCTGAAATAGGACATATTATAATAGTTAGAGCGGAATTTACAAACAACCGAAAACTTTTGTAACCTGAAGAGCGAACGCGATTCCTATAGAGTTTCTTATAGACATTTAAATCTTTTTAACTCGAAAAAAAATCTGTATAAATCGGACGGTTTAAATTTTAGATTTTACGCAGTCCCACTGATAATGAAACTATTAAAATAATATTTTAAATGTTATTTATTTTTTGTATTGCTTTCTTTCGACTGTATAAGAAACGTTTACAATAATTGTAAATATATAATATTAATAATATAATAATTGAATTATTCAAAAACGTTTTTTTTTTATTTTTTGGTCATTTATCAGTTATACAGTTGACAGAATCCGATTCCATAGAATTAAAGTCTGCGTGTTTCCAAGTCTAGTATAAGGCGTCTTGTTCGCACAGAGTACAGTCGGACACTCCGGCTCGAAACAACCCGCGTAACACCAGTTGCATTTATCGTACGTTGCATTATAGTACGAGTGGGCAACGGTCAGTCAAACAACATATGTTTAAAAACATTTTACAGTTATAATACTACTTTATTCGATCTAGGTATAGTTCGATTGACAGAAGAATTATGCTTACTATAATAATTAAAATATATAATTGTTTTTGCTTTGTAAAAAAAAAAAAACTAAATTTCAAATTTCCACACATTTTAGATTTCACGCTAGAAATTAGTCCAAATAAGTTGGAATCGTTGCTTGGAGCATTTTTCACATTACTATTCAACTAATCTCGTAGTATCGTCTTGCCCTCCTGATTCGTTACACGATATCGAGATTATTCTTAATTGCCGATTAAATCGGTCGCGGACGGAAATCCGACAACGCGTATTACAGTACATATCACTCGTATTATTGTGCACTAATAACATCGCGTCATTCGTTGCGATACATCATGTCGCGCAACGGATATCGACACGTACACCGCATAAGTAAGTACGTGTTCAATTTTCTTCCGTGGAAATTATATTCCGTAGCCGAGGTGATTTAAATCATATGTTGGGAGGGAATATGTGCATGGGTGTATTGACTGGGATGAACGAACAGATATTACAATATCCTGGAACGTGCGACCGCTGAACTAGTCGGTAGAGGCATTGTGCATGACCGTTTACTGTTGTTATTCGGTTTTCGTGGTAACGATGTAGTATTGAAACGAGAAAATCTTACGGTTTGTTGTACGAATTGCAATGTATTACTCGCGTATGGCTGTGAACGGAAGCATTTTTAGGACGAAGAAAATGAAAATCATCCGTAAGGCGTGATGTTTTACTTATTATTTGTTGAATCGAGTCGAGTAAGTGTGTTTTCCGAACTGCGCTTGGGTTTCAAAAGACAATAAACAACTACGATTTAAATGCAACGAACAATCAATTATAATATATTTACTATAGTGGGTTTTTTTTTCTAGGGCAGTAAACTATATTATGAAACGAGGTGTTTTTCGAAATCAACAGTTATAAACATTTTAAAATTTCAAAATCACGTTCTGGTAATTTTTCTACGAGTATATTAGTCAGGGGCATGTTTATAGGATTTAATTTTTAGTGATTTACAGCATACAGTACAATTATATACAATTATGCTATAAAGTTGAACCAATGGTATTTTTTAGGGGGAAGGGGCTAACAATTGGGGTTTTAACTTCAATCTATAATCGCCACGCTTGAGAAGTATGAGAAGTTTTCAAGAGGTCAGGCCAATTTTGTCAACAAATATTAACTATGGGCCAGCTGACCTCATAAACCCTACCCCTTAGATTTGTCTCTGGTTACGTTTTAAATACTTACGTGTCTTAAACCCTCCATCCAAAGAAATTCTGGAATATTTCTATTCAAATATTTTGTGCGTTATTTGTATGAATTTGTTTGATAGTTCTTAGAATTTGTACGACATATAGTATAAGACATATATCTCCAGCCCCTTCAAATGTAAATAATTAAGTATTCATATATTTTATATTAAAAGATTCAAGAACTCAATTTGTATGACCATTTTCATAATTAGTATGCAACCCCCTCCTATGTAATAATCTTAATACCCATTTTCCATTATTCTCACCACTCTGATTAGGAAACAATAAATATAGTCGTTTAATAAATAAATCGTTAATATTATAATATAATATAATATAAAAATCGTTTAAATATGTACATTAAAAATTAAAATTCACTGGATGAAGGAACATACTTTGATGATTTTTTTTTTTTATACTGCATTATAATTTGCCAAATGTTTCTCTTCTGTATTTTCAATATTGCTCGAATACTAATGTCGTACAAATTCTAAGAACTGTCAAACAAATTCATACAAATAACGTAGGTACAAAATATTTGAATAGAAATTTTCCAGAATTTCTTTGATGGGGGGTTGGGGACACGTACGCGTTTTTTAAATACTATAAATATTACAATTGAATTGCTGTGTGAAATAGTAATTTTAATGTTGGTGTAATAATTTTCATAGACTTACTTAAAAACTTAATTTTCCACAAGTCGTACGACAGTTGTCTATAATACGTAACTCCTACATACCTGATATCCGTTTTTATTGTTTTCGTGGAGAGTTTTAAAATTTAACCAAGTATTGTTTACTGTTGAATAAAGTATGAAACTGGCGTTTATTTTTCTTTCTTTCTTTTATTACTCTAAAAATGAAACCGAGAGGAGTGCGAGAAGAAAATGCTAAGGCACTGTAAAAGTTTTCGAGACCGGGTGAAATATTTTTTTTTTACACAAGTGGCTCAAGGAAAATGATAGTGGATAATGATGTACATAAAATCTGAGCAAAATATGAGAAATTATTAAGGTGGTTTGATGGAGGGGAGTAAAAAAAAAAAAGACTGCCGCAAGTATTTTGAGCCCAGAGTTTAGGACCGCCGTCGTATGGCACGTCGGGAAAATCTGTAAAACTATTGGACGATGCTTTTAGCTTAATTAAACGCAGTGCGCGCGCGCTGTCGTATTGCCGGTTTTTAAAACTATACTGAACGACAGTGGATTATCGCTTATAATTTTATGAATTTGAATTTGTTTCAAAGCGTAATATTGATTTGGGTCATTTTATTATTTTATCTGTTTTGCATTCATTTACGTACAGATTAGTGTAATTTATTATTCTCCTCCGCAACACATATATATGTATATTATAACACTTTAAATTTATATTATATCAATTTGTGTGCGTGTGTGTCAGTTACGATCATTTTTCGAATCGTTCAACCGAAATAATCTTGAAGACATCAAAAACTGTTTTTGATCGAAATGTTACATTGTTTAGTTTCCAGACTTATTAGAAGCAATAATTAATTATTAGTTAACTCTCGAAACCGGATACCAATCGAAATCCAAAACTCAAAAGACACGTGGACCAAGTCTTGACCCGTGAACCAAAACCCGAAAAAAACTAACCCGTTTCGACTTCCTTCAGTACATGATTACAGTCCGTTGCTTTTTTATTGGTCGTAACGGCTCGGTAGCAGGTTAACATGGTAATAAAATCGTTTGAGGATGGTTAGCCGGTCGGTTATAATTCGTTTAACATTTTTTCGTTCGATCATAAGTATTCGTGTTGCGTGCAAAACAAAACGGATACCACAACATTATTATTTATTTAACGAATAGCGCTTCACATTTTCGAATCGGTCGACATTACGCGCGCTGAAACACGTAACGTTTAAAGGTAACAAATGGTAGTCACGATAATGTTGCGGTTGCGTTTAAAGATCACAACGAACGATAAACGTCAACGGTACCCGGCCAAAGCACAGCGGGCGTGTACGGATTCGCGCGACGACTCGGATCTCGAATGAGCGGATTCCGTTTAGGCGAAAATTGTTTTCGAGAGAAAACGAGTGAAAAACGCATTGGAAATTGGTTGCTGTATGCGATTTAGCTTGACGGCGAGCTGTTTCAATCCGTTCTCGTTATCATCTCCGTGTCAGCCTTCGATGAAATATGATCATTCCCCCAGAACGGTCCTGCAGTGAACTGCCACCAGAGCGTGAGCTAACGCGTACTAAACATCGAACGCGGTGTTTCGGTTTACCGAATTATAATAATTTAGTGATGGGAATTCTCATTCATCTAGGCAAACCGTTCATTCGGTCAATTTAATCAAAAATCGTTCGTTCGATGACTAATCGTTCGTCGATGAACCGTCCATCAAATTTAACTAGTTCATCGTTCACAATCCACAAATCGTTCGCTCGTTTTTACTACAATGAATTTCGTTCATTCTTCTCAATAAAAGAAACACAATGAATAGGAAGTATCCGCATCGGCTCCCGTTTGTCCATTTCGGCTTCCTCCTTTCATTTGAAGGTGGCCGTGTCGGCTCCGATCCGATGCCAGTGGTATGGACGTATCGGCTCCCAATCAACAACATTTTCTTTCCCATTTATAGACTGAAGATTGGCTACGGTGAGAAGAAATTCTCTGTAGGCATGGTTAAAAATAATGTTGAGCGTTTAAAATAGAAAATAGTGTTCTTTTAAAAAATAGTTTAATAGACTTAAAAAAATTGTGGTGACTAAATTTAATATTTTTTTGTGTTTTAAAAGTAATGTTAGGTAAAAAATTAAAAAATTTGTGGTTTAAACTTGGAGGAAACTTTTTTTTATGTATTCTGCTCTGGCAATTTCTTCTTCTTTAAATTGATCAATACGTTTCTGAATAACACTACAAATCTTTTGCTGGTTGTTTTTTCCTAATATTCGTGCTGCGGAGCTTTATATACGTGTCAGCCTGTATCTGTTTCAAAATGTCCATGAAATTGAAAATGTTAGAATGAGCAAACGTGAACTCAGCATTAAATTTTGCGTGGAAATAATAATTTTTAATTTTATATAACTATATATGCGATTAACTAGCTATCAAAAAATTCGTTATCGAAACCGGACGTAATACGGCCATTCAACGGACGGCAAAGAATAACGATCCGGAGCCGATACGGACTCATTAACGTCCAGTGGGAGTCGAACAGTATCATCCAATGAATATCGTTCAGTTATGAACGAGATTTATTTACCGTTTTGACGTTTTGATAAAATTAACGAAAACGAACGATGGATGATTTAAAAGCGAACTAGCGAAATAGTTAAAACCATTCACTTGGGTAAATAATTCAATTGAACTAGGTCGTTCGCAAACGACATATTTTTGATATCATCATTAAAACCGCACTATGCGTATATGTACGGTAGCATACGTTCTTCGTATACAGTTTCAGTGCGGTTGCTCTTCCGTCGAAAGGCAGGATTCGCTAAAAAAAAAAAAAAACAATAAAAAAATTATCGGACGCGCGAAATCCCTACCGCTGGTCACAAGTCCACTAATTCGTCCAGGGATGCCATGAACGAACATTTATACAAACAAAATTTAACAACAGGTAGACCTACTCAAAAAACGAAATGATGATCCATGCGCTAATCCTGGAAAACGTTTATGTCCTGCCACCGTAATCCGTTGTGTTCTACGCGTCGTGTTGTAAATCTCGGACGGCGCACTAATTAAACTCCATTGTTACGTAAACCGTCGCAATAATACAACGGTGCTCAGAAACAACTGTGCAGTATCGGTGTCTTCTGACGAGTCTGATTTTGGTCGATACCCAGTCCCAAGTGATTCGATCGCCAAAGTGCAAACTCTCCCTCTGATGGCTACCGCTTTATTTTTCGGTCGGTTCACTAATATAATTAACGAGGCGAATACAGTCACAACCTTTCAATAATCAAACGTCGTATGATCGATAGGGCAGCCTAGTGTCTGACCGGCACGCAATGCTCGAGAAATGAATCGAATACAAGTCCAGGGGTCACCACCACCGCGTTGTGCCTCGGCATAGAGTTCGCTAAAGACAAGTCCAGACTGCGCATAAAAATTTACCGAATGTAGTCACGTCTTGGAGCGAATATAGTAAATTAACTTTACTAACCATTAGCGCAGGCACAGGTATACGGATCCACGCACACATATACAAATATATTCATACGTGCGCACACGAAGATATTACTGATTAGTTTAACTGTAACCAACAACGAGTTGAGAGTAATATACGCGTGCGTTGTTCTCGTATCTCTCTGGCGTGTAATGCCCATACGAGCGTAAACTCTACTCGGAAAGTTAGTATGTGGATTTCCGTTTCATAAATAAAATTGAATTGCGTTACATTATACGCTTTTAATGGGACATCAAGATGATGAGACTTCACTCTCCCTTACTCTCCGTCTGGCCTATTTGCCGACGGTGATAATTCGATTTTTTTCCCTTGATATTTTCTTTGAAGTTAAAGATCTACCCGTGGAAACGGAACAAAAGATGACGTGTACGAAATATGCGATGTTCGAGAATATAATTCCCGTTTAAATTCGGCCGTACCTACTACGGTTTGTTCATGATAGCGCTCTGCATGATCCGGCTTATATCAATCTAGTTCAAATCGAACCGGACCATGGTCTGATTTAGTTACTACGAATTAAGTATGAAATAAATAATGTTTTGTTTTAGTTCAGTTCGATGAACTTAAATATTAATTTGGTCTAATTAATTATAGAGCCAATAGAAATATTTAGTGTTTCAGTTAGGATTTGAATTCGTTTAAAATTTTTTGGAAAAAAATCGAATAAGGTTCCATAAAAAAATTGAATTTTTCAATTATTAAAGGTAGAATATTTTATTTATAATATATTTGGTTGAAATAAACACACACACACACACTCATACTAGAATATACTCGTATACGTATGAGTGTTTAGCATTAAGTTGTGCATTTGAATACATATTTCGCATTAGTATAAAAACAAGAAAATACTTGTAGATTTATGTATGTGTATATGTGTGTATCATGCCAAGACCATTGTACCGATTTACTTGAAATATTACATTGTCGTATAGCTGAGAGACTAATAAGTCAACGCAAACGCCTGCTATGAATTATTTAAATGCTTTAGCGTGAGAGCCACCCGAGAAATAATAATTTGTGTTTATATACCGGTGTACGTTTTAACATAAAGACTAGCAACAAAACTGTCTTACAAATAATAACGTTCCATTGATGTTGCAATCTATCTTTGTCAGTAATTTCGTGTTTGATTTTAAAAGTGTCTGCGAGTGCACAGGTATAACTAATAAACCATTTCTTGTAAATTCTGAGCAAAACTTTTCACGACGGTATGTGGAGCTATCCGATAGCGAAAACTGTTTTCTGTTCGGAGAAAAAGATCAAATTAATTTAGAATACGTACAAATGTTCCACTGTGTCTATTAAAACTGCATTTAAAACACCGCAAGAGTCGAAGAGTTATAATAATATTCTAGAAACCTTTGAAATAATATTACAGTTAAAATCGTTCTGGCTCTCTATCCGTGCGGTTTTTTTTTTTTATAATATCAGAACTAAGTACATTTTGAGGGGTTCGAAAGTAGCTCGTCGGTGGCCTTTTAAGTCGTACTTGTGCGTAAATGTTATTCATTTTAAAATCCGTAATTTTTTTTCCTGATAAATTCGTTTTCGAATTCAGTATATCTATGTGTATAAATACCTAAAGCTATTACCTGCAGATCACGATTATCGTAAGCAAAGAGTACAAATCGTGTTTGTTGAGCATAATCCTTATCTTAAAGGAATTGGAGTTGTCAAAATAATATGTAATGTCGATTATCACAAAATTGTCAAATGTGAATGATCATCGCTTAATGAAATACTTCAGAGTATTATGAATTTTTTCATTCAAATTGTTACTAAAGATTTTTTAATTATATTATTTTGATGATCTTTATGACTTTAACACGTGAAAAAAAAATTATTTTTTTAATAACTGTCCTTCCTTAATGATCTCTCGGTTCCAACAGTAAAATAAGTAGCTAAGGGTATTTGTAAATACTTCCACTGAAGTCTATCCAACCCCCGCAAGCCTGTTGCCTCATACTTAATATGTTCTCAACCATTCAGGTGATCCCAAAAGGCATTAGAAACGTAAATGCTGTCGATGATTAAAATTGTTCATTCTCATGAGGTTCCGTTACTGGATGGATTCTTTACGGAGTACTCAGTACTGCAATCCAACCATTACCTACTCATACATAATTTAAGCTAATTGTTAAAAGAAATTATATTTACAGACTGTGTGAATACATTTCTAAATTAAAACAAATAATAATATTAAATTAAATCTTAAAAATGAAACTTATTAAAACTATATAATCAACAAACGCTGATTCAATTCAATTTATTAGCTAATATTTACAATTATTATAATACAAATCTCATAATATTCAATAATTGTATGGTTGTATATCGAACGCATTTATTGAATACAAAAACACAGTTGTACCGTTTGTACAACATTTAAAACGATGCAGTTTATTTATTTAGTTTAGTAATTTATTAGAGCTTGATAGGTAGTTAATAAAAATATACGAATACGTCGATTTATTTGTTTGTACGTCAAAGAAATACGAATCATACTGTTTATGTGGTAGTCAAGAGAATATTTTCGACGATAAATCCCTCGTGAGTATTATTCTCTTCGAGCAATCACTTTTAATATTACAATAAGTCCCAGCGCATACTGAAAGATCAAAACTGCTTGGAGATACTCGAATCATTTTGCTCCAGACAGCTCGGAACAAATTTCATTCGTACCGACAAAACAAAGTAGTGCAAGACAAAACAAACACGTATTAATTTCGAATCGATTTTTGTTATAACATCAGATGTCAATATGAGTTCTGACAAAGACGATGTTGTACATCGCTTTTGTGGGTATTTGATAAAGGTACAAACTGCCTACTCGTGTAAAAAATGAAATCATTTTGTTTAAACTATTTAACTTGACGTTTCTATTCCCATGTTTATTTCGTTCCATAATTTTTCTTGCACGATTCTATTACTATGGTTATAATCGGTAAAATTGTACGTAGATCACCTTAAAGATACAAGATTAATTAATTTCTTTAGATCACATGTCATTTTTTAAAATAATTTTGAAAAAGATTATGAAAATTCACAAAATAAAGTTCAGTTGTAGACTATTCACAAAGATCAACCAGTGACTTTTGTTTTTCATATTTTGCTCGTAAAAAAATAAGAACCATAACGATCAAGACCGATTATTTTAAAATTGAAAATTTTACTCTTCTTGATTTCACTCTATTTAAAGATTTTCTACGTTCATTTCCCACCATTTATTTCTTATATGGACGGACTATTACTTGTTTCTTATTATGCCAAATTCTACTGGTATATATTTAAAAACCCGTCTAAAAATAAATATAAAAACCTAAAACCCAATATTAATATACGAATATTTTCAATGATTTAAATAGACAAAGCAAAGATTCATTTAATATTTTATAATGTCGCATTCGTTATAAATACGAATAGAAATAATAAAAATAACATGTACTTAATAAAACTAGAAATCTAAAGAGTACTCTGGTTTATTACATCATAGATTTGTATAATATCTTCTATATTTTATGTAAATATGTAAACATGTTACATATTTTTTATGTTCTATACATTAAACCAGCTTACAAAAATGTTCACTTACAAGTTAATGGAACTATAAAGTTTTAGATACAATATTTTTATTTTTTATTTTACATTGACACGAAATATTTTATGAAATTTTAAAACCCTACATATTACACATACGACCATCGGTTTTCGTTCCGCTGATTCGTGTACACGCACGTGGCTCAAGAGCACCGCCTGTAATTATTTTTACCGAACGCAGTTCAGAATGTTTTAGCGATTTTTGATGTTACGTAACCATCTCGGACGAACTCAACTCGTGGTCACGTGTTTACACGTGGTATATTATACGTGGTATATTGACTAACCGTGTTCGCATTTTGTACGTGACATGATGACATAATATTCGACGCGAATGGAGTTAGGAAAAAAACAATATACATAAAACGCGGCCAATGATTTCGGGTCGCGTGGCCGTGAGTTTCGAAAGTGTCGCGTGAACAACCAATGTGTATATATTATCGGTGCAGTGCGGTACGTGCTCCAGTTATTCACGATCAATCGAATTTTCATTACATTTTCGTTATTAATAATAATAACTAAAATAACGTAATATTCAGTCACCTCCGACGTTGATTATAAACGTCAAAATCAGATTAGGCTTATGAACGTGTGTGATTTAATCATTACAACTAATAACATACCTCTGAAATAATTAATATTGAGGCCAATGTTTTTGTTACTTCTGTGTTTTGCTTTGATCAACGTACGGCTGTGAATTTAATTGCGTTTTAGTTTTTCCAATTAAAATTTTTATCTTAACGATTTATTTATATTTTCTTAACCTTGCGTACGCCATACTCGTTTGATAAAATACGAATACGGTGCAACATTTTTTGTCATCCAAACACTAGTTGAATCTGAACACTAAAATAACGGTTCACACGGACGATGGAAATGCATTTAGTAGAAATATAAAGCAGAAGCTTTCAAATTGTAATGCACTGTAGGTTACTCGTTTTTCTCATATTATTTTCAAAAAGTAAACAATGAGAGATAATCAATAGTATTGATATAGTTATGAACTTTCCTCGAAAGCTATTGTTGATCAATTTCAATCCAAACACGTTGGGAAAATGAAAGCAACGATTTTCTTTTTCTCTTTATTTTTGTGATTATTATTGTTACCGTTCTACACGAAAGAAACTAGAACCAACAACGTTTTATATAACAACTAATATATTCCAATATTTCGACGTCCTGGTTGATAACTAGTTTGTGATTTGAAGTGAATCATGTAATCGAGTTCCATAAGATTGAGTAAAATCGATACATTGAAGGAATTATTGTTATGATATTGAGGTTAGGTGAAATATTTAGATCAAAACTCATTTTCGAAATGCCACCACTTATTTTTGCCCAATGATTCTGTTAAATTTAGTATTTGTGACTCAATTAAAATGATCGTCAAAACTTTTTAATGGTATGCTAGAATTCAGTGGTGTGCAACCTGAGGATTGCGATCCTTAAAGGGTCATGTAATTTTAATAGAAGGTAATTTAACGCCAAATTAAAAAGTCATACGCCGCGTATAATATTATACATAGATATTCATCTTATTGAAATACATTAATTCGAGGATCGTTGATAAAAAACACAACTACTATGTCAGATTATAGTTAGTCGAAAGTCACATTATTTTAATACAGTAATGATTTTCAATTCGTACGTTCATCAACAAAAAAGTAAGAACTGCATTCAAATTATTTAAAATTTACCGATTTATGTTTGAATTTTTTTTTTTTTTTTTTTTGATTTAGAATAAATGAATAAACAAATAAAAATAACACTATTTTATTGTTGGACTATATCAGTGAATCCTAATATTTTTCTTATATGTACGTTTTCTTTAGTCATCTATAAATAATTCTTCATATGGTATTATCAGTAAAAAGTTTTAGGTTATAACTATAGTTTTTTTAAACGTTAGCAATAATTCATTTACAAAGAAGTTTAACGTTCTAATAATTTTTACTCACCGGTTTTGAATTTTAAATGAAAGAATTTTTGAAAGAAGACTTGGTTTTAGTTTTATAGTCAGCCATTATAATTTATGAAATCAAATTTTGAGCCCGGCTAATAGCGACACCTTTGATGCGTAGCTTAAATTTTGTGTGTTGAAAAGTATTTTGGATAAATATGATGTTAATATAAAATTGAATCTTCATTCTATTTTTAATTCTACTTTGCAATCGTCATAACTCGAATAATCGAATAACATTATTGATAATAATTTTTTGTAAAAAAAAAAAAATGGTGTAATACATTTTCAATAAAAAAAAAAGGCCAAAATTCTTAGTCAGATGAAATAGAAATAATAATATATAAATATAATATAGAAATATAATATAAAATATAATATAGAAATGGGTAAATGATATTTTTGTATTGTTAATTTAAAATTAAAACCAATGAACCATTGTTATTGCAAAAACAAGTTTTCAGTAGATGAGGTCAGTCTACGTGCACGGCCCGTCGCAACAGGTTGTCCGTTCGTAACCGATTTCCTACGCGCGTTCTGTGCTCATATTCAAACCTCGAGCATGGCGCCTATTATAAAGCCGTCTAATCCTACTAACACTGCTCACAAACGAACAGCTAGCATAGCTCTCTCACCTCGGGCAAACTTAAAAAACAAATTCTCACCTTTATTGGATTTAGCAGATACTGACAACGACCAATCAGACAACATAGAAATTGATACGCCGGAGGTAAGACAAAAAATACCACCTCTCTATGTTTACGATATCACAGACTATATTGACTTTCGCGACAAAATAACACCAATGATAATAATTGAGTTTAGCATAGCTAACAAAAATACTGTCTTGAGACTAAATCTCACATCGGTCGATGACTACCGCACTGTCACTAAATACTTCACCGAAATCAAAATAAAATATCACACGTATCAATTACTAGAAGACCGAATCTTATCCGTCATAATTAGAAACCTCCCCACATCTATACCTGAAGAACAAATCTTTAATGCAGTTACTGACTTAAACTTCACTGTAGTCTCAGTAACTCGACTCCAAAATAAATATAAATCTTCCATACCGATAGTAGCGGTACTACTCGAAAAAATGGCAAAAGGCATATTTTCGGTACACCGTCTACTAAACTGCATTATATCTATCGAAAACCGTAAAACTGATTCTAACATACCTCAATGCCAAAATTGTCAAAGATTCCAGCATACCAAAAATTTCTGTAAACTTCCGCCCAGATGCGTAAAATGTTCGGGAGATCATCACTATTCCGCCTGCACAAAAGATTCATCTTTCCCCCTACCTGTGTAAATTGTCTAGGGAATCACCCAGCCAATTACCGAGGTTGCACAGCTTATAAACTATTGAAAAATAAATTGCGTCAAACTAATTCAAAAAACTCTACTACCCATAAGCAGTGTGATACCGAAGTTAATTAATACAGCAACAATCACCCATCCACGTCACAAAATGTTACTTTTAATCACCTCTCTAAGAATACCACAAACCCACCTGTCTTCAGTAATAACAACACACATTCGTATGCAGAAATAACAAAAACAAATACCTACGAACACCAGCAACCACCTCCATCCCAACCAAATATCCAAAGCGAGCTTCTACAGTTACTAATACCCACCATCAATTCTCTATTACAAGAAATTATAAAAAAAGTCATCGAATATATCTCAACGTTATTAAGTCAAGTAAATGGATGTCAACTTTAATAATATTAATAATGCAAATTTAGTTATCATAAATTGGAATGCCAATGGCCTTAAATAAAACAGAAATACTTTCGCTGCATTTTTGAACACTCATAATGTAGATATAGCCTGCATCAGCAAAACGCATTTAATTAATGCAGATAAAATAAAATTTAATGGCTATGTCACTTATCGTAAAGACAGATTAGCAGTTCGACCTTCAGGCGGCGTAGCTATTATAATTAAATCAAAAATAAAAAACCATCACACTTTTATACCTGCTCTACAATCACTGGAAGCAGTAGCAATCAATATATATATATATCAACAACGTAATTACAACTCTAATTAGCGCATATCAATCACCAAGTTTTAAAATGTTCACAAATGATTTCGTAAAAATTCTTTGCAGTTTTCAAAAAGTAATGATTATTGGTGACCTGAACTCCAAACATACCACTTGGAACTGCAAAACGACAAATCAAAATGGTCGTAAATTATATAAATACCTTTCAAATATTTCAACAATTATCTCTTCACCTGACTCCCCGACGTATTATCCATATGACCAAAATAGAAATTCTGATATACTAGACGTAATATTATTAAAATCAATACCTCTATCAATTCATCAAGAACCCTTATTTGAACTTGACTCAGACCACTTGTCGATAAAAATTACAATAGGAGGCGCCCTAAGTGTATCTACAAAATCACGTAAACTTATAAATGGCAAACCAAACTGGGAAAAATTTAAAACTTTATAACTCGTAGTATAAAAATCCCGAAAAAACATAAATAACACTATTGCAGCCGACGAAGCCACAAACCATTTTCAAGAAATTATTCATCTAGCAGCGGAACATTGTTCAAACCCGTCTTGTAACATATCCCAAAATTATACATTTTCTCAAATACCTTCTTCAATTCTAAAATTGATAAAAATAAAACACCGAACCAGGAGACTGTGGCAGCTCCATAGATGAACTGAAGACCGGAAAAATCTTAATTATCTCACTAAAAAAATCAAAATTTTACTCGAAGAACAAAGAATAGCTTCATACCAAAATTACTTATCTACAATTCATCCTTCGGACTCGAACTTATGGCTCGCTACCAAACGTTTAATCAAACCAAACGCTGGTGTTATACCTCCGTTAAAATCAGATAACGTCTACCTAAACTCAAATGCTAAAAAATGCGAACTTTTTGCCAAAACCTTAGAAAATACTTTCTCACAGAACAATATTGTAGATACCGAAACGGAAACCGCGGTGTGCAACAAACTAGTTGAACCAGATATTCTTCCACAAAACATACTTCCCTACACCACTCCTACTGAAGTTAATGAAATAATAAAAAGATTATCAAACAAAAAATCTCCAGGACACGATCTCATCACTAATGCTATATTAAAAAAATCCCAATAAAAGCAATCACATATTTGTCTATTTTATTCAATTCATTAATAAGAATCGGCCACTTTCCAACTGAATGGAAAAAAGCCACAATTATAATGATAAAAAAAACCTGGAAAAGATAACACAAACCCTAACAGTTACCGGCCTATAAGTTTACTATCTTCAGTCTCCAAAATATTTGAAAAAATCATATACACCAGGTTAACAAAACATCTAGATGCAACCGAAGCCATTCCACATCATCAATTTGGTTTTAAACCAAAACACTCAACTACTCAACAACTCCTACGCCTAACTGAACACATAAATAATGGTTTTGAAAAAATACTTCATACCGGTGCAGCGTTTTTAGATATTGCGCAAGCATTCGATCGTGTTTGGCATGACGGCCTTCTGTTCAAATTAAAAACATTAAATACCCATCCTGCCATCTTTAATATAATTAAATCCTTCCTCTCTGATCGCTGTTTTGCAGTTCGCATAAATGACACCAGTTCAGCAATAAAAAAAATAACAGCCGGTGTTCCCCAAGGATCAAAAATTTCTCCCCTGCTTTTTAATTTATACATCGTGGACTTTCCCACTACATCTAACACAGAAGTTTCTCTTTACGCTGACGACAGTGTTGTCTATCCAAGCTCCAGTGACGTTCACATTGTCACTGAAAATATACAGAGCCACTTAAATAAAATAAAATGCTGGGCGAAAAAATGGAAAATTATCTTAAGCCCCTCAAAAAGTACAGCAGTATTATTTACACTTCGTCGTCCCAATAACCCTCCCTCTCTAGTACTTAATGGTGACAACATATTCTGGTCTCCAACTATAAAATATCTAGGAGTTATCTTAGATAAAAAATTAACTTGGAACCCTCACATTTCTTCATAACTACAACAAGGCTACCAACGACTTAAAATTCTTTATCCCTTAATCAACCGTTAAACCGCCTTAAGCTGGAAGTGCTCCGTGCTTCTTTATAAGCAAATTCTACGACCATTAGTACTCTATGCTGTCCTTATCTGGGGAATCTGTGCCAAAACTCACATAAATAAAATTTAAGTTTTCCAGTCCAAGTTTTTACGCATAATATCCAACGCGCCGTGGTTCATCAGAAACGAAGCACTTCATACAGACTTCAGACTCCCGATGGTTAAATCCTACATACAGAATCTCTCAATCAATTTTTTTGGCCAACTTAACAACGCCAAAAGTGCAAAGTACTTAAAACTCAGCGATAAGCCTACCCTCCGGCGCCTCAAGCGCGGCCGTCCTCATGATGCCCTTTCTCAACACCAATAATACATAAAAAAAAAAAAAAAAACACCTAGTTTAACTATTTATTAACTATTTATTATTATGTCATATTTGTAACTTGTTAATTCATCTATGTAAATTACTGTATTTTTTGTATTTATAATTTACTATAACAATTATTGCATGTTAAAAATGTCTTCATATCAATAAGTTAGATGACCTTGATGTCAGTAACACTTTATTAATAAAAAAAAAAAAAAAGTAGATGAGGTCAAACATTTTATACTTCTAAAGATGATATGATTGACAAAAGATGGGTATGTTTTGGTTGAATTAATCGACTGTTTGCAATTGCCTTAATATAAATTCGTTGAAGTATCCAATTTCGTCACTGTTTCATTTTGTAACACTTAAAAAGTATTTTAGCAATTTCCAGTATAAAGTATACAATTTGAACTTTTATGAGATTTTAACAAAAAAAATGTAAAAGATTTATGCATTATTATCATTTTGTTAAAATTTAATATTGAAACGCTTGTAATTCTTATTTATTAAATTAAGTTCATTTTTTTTTTTTTATTAATCAGTAATATATAAATGCATGCGGCAATTTGTACTACATTTTTAAAACCTTTTGTGAAACAAAAATTTTTGTACCAATATTTTCATATAAAAGCTAAGAAAGCATGAATATCTTTCAAAACGTAAAACAAAATCTTTTGAAAATTTTACCATAGCAAACGTTGACATGAGCAATAAGTGTACATTTTATGTCACTACAATTCTTATCCTATGAGTTACGAAGGTAAAAAATTCGATTTTGTAGAAAACTGATATGTCGTAAAAGATGTTGTATTTTACTTTTATTCTGTATTTTGCAATTATTCGGAAAACTGTTGAAAATTTCGAATATCACTTCACAAAAGTACTAAATAAAACCCGTTCCATATCATTTCTTTTTTTCTTTGGTAATGATCGGAGTGGTCTTTTTGGTCAAACCGTGTACACGGATACAAAAAAAAAAAAAAACAATTATACTAGGTATACTACCAATACATTCTTTGTTTCATTCTGAATATAAAAATTAAAACATGATTATCATTATGCAAATGAATATTCATATAACATAAATATTAAAATATATCTTTAAAATAAAAAAAAAAACATAAAACAATCAATGTATAATATTTAAAGTAGGATTTTTTAAGTTTTAATGATTATAGTTTTTTTTTTTTTTTTTGAAAATAATCCATGTTTTTATTTAATTTTATACAGTTATTATAATTATATATTCGGCGTATAGTCAAATGCATTGAGTTACGTTTTTGATATATATATTTTTCGAATTCGTTCATTAGTTTATATTCAAACAAAAAAATAAAACAAAAATTCAAACAAGTGTGTAAAGAACGAAAGTATAATGTCAAAGCATGTTTCGATTTTCTATTATCCTGCTACTATTATTATCACCGCGGAGAATTATTTTATTTACTAAGTAAAATATTATATTTTTAATCGAAATACTATTTTGTGGTGATTGTACATTATAGATATAAATATTGTTCGACAAATATTTTCTCTCATAAAAATATATATTTTTCGTTCGAGTATGTTTTTAGTTTGATGGGCGTGAACGGAAATTTTAAATTTATTAGCTAATTGATTGATAACCATCTTCGAGGGTAGTTGAAAAAAAAACAATAGGAGTATTCTTATGGACGGTTTGACATGCGAATAATATAATTAATCATATTAACACAGTGGCTTCCTGAAAAAATAATAATTAAAATAGGTTATTTTACTGTTGACCTATTTTAATCGGACATTTGAAAGAATCATCTTGGATACGTTGCACATTTTTAGGAGTGCTTGTCCCTGCTTAAAATTAATTAAAAGTATGCCACTATAATATCGCGTATATGTGTTTCGACGCGAATATTATTATATACATACTGTTATAATTATAATATGATTTATTTATAATTTTTATAATTATTATTAAATGATTTACATTACTATAGTTATTATATATTATAATAATCATAATCTTTGAAAGACTAATAAATCATGATTAATTGACTTTTAAAACTACGTGTTAATGCACAACTTATGTGTTGAACTGAAATAAGATTTTTCATATGAATAAAGGAAGAGTTGTCCGTATTTTAATTTTTTAGTTATTACTTATTATGGTAAAATAAATATTACATCCAAACACCATTAATTGCATTACATTTGTAATTATTTTCGAGTATCAACGGGGTTTTTTTTATTACCTAGGTAACATCTTTGCTTCGAAATTAAATCTGAATAAACTTGACATTGTTCTCTTTACGTTTCTACTTAAAACACTAAATAGATTTTGAATGGGGATAGTTCAAAAGAACTCGAACAAAAATTATATACTACTGTACAGATACTATATATACTTTTTATCACACGAGTTTTACAGTTTTACAGTTTTTTTTTTTTTTTTTTTTTTGTAACGATAATTTATAATTAAATAATTTTACTACGATACAACCTGCATTGTATATAGTTTTTTCGTGCGCAAGAAACTCGGATGCTCGTCTAATTCTATATAATAATATCGTATTTTTTTCCCATTAATTGGAATATATTACAAAATACATTTTGCCTATATTCTTTTAGTCCCCGGAGAACACCAAACGTTATAGTAAATCGAAATCTCGCGGTTTGATAGCAAATCAATAACATAATAAAATATGTGCACTAAAACTGTTTACTTATTTACGGATAGTGTCTTGCTCTATAGGCAGGAAATATCTGTACCACGGAGATGGAATTTTATTCTTAATTCCGGACAATCGTTCCGCATTGACGTTTTGTTTTAGTGAACAAATATCTCGACATTTTTGTTGTCGAGGTGTAATAGCCCTGTTAACTTAAAAAAGATATAGAATTTTAATCGAGATATGATAAAAAATAAAAACAGAAGTTACAATGGTGCTAACGATAATAATATATTACAACCTTTTTTTTTTTTAGTTTTTATTTTTTCTATAAAACTAGGTAATCATAATAATAATAGTAACAATAACTTTAATGAATCTAAAGGAAGATTACAATTGACTTGATTCGTAATCATATTACACAAAAACAATTGAAAAATATTTTTACATGTTTTATGCGTCATGTAACGTTAAAATGATGAATAAAAAATGAAATTCAATTTCAATACTGTTTTACTTTTTTTCATTATTTTATTCCGCTATAATGTTTTATCCAAATTATTATACATATATTTAGGTTGACCCACGGGGGCAGGATAAATTGGTTCCGCGATAATTTGTGTACCTTTTAAAAGTGGTAAATTGAATTCCTAGGGGAAAAAATATATACAGTAGGTAACTCGGGTCCCGGCTATCAATCCACTTATCTACCGTAGTAGATTAAAATATTTTTTATGCTATAGTGTTGTTTTCTGTGTGTATCGTTTTGTTAGAGATGAGTAAGACTAGGATCACAATATGTGTTCATCGGTTTCCGATTCCAACCTGGCTTTATCAATACGGTCAGAGACTCAAGTAAAATTACGAAACACAACACAAAAAAAAAAAAAAATAATACGCTCGATAAAGAACAGTAGTTAAGGGAGCAAATGATAAATTACTCTAACAATACGACAACCCGATTTCAGTTTGTTTAAATCCGTATCATTTAAGTTTTTACCATGAAAACAGTATTATAAAAAAACATGTATGTTTCTATTTAATTATAATAATAAAAATGAAATTTTAAGGTATAGAATTTACACAATAACTATAAAATTTGACATCTATATAAATACGAATATAATAAAGATCAATAGACATCAAATAACACGGTATACTGTGTAATTTATTTTTTTGCTGGGACTCAATTTACCAACTAGCTTATTTTTTTTTCGGGACTCAATTTACCGAGAAAAGATCATTTGGGACCAAGTTTACCATTCGCAGACTCACGACGATATACTAATTGCATTATCTTCTTTAGTGATAAAGATACTGTTCAGCTGTTATATATTTTCTTCGTTCCGTTTTTTGGTAATGATATTATATTTTCATAGCAATTATGGGAAATACTTTTAAGACACTCTGTACAGATATTGTTTATTCCGTTTGCAAACTCGATACCGAATACCAGTGGTTTGTAGTTAAATACACTTTTATGAATATGTCGGTCATCAGACGATAGTGATTCGTCTTACAGCAATGTATGTATATATATATATATATATATATATATATATATATATTTACAGTTATCTGCTTTGGTGTATTTTCTTTGTTAATTGAAAAAGCTCTAATCCCAGACGGTTGTCCAACATAACGATTTCGGGATTATTCCTTGAAAACTGTCTCTGGTGAATGAAAAATAGTTTTGTATCTTTACTCAAGTCTTTAGCGAATGGAATTAATTATAAGACTCTCTGCTTCAACCCTTCACGTCTGGTACAATTTAAATTTGCGGAGCGTATACGAATGACGTTATTCTGTTGTGAGGGAATAGGAGAAAGGGATATCGTATAGGTGTTCCACGTGACATGATTTTGGTTTGTTACATTTATTTAATACAATAAAATTGATTAATATGTAAGCAAATCAAAAATGTATAGTCAAATGAAATACAAATATAATAGTGTGGAAGTTTTTAAAATTCAAACCAAAAATATAATAACGTAAAAGAAAAGTTATTTTCTGCTTTCGGCCATAAACAATCATCAGGTTATGTGTAAAAATTAAATAAAAAAAAAAAAAAGTCACTAAAAAACAATTAAAATGTATGAAGCAACAACATAAATAATATAATTACATAAACTAGAATTTTTGTTATTTTTTTTCTTTCATAATTTGAATTATTTTAGATATCATTTTAAATGATAATGATATAATACATGCCTATAATTCACATTACCAGAGAGAAAAAAAGTGTAAATTATATTTTGTTATTAGTGAACTCTTTTAAATTTTATTTGTGACCTACAGATGATGGCTAATTATAGCCGGAACTAATGTGTAATTACCTACTTAATTACATTTTTATTATTACACTCTTGGGGTGATTTTTTAATAATCCTACAGCGTTATGTCTTTATTATATGAGTGACATGAGTTAAAAAAATTACCAAAAGGATTTATATATAGATTTAAAATATTAACCAACGTGTCGCAAAGATATGGAAATAAAGCGGAAGGTAAAATTGGATTGTCGAGAAAATTGTATGCATTAACCCCCCCATCAATCTACACTTAGGTTGAATCCTAATTACTTTACGAAAACGTAGGTTAGGTTTGGTTAGGAGCGTAAACGAATAGCCAAAAATCCTAATGTATATTTTTGTTTTTTTTAACTCAAAGCTTAAAATAATAACGTAATCACAGATAAATGAATGGTATAATAATTATATTATATAATTATTATATAATATAATTCCACTTCTAAATAATATTTGTAATATTTGATTGTACCAATGTAAACGTACATATTTCTAAACGATGAATTGTCATGCTCTAATACCTCATAGACAATAGTAATATAAAAATAAGTAAAAAAAATGTAATACGATTAATAATGAAATCTCAATAAAAGTTAACATTATTTTTTGTTAAGATACATTTGCGAGCATACTACCGGAGTTGGTTACAAATGTTTTTGAGTTGACTTTTATAAATAAAAAAATTTATATATGTACATATAAACAAGTATATAAATATTAATTAACATATTCTTTTGAATGTCCGCAAAATGACTTCTTAGTTAACCAATCACTGGAGACAATTTATATTATTTCACGTGATATGCAGCAGGGACTGGAACCTTGAATTTTTTACCGGTTCTGGTTCCGGTTTCGGTTCTTTAAAACTTAAGAAATTAAGTTCCGGTTCTTAGAAAATTAAGAAATTCAGATCCGGTTCTTAAATAATACAAAATTTCGGTTCCAATTCTTAAATATTTATGTTACATATAAAAAATTTCAAGTTGAGAAAATTCAAAATTAATTTAAAACATTAATTTTGTCAGTTTATAGTTGTAATTGATTTTACATGACTTTTACATTGTTTTTTAGAAATTGAATTGTAACCATTAATGTGTTATTACTCATTAATGTATTATTTAAGTCTTCTAATTTTTTTTACCGTAACCCATTAAAATGGTACATATTTTATTCATACGAGTGTACACATACGAATTGAACGTACAAATATAACGGGTTCTGACGAATGACGAAAATACGCAGTATGCCGACTGCCGAAACCTTAATAATAATAATAATAATAACCCCAATAATACAAGAGTCAGATAACATCATGTGGTATAATATGGATTATGGTTTATTAATTTCCCATTGTATTGGAAATAATATTTTATTTTTAGCATAACAGCAACTAACACCACGTGATAAGCTACCCCTCCACGTCCCACTACTACACATCACGATCATCTCTATGCAGTATGTACTATGACTATCAGGTCTATTATGTGTATATTTGGTGACTGGTGTATTGACTGCAGAAAGAATTAAAAAAGTCTATAGTACTTTTAATAATAAATACTTTTATTATTTTTGAAAAATAGGTCGACTGTCAACTTCAATAGTTTACAAATATTTTAGCTATAGTAAAATAAAAGACCAGTCAATCTGTAAAAAATGTTCATGCACAATAAAAGTAAGTGAAAACAATTTTGTTAAAAATGTTGTTTTTTTTATTATTTAAATAATTAATTTTTGGACACTCTTAGTTTTGTTAATCGGTTACGGTAAAAAAAAAAAAAAAAAATTAGAAGACTTAAATAATTCATTAATGAGTAATGACACATTAATGTTTACAATTAAATTTCTAAAAAGCAACCATTGCATGTAAAGTAAATTACAACTTAAAACTGACAAAATTATTATTTTAAATTAATTTTTAATTTTTTCAACTTGAAATTTTTTTTATGTAACTTAAATATCTAAGAATTGGAACCGAAATGTTTTATTATTCAAGAGCCGGAACCGAATTTCTTAATTTTCTGAGAACCGGAACCTAATTTCTTAATTTTCTAAGCACCGGAACCGGAACCAGAATCGCTAAAAACATCATGGTTCCAGTCCCTGCTCGTTATATACCTTCAAAGACGAACAAATAAATCGAAATTCATTTGCATATAGAAGATTTTATTCGTAGTATTATTATTATTATTATTATTATTATTTAAAAATAATATTTTTCCAAACACTCTCGATCGGGATATATAGGTTTATGCTTTTTTATCCGTAAATAGACGTTTTAGATTTTCATATTTGCTCACGTGTGCTAACTGTCACCTTTTACGATGATAATATTGCATTTAAAGACGAATAACGAAGATGTCTGGTATTATAATTCCATACGATACTGCGAATCGTGACTCAATTACATTGCATTTGCATCGCATACGTATATAGAGGTGATCGTAGTGTTTATAATAATATATATCATTATTCACGAACGAGGTTTTTCCAATATAAATATATCATATAAATTGCGGAAACGAAATATGAGATTACCACTATTTCGTGATCTATTGTGTATGTAAATATCATGAGCGATACGAACAACGTCGTCCGAATTTCAAAAAAACGATCACTGGTCTATTTCGGCATATCATTATTATTAATATTATCATCATCCTTGTCATTATTGCTATTATCGATGTTGTTGCACGAAACCATGGGGTAGACGATATAGGTTATAATAGTTATGGTATGAACGTGTGTACCATTTGTTCTTCTTTCTTCTAAGGAATCTTAAAGTCCATTAAGATCCATTGCCGCACAAACGACATCTCTCCACTTATCTCTGTCTCTTTACACTTTTTCCACGTTCCCTATCCGAACCATTATGAGCTGTATCATATGTACGTAGTGTATATTATAATTTATTGCGGGAAGGTTTTTTTTTTTGTATATTTTTGCGATGACTAAGTATTATAAAATCAGTTAATGACTGATTAATATCGGCATTGATGACTGTTTGAAAACAAAATTAAATCGAATAGCCCGTGATCATTTTACAAATGATTTTTGTATGAACGATTTAATTTAAATTAATTTTTTCATCAAAAAATTGTGAGAAGGGAATAATTTTTAGATATTCATCAATAATAATTGTTTATTAACACATGACTGGGGATCCAGTAAAAATTTTCCATTTTACTCTTAAGGCTGAGTTGATTAACTAAGGACTTGATGATAAGAACAAAAGGGGATAAAAATTAATTAAACGAGTCAAAGGATATGGCGAGTAGGCATGACTGCAAGTCAGTAATGATCGAAGAATTGTGAAAACCTAGACAGAAGATAAATTGTAGAGCATTGATTTTTTGTTTAACGTTCTGTGGTGAAAAGCAAAGCGAGATAATTAGGTTTATTGGAAAAATTAGTATTAAGCATGGGGATAAAAAAGGAAAATTCAGCCGAATTAGTTGACACGGAATAATCGGTAAAACTAGTAGGGATAGTAGGATAGTTGAACAGCATATATTCACTAAATCGGTATTCAATCCTGGTGTCAGGAACATGCAATAATTTCCTGGGTTTGCAACAAAGATAATTCGGAGCAACAATGATTGCTGGTATAAATAAAAGTACAGAATAAAGGGTGTCATATAGTGGTAGAACTGTAAATGACAGGAGAAAAGTAGAGAATGAATAGGTGACAGAAAACGACCGGTGATTGGGCACACTACGAGATTCACACACGACGCGATTTTCACCACGCACGATATTCCAGGAAAAGGATCCGCTAACGACACAATTCGAAAGGACATGATTGCAACGCAAATGACAGATTGAACGCGCGACAGACAGTGCTGGCTATTGTAATGAGCGAATCACATACAATTTGATTTCAAAATTTTATTAATTTTATTTGTATCGTGGAGGTGTTCAATATGAAATCTTTGATAGAGTTTAAAAACACCCACCATCCTAACCTAACCTAACCATTCCTAACCCCACCTAACCTGTAGGAAGGATTTGGTGGATAAGGTATGGCATGTTGCCGTATCAATGGAAGTCATATTATTATTTTCTCGATATAAGAATAGACTCAATATTTCATTTTTTTTTTTTTTTGCATCTTTTTGTACCAATAGTAGGTATATAGCAATTTCCTCTTTATCCTTCGAACTAGTCGAATTTGACATTTTTGAAATTGAAAATAAATTTAAATCAAAACAAGTCACGCGATTGACTCTGTATGATTGACTGCGTGCATCTCAAAAGCACAAATCATTCAAATCACGTGTGTTGCACTTATCGCATTACAATCACATCACGTGAGAATCGTGTAGTGCGCGAAGGGCCTTACTCGAATGTTTAACACTTAACTGTAGAAATTTATAGAAAATATCATTCTTCAATGTACGAAATTCCTACTGGGCTTTACATAAATATTTTTGAAAAAAAATATGCAAAGTTCTGATGCAGGTTCATTATAAACTGATTTTTTATTATTTAAACAAATATTATGTTGAGTCGAAAAATCGTAGCTTTTTTCGGTTATTTGATTGAAATGAAAAAAAAATGAAAAAAAATATTGTAATGATAAAACACTTACGACATGAAATAATATTTGATAATCTAATACATCATTTTTAAAATTCCAAATATGTTCATTCCATATACATTAAATAATATTATTCGTATAGTAGTGACAAAACAATTTTTTTATAATAATATCTGTATAATATTATGAATGCATTTTTTTTGTGTATGTCAACACGATTTCTATCATTGCATAAAAACTCATTATTTTTTTTCTACGGTTGAATATGACATCTTCATACACAGACTATGATCCGTAGACAAATTATTATCATATCTACACTGAATGGGGGCCAACTAGTTTTTTCAGTCATTTGTATTCTCAAAATATATGTCTAGCAAATTCTCTTAGCTGACCCCTCCCTACCTACAAAAAATAAGGGTCTTCGATGTGAAGAGATGTTGCTGCGGACAGTTGATATATTCTATAGCACAATAGAATAACAAGTACGTTTTATTACAATGAGTTTTTATCATTGGACTACAATAAAAATGAATTTACCCAGCAGCGGTGGAATTTCGAACGTGATGAATGGTTATGTGACTGAGGTTCGTTTAATAGAATCTAATGTTTTGATGTTCGGTCAATTGTTTGGATTTCGAAACGAATCAGCGAGCCGAGGATGCAAGACGTAGACGAATGTATTGAAACGCTCGATGAGTTCGGGTGTTGACTTAACGCAAAGAGTTTGCCGATCCCCACAAACGAGTGCTACATAATAGTCAACACACAGGTTTGACGTTCGAGCAAAGGGTTCTACAACGAAAATCTGTTTTTGACATTATGACGAAGTAGAGGTTCGAGTGAATGAAAACAAAAGTTCCAGGACCTATGTTTGGTTTTTCAAAAGTGAGCTTTCCGAGTTGATTTTAAATTTTAAATCATTCCCGTGTTACTAGTCTCGGTAAAGCTATATCATGAAATGAATAATTATCGTCCACGGTTTTAACCTGGATTTATGTTTCGACCAAATGTTACATCGACTGGTTTGGATTGGTTAGATCTTTGGATCATGCGAGAGACTTAGTTACTTATGGATCATTGCATTGCAAATGTCTTCGATCGCTGTACAGTGCCGTTATCTGCAACGGTTTGGGGTGCAGAGTTGATGCGCGGTAAGCATTAATTCGGTGGCATAATGAAAAAAACTCAATCAAGATGTGTAGAAATGGAGCTAAGTAATTTTCTTTGAGAACCCCATGGAAATATCGAAAGTATCTGCGTGTCAATTCCGACGAGATGAAAACGTGCAATTGCTGATGATTATGTTTCGCATAACAAGTGCGTCCCTAGAAAGTTTTCAAGGAGGGGGTGAACCTATTTTAACTTAATAATTACTAATATAATACAAATAATGAATAACTTATGAATTAGTCTAAAAGGCAAGCAATTAGGTGAAAGTTAAACCAATATCTATCGTTTTAAACATCATCCAATTACATTAAATATAATTTTAAAAACTTGAATATTCATAAAAAGTAAAGATTTACTCATCAAATTATTACTCTATGGAATACCTATAGTTCGTGGTATCTATTTTGCACGTTATAGCTAGTACCATAGTTACAATTATTTATCTATAACTGTAGTCAATGTTATTATCTTTCATAATATAATATTATTATCTTTTTTTCATCAATACTATTCAAATTGTTATCACTGATCATTTTTATTTTGCAAACAAATTTTTAAAAATTTCTTTAGTGGAGGGGTGACTACCTTCTTTACTCCCCTCCCCTTGGGGATACGATTGCCGCATAACCGTTTGTCAGTTCATAATAATGTACGCGCAACTTGAACGGAAAAAATGTGAGAGCAGACACGGCTAACGGTGTTCAGTCATACAAATCTTTGAAAGCACCGCGATAATATTTTGTCAAAACTTATAGTTTTAAATCGGTACATCATTTTTTTTTTCGGCGTAATACGAACACTAAAATTAAAATTATATCTTTCCGTTTTGCGATCTAGCGGGCAAACATAGCTGGTCCGTCCGATAAAAAGTCCAAAAATAGTTTCGTTCCTGTTGTTCGCGTTCGTTTCATTTAATTTCAATTGCTCGATGTTCAAAATATTTTCGTCTAAAAAAACGTTTGTCGTATGTGCCTGTTTAAAAGCTATAATTCCTTATTGCATAAAATTCATAAATCATAACAATAATATACCATCGTCTACCGTTGAATTATAAATTATAAAATAAAAATCGTTATCTTAACTCTATATGTTTACACATCAACCGTAGTACAGTAGGCAATGTAACAATAGGTTTATAAAATAATACTCGTATACGCGATGAAAAATACATAAGTGTTAAATCAATGTAATTGTTTAGCGGCCTAAACTGCGTAGGCGTTCATTTTTTATTATTCGTGTTACGTTAAACAAATCAAAAACCAATTTTCGTCCGCAATATAACGTGTCCCTATTACAATTTATACAGATTACGCTGATACGATCAATTTAAATTCGAAATGATCGAGACGAGTGGATATGTGTCATGTGTCATGACTCGTTGTTGGAAAATGGTTTTGTTTTGCTCATGAAAACGTTAAGGAACCAGCGCGACGAAAACTGAATTTAAACACGCGAAATCGCGTGGGTTCCAAACATTTTAGTATTTTCGACATCACGTTTCTGTATATTTACAGGTGACAATAATTCCAACGCGAACTCCGTCCCAACATAATATAGGTACATTGTGACAAATACATTTCCGACTTCGTTGTATGTAAATCGCGGTTTTACATACGGACGTGTATACATGCTACAAAAGGTCATATAATAAAAATCATCATCCTTTCTTGCAGTACGACAATACAAACTTAATCTAGTTTTCATCCATTAACTACCCACTCATCACCGTCCCTTAACAGTGTATAAAATATTCGGTTTCTCATACTATATATCAAGTATGTTTCGGGGGATCAGTTTAAAGTCAGTGCGATGGAGATGGGCTATATTTCTGAAAATTGATTTTCAGATTAAAAATCAATTTAACGACATATATATTAGTGTAAGACTATGACCGTTTTTGATCTTCCGATGAGTAATTATTTTACGTATCATTTTTCTCACGAAAATATTTCATAATACATACTAATAATAATAATTACATACTGTTATTCTATAGTATATTATATATTATATTTATTATATATTTTAAATAAATATTACAATCAGTGAAACGCAGAGCGAGCAACATAAAATTGTATATGGTCCAATAACATTTCATTAAACAGCAAAAATATTTGCTTAGGCTACTGTTGCATTTTTTTAACTACACAAAACATGTCGCAGTACATATAGTTTAAGAACCTTCCTGTGTTTTCAACCACACGTTTAGGTAATAATGACCTCGTGTTAGTTAAATCGTGTTAAACAAATGTATTATATATCATTTTAAAAAGCGTGCGTTACCGGCCCGCGGTACAGCAGTGTAAATAACTGTTTGTTTCAATTAAGACCGCATCCCGACTCACACCTCATCCGCTGTTGCTTTGCACAGGGTGCAGTTGAGGGGTTTTTTTTTCCGGATTTACCAAATTTTGGCCCGCTAAATTAAACTAAAAATACGGTCACGGTGATTCGTCGACAATGAGCCCATCGTTTATAGAAAACCAGACCCGCGTTTCACTCGTCTCATTTCGAGCCGGTGACGATGCACAGATGCAGATAATTTTTGTATACATTTATGTAATGAAAAGGGCTCGTGATTTGTAGCTCTAAATATTATTACGATAAGCACAATGATTAACACATCAAAACGTCTGTATAGCTCTTGAAAAAATAGGCATTGAAAATCATTTCAAAATTGGAAAAAAAAAAACAAATTATACATGTGCAATTATTATTATTTAATTTTTTTTTTTTTTAATTTTTGTAATTATAAATTTTGATTTCTCGGTTCGCTTCGTTTTCCTGAGCGCCACATGACGGTATACGACGGTATAACTACAACGCCATATATGGAGGGTCGCCCATCTAGGGCCGTGACAATTTCACCAGAGTTCATAGGATTTTATACTTTTTTTATATTGATTAATAGAACGAGGATAAAAAACCTTGGAAGAAAAATAAAATAAGTAAACAGGTGCATCAACACTCGTGCGACGCATAGTATTCATAATAAAAAAATAAAACAACTGGGAGCTTATCCCATCATAAACAGAACATAACAGTTATAAAAAAAATATGTCATATTAAAAATACAAAATAATAGCAGAGGATTTATTTGAATACTGGAAAAAATTAAGATTTAAATACATTACTTCTCACCACAGTGGCAATTGCACATATCCGGCGGGATCGCCACCCGGAGATTATTTGTAGAGGTGCCTAATCCATATCGATGGCAGACGCATCGTAGTAAAGAAAATCGTACAAAATAAAATGGTAAAAAATTCAGAAAAAAGGTAACCGTCGAATATCAGTCGCAAAGATTTTCCGCTTAGTGCCGTCAGGGAAAAACAGCCATGTTTGGCCGGTATAATTTAATTGTAGAATGGTTATCGGTTCGTGCTCCCTATAGATTGGGCGTTCCATTAAAATCCAAACAAGAAAGTGATCGTCACAATAATGTTATTAGCATATTTCTAGTTTTAAATAATTTACGCGTAAAATAGTTCTAAAAATATAAAACACAAGCTAAATAGTATCTAAACTACGAACAATTAAAACATTTCGTATTTCACTTAAGAGTTAACTGAAACGGATTTATAATTTATTTGGAAAAAACGATTATGTAAATTCTATAGATCACATGCTCTGGTAATTACCAATAATTGTAAATAGATTTTAGTGGTGCTCCATTTTCTTTTGCATACTATAGAGGGAATAATTAAAATAAGAAAATAAAAGGGGACAAAATAAATGGTCAGCTAGAATGCACGTGGTGACGAAAGTTTTTTGATATTTCTAGAAATGCAACTCAAAATCAACACTGTTCGAAAACAATAAGTCTGAGTGGAATTTTCAAATTAACAATTTTTATAGTTGATGAAACTTTGACGACGAACTTTAATAAAAAAATAGTTATTTTGATATGTGTCTTATGTTGCAGAAAAACACAGTAAAAATCTAATCAAAAACAACACGTAACAATATTTTACGTACAATCCGAATGAAAGTTTGTTGGTAACTGTAATAAACTACATTTTCTGTACTGCAAAACCAAATCAAATTAACGGTATGATATTAATTTGTGACACCTTCTCATTTACTGACTTGGTGGAAACGCAAGTCATTTAAATATTACACCGCGGATTCGCCCGTAAATTTGTGAATTCAACTAAGAAAATGTTTTATTCATATGTTTATTATATTCACTTGGTTCTATTTTATTTTATTCGATTTTTTTGATTTTGAATCAAACAAACGTCGTAGCATCGGAGAATTCACTTTTTAATAATAATATATATTCGATTTTTCTAAAAGGAAAACGGCACATACGAAGTATTAGATTATAATATTATGTTTGAATACACATGTATCTTGGAGTTCGTTCTCATCAAAACTGTACGTGGCACGTAAATATTTGTACAGTTCGGTCCGCGTTCAGAGTCGCGGTTCATTGGCAGGGACTACACGCACGTTAGTCTATTACGATCTCCACTGTTTGGTTGCATAAAATATCTATAACCTTTTTCGTACATTACAACGGTGCGCGGTTATACCTATGCGTAATGTATATTACATGTAGTGTTTAACTCGCGTCATACTTATACAGTCTGTTGTTATTTATGTTATGCGCATATGATAATACGGTGGGTGGCATGTATGGTCGGAATACGTTCTTACGTGCATTTTTGTACAACCTCGGGTGTTTCCGTTCACAAGATAAGGTGCCTATTACGACAAAGATAATTGAATGCGGTCTATAATAATAACCGAGAGACGTGTGCACGGGGATAATTTTCGAAAACTATTATTTTCAGACTTCAAGACCGCACGTGTTGTATAGAGTTAAGAATTTATGATGGCAATTTAAGCCCAGGATGGTGCCAAACATTATTCGAGAAAACTAAAAAGAATCCTTTCGGGGCCGAAAATATATCACGGTATAAACGTCCTGATAATGCAACAACTATTTTGGATTATTACCTAGTAAAACGTACAACATGGATGACCGCAGAAACACAAGTCGTTTGTTTTATTCGTGCACACACATTTCGAATCTGTGTTTGATTTTATTTTATTTCCCTCTTAATCAGTCGATTTTATTCCTTTCGCTAATGCAGATGCTTGCATAACAGTTCATCGATGATGATCTAGATAATTACTATACATATATATATATATATATATATATATATATATATATATAGATATTATTTGTTCATGGATATTATATTAGAGGTGACGGATTTAAATGGACTTAATTTCACTCAAATGTTTTTTTTTTTTTTTTATCAAATCGAGTTTTTGAATCAAACTTTTTGATAATCCCCAATGCATTTAGTTTATTTGATGATATAGATTTATAAAGGTATCGAATTTCAAAAAAAGTATTTCGAAACTTGTTGGAGCTTAAAATAATAAATAAAGTTAAATTTAGCTACATGGGTTGTTTGTTGACCCACGGCTAAAAATCTTTTGATGACCGATAATGCTTTATTCCAAGGGACCGATCTTCGTACACATTTATTTTTGTAGACATATTATTCTGAAAATATGTATACCGTACGTAACTGATGGGAAAGTCAGATTTTTTAATAAAAAGTAAACAAATCATAGTTAATACTGATGTGTTCAAATAACTAACATGTGTATATCAAATCAATATATATATATACCTATCTGTAACAGATCAATTGATTTGTATAGAGTATCATGTACTTTATTATACATTTTATGAAGCATTTTTGAATATTCGTATTATTTGGTATCTGGTTTGGAAAACAAACTAGTCGCATTGACTAACGACTTAACCACATTCGAATTAAAAATCTATAATCTTATTTGGTCGGCATGTTAATTCTGTACAGCTGAACGGTGCTATTTAAATGGAATCGGGAACCCGTAAAGAATCTGATGATAATTCGAATTCCGTTTACAACAATAATCTAACGTCTCGTTAGAAAAAAAAAAAAAGAAAATAAACTCGAAACACATTATATCAAGAATGTTGTTTTTATCGATTTGGATCCAACAACGGGCACCACGAAGGGATATTCAAAAACAATGTTAACTAATGTTTCGTTTTTCTGAACATTCTGATCACTATTTCAACGCCTGACAGATAGTGGTAAAGAGCTGTCGACATGATGACCATGGTGTTTCTTATTTCTCGCGGTACATTTGATTCAAGCGAGTTCTTCTCTGATTTTCTAAACATGTCACCCAAAGAGTGATACGCGAACGATGTACCGGGCCGTTCCACAAGGATATTATGCGAAAAAACGCTACGAGCATTATGCAGTAACAATCGTGCATAGGCGTAACCAGAGCCCAAATATTGGAGATGCTGAAATTGCTGAAAATAAAATTAAATATTATTTAACAGTAATTACTAGGCCAAATTCACGCATATTGCGAATTATCATAATTATATTTTCTTCAAATCTTAAAATTTTTATTAATATTTATATTTTTCAATATTCTCTATTGCCTTCGTACACATTTTGTCGGCCGATGGTTTACGTTTCATTCGATTTAATTTTAATTTAATTTTGTTCCTTTGTTTCTCATTTCGCAGGTACATAGCTATAATCCATCCGCTCAGACCACGCCTGGGCCGGAAGACGACGCTAATGATAGCCGCCGGCATCTGGGTGGTGGGCACGATACTGTCCATACCGAACCTGATATTCTTCACCACGTACACGGAACGGTTTCCCAACGGCGAGCAACGAGTCATATGCTACGCCGAGTGGCCGGACGGCATCACCACTGAGAGCTTTCAGGAATACGTGTAAGTACGGTTGACCGGTTTGACGTACGTGTGTCATTTCAACGTATCCGCATCACGGTGTTTTCGAAGCGGTTCGTAGTGTTCGTCCGGTGACGACGGACGAAAAATGACATTAAAAACATTAGGTGGCGCCTAATATTTAGTTATTTAATCACTTTTTATAAGTTACGCAAAAACAATATTCACACTATTGGTACTCGCAGATTATAACCGTTCGAATACCGAACACAGACTAAAACTGGGATCACACTACACCGTGACGTGTATTTTACCAGACTGTGTGCTTTGAAAATGTGTGATACCATTATATATCTTATGGTGATACTATCAAGTTTTGGTTACATATTTTCGCAGTTTTTTTTTATTAGATATAAAATATTTTCATAAGTTTCAATAAATAATAACTGATGAATATTAAATTATATAGTAGACAGTATGTATTTTTTTATTATTGGGACTCGGAACTTAAAAAGTACTAAATATGCATGCACTTATGCGCTTAAAAAAGTATAAATATGCTTCAAAAATATGCACTTAGTTTTTTTTTTTAACACAAAAATTTTCAAAATAAAGATATTTTATTAAATAAACTCGTACGTAACAATAAAAATGTTGTTAGTATATTATACTAAGCTAAACATAATTTCTAGGTATAAATATATATGATAAAATAAAACAAAATAAATAGCTTGAAATTTGAAATTTTCTTTCAAAATGTTCCCATTAGGTTTTTCATAGTGTCATAAAAATAATTTCAAGGTTACTTAGCAATAAATTAAATAGCTCAATAAAATCATGCAAATGCAACACCTTCCGAGTTCTTTGTTATTATGAATAATGTTATCATAGAATATTAAATTATTACTTTTAAAATCGGTAACCACACGTTCAAAAGTTGGATAAAATCAATTTCACGGTATCTTATGTTTAGTGAGGTAACTTGTGATTTATTATACAGTATACCTTGATGTAACAATATGGTTCAGCCAATCAGAGATAATTATTTTAGAAGACACGACACGGCACGGTGTTATATGAACCCGGCTTAAAACTGAACACGATCGTTTATCGTAGATTAGCATTTCAATAGAAATTTTCGGTAACTGATCGAGTACTTACGGAAAATAATATAAGATTATTGACAAAATGTGAGTTATATATATATCACAATGATAAAGTTCTCATATGTGCGTAGTTTTCAGTAATCATCTCAATCGTTCAATTATAACACAAATATAAACTTGTATTTCATACCCGACAAATAAACAAAGAAAAAAGTCAACAGCAAGTAATAAAAATATTTTATAATAATAGGTGTATAATTTGACTTAATTTTCAAAGAAATTATTTTATAGGGTTTGAACCCCAAACCCCCTGTATACGTGCCTGTTAAGTGCATTTCGGTCGAATTGATTATGTTTTGTAAACATTTAAAATGATGGCTAAAGCTGCACGGTCAGTTATGAAAGTCAGTTTTTGTGATTGTCACTCGTGATTGACCATATATGTTGATGAATGTCAATATTTTTTGTAACTAATGAATTTCAAACATGTTTGATTTTTATTTTTAATTAGAGTGACAATCATGACTGACCATGTGTGGTAATGATTTATACTCGTTATTATTCAAAACATTAACAAAAACATAATCACAGTTGTACCATGTGCTTATACGTGTAATATTTTTCACCTTCATATTAATTATTAAAATTATTATTAATTAATAAAGTAATTATATTTTAACTAAACATATTGTTATAAATATTAAGTTATAATATTGCGTAATTCATAATTGCATAATCTTCATTTGATGTCAATAAAATTTCATCTAGTAGGTTATGTGTGTATTTGGTTCTTTTTAAAACCATTCTTTTGACCATATTCTTTGTTTTTTCTTTCGTTTCCTTCCTTCGCCTGCATTATTTGTAGCCAAAGCAATAATAATTGTAATGTGAGCTTCTTTCATTTTTCAGGAAAATTTGGATGTAAATTTACAATTAGTCAATAGGGCATAGGCTATGATAGATTTAGTTGACGGCATTTGTTTTTATCTTTAATCTAAAAGTGAAGAATTTATCAAACGATTGTCATTCATGATTGACCGTGTATTTCTAACTATGGTTGACCATGCATGTCATTCATAAGACTGACAATCATAACATTCATAACTGACTATGTATGGGGCCCATAAGGGCACCTGAATGTTCAAATTCCGGCCAACACTCGGTGAACATATACATCTTGTATTGGTGTACCGGTGTTGTTGTGTCTATTGTAAGATGTATTACGTTTAAATTCTATGATATGGTCGTTCAAAACAATAACAATTAATACATGATTATCTTGCGTCAAATTTGTTTTGCATCGATTACATGGAGTTCTTAACGAATATTTTTTTATCGAACAATGGTATAATCGTACCATAAAATGCGTTAAATCATCGATACGTCAAAATTTCGTGCATTTAAATGTCGTGTGCGTCCGATTGTCTATTAAACTTTAATTGACGGTGTCCATTCGACGCACGTCGAAATTACGTATAATCCGTACAATCATTCACAGGGTGTGCATGGATGCAAGGTCATAGCCAGGAGGCTTGAGGGTTCAGACCAAATTTTTTCTTAAGATAGAATTGAAAGATTTAAATGCCTATTACATTTGAAATTTTTAAAATTTGATTGTCAAAAAAAATATTTAAGATCTAACCCCCATACAAAAATTTGTTTTCTGGCTACGTTCTTGCACGGGTATGCCTGGGCACTAGACAAAAATATTACTCTATAGTTACTATCGTCAACATAAATATGTGATAAGTATAGACAGACAGTAAACAATACATTTATGTTATTATTAAATTATATATGTTATTATTTTTCTCTCTCAATCTGATTCTTCTGACTTTATTTCTGAGATTTGTGGACTAAACGTTAAAAGGATCATTTGTCGTTTTAATTTTTCTATCTTATATTTTATAAACCACATACCCGCGTTCTGTATAAACGAGCCCTCCGCTAAATGTATTAGGTATATTTCCTTAATTTTTGAAACCTATACTTAAAAATATTATAATCAATATTTATTCACTATACATATATTTTTAAAATGATAAATACATTTTATTTACCCGAAAATCGCTCAAATTCATTAGAAATACAAACATCGATCACGTTCACGTTTTATTTGAAAAAAACGATTTTTGTTTACAAAATATAAACAAAGCATAGTAGATTATCTAAGAAAAATGTCCGACGTAGTTGTTGTTTACGATTTCACATCAATGGCATTGACACGATGTTGTAACGCTATTGCACGTATAATTTGTACGCAAAAATGAAATAAAATAAAACAAAAACCTACGATGGCTTTAGATTGACATGTCAATGGCCTACACGGACATGACGATACATGAAACGTATCGTTTAATCGTTGAGATTAATTTTATCTCCTTTCACGCGGCAGAGAGCGCGTCTCGAAAAGTATTAAAAAGTAAATACGAAAACGATGTTTCGGCATTTATTTTTTCAAACGTGACACCTGTCACGTTCAAATTTTATACCTAATCATAACAACAACAACAACAACAACAATAATAATAATATTAATATACGACAAAGTTATAATAAATTTGAACCTTCCGCGTGTGAATGTAATAAGCAAGAAATGAGATGATTCGGCAACACGCTGACTGGACATTTTTATTTTATATTTTCATATTTTATTATAAAACGTGTTCAGAAAACTATTCAACGCCTATGGTTTCTAAATGGGATGTTATACGTTTATACCGGCAACAAATGTTCCACGTTTCGCCACCTTGCGTTCAGTGCAGAGCAAAGTAACATATTTATCCGGAAAGTTTTGTTACTGCGAAGAGAAAATAACTGATTTACCAATATTCCAAGTCCAAGTGGCATAAAAATCAAATACTTATTTAATTTACAGGGAGAAATCTCTGATTTTGAACAATTAGGTTGGACGAAAATTAAAGCATTGAGATTATTCCGTACGAAAACCATTCGAACACTTAAACATACAGTTTTTAGGTTTCCCGGGCTTACGTTTCACCTGCTCCCTGAAAACATGCAACCGAATTGATGTAATAAAATCTACGGAGTCGATATGCACGTACGGATAATGAAATGATAACTTTTCCCTACACATCATAGTCGGTCCAGAGCTTATAATTTGTATCTCGAATCAGACGAACAATATGTATAATTGTTGTTGTTGTTCAAAACGTTAACATATCGTTTGTACACGAGATTTCTCTCCGCCTGAACAGCATTTGTGGTGTTCTGTAATTGTTTTTTCTATTAATTTACACTACCCGCTCCCTGCAACTTCTTAACCTTGAACTCAAAATCCATACTAAAAATGTTAAACTTTATTCAGTTTTCAAAGCTTATTTAACAACATTATAATTGATCGGTACAAAAGGATATCATCTAAGGACAAGGGTACATATCAAAGATGGCTAAAATGCACCGATTGTGTATATCGTACAAAATCGGTTGTTAGAAACTTAACGGTATTCGTATTTTTCAAGAAACTATACGTTGAAATTTAGTGATGTATCAATTCACGATGATAGCAATTTATTCATAAGACGCATATTTTGTTTGGATAATTACGTAACATAATATTGCATTGTAATACACTCGATTGCAATAACATTTCAAGTATAAAAAACGATGTACAAACCGTATTTCTCGTACCTACTCGTATGTTCTAAAATTTGCAATTATTTAATAATAATATATTGTTTCCCATAATTCTATATCGTCTTCCAGAAATAAACGGTACCCGCGTATAGACGTTGACGGTCATAGTAAAATTGTTAATATATATATCACCGTTAATTCTACGTTGTTTTTTGTTTTATGTTTTTTTCCATTTCATTTTTCTAATTTTCAAAGATATTTTTTTAATACCATAAATGTTCAAATAATCTTCTAAATTATGGATAGTTTAAATCTTTTTTCCATACGTTATTTTTTTAATCCTTACATTAACATCTATGTATAAGTCTTACGTAGGTATAACTATATTATTTTAAAACTGTGTTCGTTTTCCTCCTCCGTGTATTCGGGATTGCGTCCAAAACACCACTTTGCCAAGAAAAACTTTACATCCGTCGTATCTTTTATAGACTATTTCGTTTTAAATGATACCCTCGTTGTTGTTTATACGTGTACAGCGTTCATATTATTTTTAATGCCTTTTAACATTCGTTTACAGGGTAACATCGATCATGACATAATTAATGACCAAGTATATTATTAAAATAACCAATTTAGCTGACTCAGGACCAAAAGTTTATATTTCTTAAGTCCTAGACAACACATCATGTCACCGAGAGATTTTTAATTTAAAAAACAAATCGTCGTCAATTAAACATCTAAGTATTCGCTGTGTCAAAACATTTGTGTTCATCAAAATTTATATATTTGCATTTAATGAAATGTTTTTGTTCCTTAAACATTGCAAAAGTGTCCACCAACGTATAAAATATTGCGTAACTTAATTTTTTCCATGTACCATACTTGTTATTGACGTCCTATGATTAACTACGGTAAACAGTTTACGCAGTATAGTAGTGATATGAAAAATGAATAATGTTTCATGAAAAATAAATATTTTAACCAGGGACTGGAACTTATTGGGTTTCTCGGTTTCGGTTCCGGTTTGCTATAAAAAAAATAAGGTATCTAGAACCGGTTAATACTGATTCTAAAAAATATCAGTTATAAAAAAAAGTTGGTACTGTTATAGGCATACATTTGATGATCACAATTAAAATATGAAAATCACAATTCAAATGTCAAGAATTTATTACAATATAAGAATATAAGAATAGTCTTGGTTAACAGATAAATGTCATAAACACTTAAATCGTAATCATTCTTAATATTATGATAGATTTAAATACAGAACATGCCATTGGAATCCGCATCCGTCGACCCATATTTTAACAATATTAAAATCACTTTCTCATCTCTGATGTTCACCTTTTTATTTTATTCAATGTATAATAAATCATTCAACTATTAAAAAAAAGTAAGTCTAGTAATTTTCATCTTTTATTTTATTATATTCATACATTTTAAAATTTTATTATTATATCCAGAAAATCCTACGCGTTCAGTAGTTTATTGTTGAGTGATTATTACACTCATCGGTCAATAGGTTACCGGGAACTTCTCAACTGAATGATAGATAACTAAAATCCACGGGTCAAAACGATTAATGTTAAAATGTGCTGATTTGATTTTAAATTTGAGTTACATCGTGTTTCTCATTACTAAACTTGTGTACACGAATAACCCTTTGGTATAATTTGTATGCGTATAAAATGTGACGAAATGTTTTAGTCTTGAATATATTTTTAATTTTATACGGTATTAGTACTATAAGTTACCAAATAACATTTATTTATACATAATCATAATATATAATTTATAATTTTAATTGTTTTACACATTTTGTATGTCCACGTAAAATAAATTTACCATCTCACCGAAACGATTCATGTTACAACAAAAGTTATTTTAATAATATAGTTAACAAAATAAAAACAAAAATTAATTGTTTTTAATGTGACGTATATTAAGAATACATACTTACAGTTTGTTAACATATGTTTATTTAGGGTTCGTACCATACAACTAATGAATAACTTAATCATTTTCTACTGAAATCTTTAAACAGAAATCCTTACGAATTGTGAGTTACAAGTAAATATCTAGTAAACCAGTATAATATACTTGTTTCGTATTCACGTTATAGTTTAATCGTGATTTCAATGTGCGACTATAATTTGAAGCTTAACTTTTACGCGTTTACACCGAAATTATATTATAGAGGCGATGTGTATCTTATGTAAACGCGTGCTTTTAAACAGGAATCTATTATTAAAGACGATAAAACTGACATCGTTAAACTTAATATGTTATAGTTTCTCAAGTTTTCCAACCGATGTGTTTATACGGTTCTTACAACTCTAAACAAAGATGATACGTTTTAAAACACGAAAATACAATCATAAAGTTTCGATAATCTTGAATGGAAACTATAAGCTCTTTATTGTAAAATGGATTTGTGAGGTTTGTAAATTGATCGAATTTTCTCCTGCAAAATAATAATAATAATCAATCACACGTGTTCAACATAACTTAATGTTTCTATTCGGAAAAATCAACTATCGTTTAGAAAATTGTATTTCACTTTTATACATTAAATATATGTTTGACAGTTAAACACAGGATTTTGTTTAACTTCATCCAATAAACATAATTAAGTAATATTCTCTGATTTAAGCCAATTTTAAAAGCCATTTATGGTTTTCAGTAATTATATAATCGTATATTTTGCGTAGAAACGTGTTATGAAAATACGTGAACTCAATCGATACGTATTTTAGATTAATTTTATTCTAGAAATCAACGTTGAATAATATCAAGTGCATAAATGCTATCGTAATTATAATCGTATTACCTTACCGGATGTGGGAACAATTTTAGGCACACGAAATTCATAAGACATAAATACCATAACAAAAGACTTAATCTAAGGTAATTTTCTCTAGATTGCGATTTGATGAATGTAACTAAATAATTGATCAGTAAAATAAATACATTTGAATTTGTGTGATCACCTAAAGCGGAATTTAATTAATAAATATATTTATTAATTTAATATATTATATACGTATACCATATATATATATGGTATACTAGCTGAATACCCGGCTTCGCACGAAACAGTCTTGACCAGGACATAGTTTTTATTGGATTATTACCTTATACTATTTAAAGCCTAATATGGTATGACTGTTGGTTATAAAAGAAATAAAACGACATTTCAAATAAATCGATATCGTAGTTTTGGTTGCATGCTAAATTACCAGGTTTTGCATCATGTAACTGTCTTTGCTAGTGACGATATTTTTTAAAATCCCTTCTTATTGCATGGCTAGAGTATTGAGGAGACCTTCATGTCAAATTTCAAATTCATACGACCTGACGTTTTTGAAATGTAACGATGATCATCGAGTGAGTGGTATTTGGTTTATATAAATATGAAAAAAAATCTTGTATATATATAATATATATATTCATATGTACTGGGGTTATGTACAGCACAAAATTAAAAAAAATAATATACTTTTCTTTTATTAATTTTTGATGAAAACAAATTCTGTTCAAGTATGAGTTATACGTATCAACGAAATGGCGATTTAATTTATTTTTTCGTTTTTTTACGAAACACGATTTAATACAGTATGCATATTAAATTATGTAATTCGCTTTTTTTATAACACATTTCGAATATACTCATAAAAAAGTCTAATAAAATGTCAGTTCTTCAATTCATGTATCGTACGATAAGAGTTAAATGAATAATTTATCGTGACCTATTTATGATTATAATAAGTTTGACTTATAAGAATGCGATAAATTACTTATGGTTATAGCTAGTACATTAATAAAAATACGTTGCCGAGAAAAAATTGTATCATTTGTATCATTTTTTTATCTAATTCTATCGTTGAAATTCATATCAAATTTTCAGGTTATTCTTTCCATAAAGTTTTCTTCTCGAAATCGATTAAACTTTTTTTTTTTATTTTCCCTCTATTGATGAGTAATACATTTATTTACTGTAGTTACGATGTTTTCAAAATGTAAATAACGTTAAATGAGCTTAGATGTATCGAAATGTTTCAAAAGAACTTCTCGATATTATTATTATGGGATCATATTTATTTAATAAATTATCGTACACTAATATTTTCACAAAACGCACGTTAATATTTGTAGACAATTTATCAAATATTATTACTTTATTTTCGTTTTTGATCGTGACCTTTTTTTCTGCCCTGCGATCCTTAACGACCGTTCAATGAATGTTTGATGCCACGATACTACTGAAAGTATACATTATAGAGCTATGTGAATATTTTTGATTTTATTTAAGCGTATAGCAATCAATTATATATTATTCGGTTATTTAAAACGTGTTCAGAATAATGTTTAATCGGGAAGTTGTAAAATGCAGAGTTATATGCAGCGTAAGGGTTTATAAATTAAAAAACAAAGCTTAACTCAATCGAAAATGGATACGAAGTGTTTCGACACAGTCGCACATCGTCACCGTGGTCGCGTCTAACGGTGTACTTTGTAAAAAGTTTAACACGTATAGCCCCGCTATGTCAATAAAGCCGTTGTCACGTAGTACGATTTGTTTTTTTGTCACAAGCCCTTTTCACGGTGATGTTTTTTTATTTATATTTGTTTTTTGTTTCATCTGACAAAAGTATGACACAACATGATTGATAAAATAAATAAATAAATAAATAAAATCACCAACATTCCGTATTATATACTCGGATCGTGTTGATGTCACTCACGAATACGAGCACTTTTTATAATTGTATTGCTGCGGTAGTACAGTGACGCAACTGGAATCATTCCAAAGGAATGGATCTTTGTAGAGATAAAATTAGTTCATCGTACAAATCAAAATGATTGCATTTTTGTTAAACTGTGTTACTTAGTGTTTGGGTTTTCAATGTTTATTCATTATTTTTATTATTATTTTTTTTAATTTCTAGACTAAAATCGTGTTTAGACATTTTAGGCATTGTTTGATACATTTTTGGAGAAAAATGTCGTCATCTCGTAAGGTCAAAACATAATACTCGTCAGTTTTCGATAAATATATATATATTATAAACAAGATGTAATCGAAACAAAACATGTCGTTGAATGGAATCAAATAGAATGATTTAACGTTCGGTTCCTTTGTTGTGTGGGTGTATAAAGAGTAATTGTTTGGGCCGGGTGCTACAAATAATATGCCGCACTTCCGGGCACCGACTTGTGCGTGTCGCACACTACCGACCGATTTGCTTATATGTTGTATGCTTAAACTAATGACAATAGGTAACTCAATGATAAATAAACTGGTATAATATGGTGACTATGTTGCTGTATTGTAAAATAAATTATAGGAATCGGCCCTTCTGGCCCAACAATAAATTATAAAATTTATAATAAATATGGTAATAACAAAATATAATTCACAGCAACACGTAAATTGTATAAATAATAATAATAATAATATATACTCTGGCTATTTGAGCCTAACTAAAATGCCGATTCGGCACTACCAATATAATCAATAATAGTAATGATGGCCCTTATGGCACAATAATAATTAAATAATAAAATAAATAAAAACTCACAGTTTGTGGAGCGCAGATTGGCCAGCTGCAGCTACCTAAAATCTATACTTTAAAATACAATATAAATAAAAAATATAATAATAATAATAGTGGCGATTAGCGCACACACAATAATGATATAATAAAATTC